>NC_082714.1:13020819-13383357 GCF_030144855.1 Hypanus sabinus
CGTTTTATTAATTCATTAATGTGAATCTAATCAGCCAATCATGTGATATCAACACAATGCATAAAAGCATGCAGACATGGTCAAGAGGTTCAGTTGTTGTTCAGACCAAACATCAGAATGGGGAAGAAATATGATCTAAGTGGCTTCAACCATGGAATGATTGTTGGTGCCAGATGGGGTGGTATGAGTATCTCAGAACCTGCTGACCTCCTGGGATTTTCATGCATAACAGTCTTTAGGGTTTATAGAGAATTACGTGGAAAAAAATACACATCCAATGAGTGTCAGTACTGTAGGTGAAAACACCTTGTTGGTAAGAGAGGTCAGAGGAGAATGACCAAACTGGTCATTGTGCAGGTCAGTGGGACTAGGCAGAAAAATGGTTCAGCACAGCCAAGAAGGACCAAAAGGCCTGTTTCTGTGCTGTAATGTTCTATGCTTCAAGCTGACAGGGAGGCAACTCAAACACAATTAACCACACATTACAACTGTGGTGTGCAGAAGAGGATCTCCAAACACACAACATATCAAACCTTGAAGTGGGTGGACTCCAGCAGCAGAAGACCACACCAGGTTCCACTCCTGGACATAATAAAGTGGTCACTGGGTGTATATTTTTCTCCCTACTTGCACTAATGCTGTTCTGTTCATTTTATCATGTAAGTCATCGATAATTTTGTTAATGTAAACATTAACTTATAATCCTCATGTTTGTAATGTAGCATACATCCTTGGCATTTTGCCTTTGAAATAAACTTGAAGTCATAGAGTCATCGATAAATACAACCTAGAAACAGACCCTTCATCCCATCTCGTCCATGCCAAACTATTTAAACTGCCTACTCCCATTGATCTAGTCATCTCATTACTGGCCTAATAAGTCAGGAAGTACAAACTTGATCCATAGGTTCAAGTTCACATTCCTGCATGGCATCTGGGGAATGTAACTTCAATTAATCAAATGAACTGTAATAAACTGCCTGTATTTAAACAAGAGTTGCAAATCTACTGGATTGCCCTTAAGGCAAGAAATCCAGTGACCTGAACTGTTCCACAGGGGTCGGTGTTGGGACCGCTTCTCTTTAAGCTGTATATCAGTGATTTAGATGATGGAATCGATGGCTTTGTTGCCAAGTTTGAAGATGATACGAAGATTGGTGGAGGGGCAGGCAGTGTTGAGGAAACAGGTAGGCTGCAGGACTTAGACAGATTAGGAGAATGGGTAAGAGAGTGGCAAATGAAATACAATGTTGGAAAATGCGTGGCTATTCACTTTGGTAGTAGAAGTAAATGTGTGGACTATTTTCTAAATGGAGAGAAAATCAAAAAGTTTGAGATGCAAAGGGACTTGTAAGTCTTGGTGCAGAACAACCTACAGGTTAACTTGCAAGTTGAGTCGATGGTGAGGAAGGCAAATCCCATGTTAGCATTCATTTCAAGAGGTCTAGAATTCAAGAGCAGGGATGTGATGTGAGGTTTTATAAGGCACCGGCGAGGTCTCACCTTGAGTATTGTGAACAGTTTTGGGCTCCTTATCTAAGAAAAGATGTGCTGGCATTAGAGAGGGTTCAGAGGAGGTTGACAAGGATGATTCCGGGAATGAAAGGGTTATCATACGAGGAATGTTTGATAGCCCTGGGTCTGTACTCACTGGAATTTAGAATTGGTGGGGGGTGGGGGGGGAATCTCATTGAATTATTTCAAATGTTGTAAGGCCTGGACATGGTAGACTTGGAAAGGATGTTTCCCATGGTTGGAGAGCTTATTACAAAAGGGCACAGCCTCAGGATAGAGGGGCGTCCATTTAAAACAGCGATGTGGAGAAATTTCTTTAGCCAGAGGGTGGTGAATTGTGGAATTTATTAACACAGGCAGCTGTGGAGACCTGTTATTGGGTGCGTGTAAGTCAGAGCTTGATAGGTTCTTGATTGGACACTGCATCAAAGGTTACAGGAAGAAGGCCAGGGAGCGGGGCTGAGAAGGGGAGAAAAGGGAATGGCGTGATGGAATGATGAAGCAGACCTGATGAGCCAAATGGCCCAATTCTGCTCCCATGTCTTTTGGTCTTATACTAAAGAGATATAAAGATTAGCTTTATTTGTCACAGGTACCTCGAAACATGCAATGAAATACATCATCTGCACTGAGGATGTGCTGGAGATGGCCCGCGAGTGTACTGCGAGCTGCAAGCTGCTATTCCTAACCCATGTGACTTTAGAATGAAAACGGACCACATGACTCGATTATACAAACTCCTTGCAGACAGCAGCAGGAGTTAAAACCCCATCTTACTGCGGGCCCAGGTAAGTGTTATGCTACCCTCTGTGCTACGGTGAAGATGTCTAGCATCCGTGTGACTCCAACCCCATTGCAACGTTATAGACTTAACAAACCTCAAATGACACTGCTAAGGTGCTGCAGTCTTCAGAAACCACAACATCTCAATGAGACAATTCACTGCCACCTTCTCAGGGGCAGCAATGACACCTATCAGTGGCATTTTCTTTTCATCCCTCCTCTCATCTGCTGCAGAAGATACAAAAGCCTGAAAGCACATGCCACCAGGCTTAAGGAGAGCTTCTGTTCTAAGACTATTGAAGTGTCCTCTAGTACAATAAGATTCAAAATCAAAGTTCAAAAGTAAGTTTTTTTATCAAAGTACACACAGTATATGGCAGCATATACTACCCTGAGAATTATTTGCTTTTGGCATTCACAGTAGATACAAAGAAATACAATAGAATCAGTAAAAATCTAGACACAATGATGGACACACACCAATGTGCAAAGGAAGACAAGTTGTTCAAATACAAATAATAAAAATAATAATAAATAATACTGAGAACATGAGTTGTAGAATCCTAGAATGTGAGTCCATAGGTTGGGGAATCAGTTCAGTGTTGAGATGAGTGAAGTTATCCACACTAGTTCAGGAGCCTGATGTTTGATGGGCAATAACTGTTGCTGAACCTGCTGGTGTGGGACCTAAGGCTCCTGTACCACCTCCTCCATGGCAGCAGCAAGAAGAGATTATGGCCGGGATGGTGGGGTCCTTGAAGATAGATGCTGCTTTCTGGTGGCAGCGCCCCTTGTAGATGTGCTCAATGGTGGGGAGAAACTTACCCAGGGTGAATGGGCTGTATCCACTGCTTGTTGAAGACTTTATATTCAAGGGCATTGGTGTTGCCATACCAGGCTGTGATGTAACCAATTATGACACCTGATAGATTCTTAACCTCATAATCTATCCCATCGTGGCTTTGTCTGTCTGCATTGCACTCTCTCTTTATTTCTGTACTTTGCTATTGTTTTAAGATGAACTACCTCAATGCACAATGAAATAATAGCATGCAAAACAAAGATGTACCTCAGTACGCGTACAATAATAAGCCAATTAAGCAATTTAATTTACCTATTTATCTTATCACCAAGTCTGAAAAGAGGAATTTGCTAACACAAGTGAAGTTTGTTTTAATATTGTGCATCATTCTGTCTTGTGGAATAATATGCTTACAGCAAACCCTAGCATAGGAGAGCATGAGTAATGTTGACATCTCTTTAAACAACAGATAGATGGGGGATAAAAGCAAGAACGTTGAGGATGCTTTTAAACTGAGATAGATTCATAGGATAACACAGTGTGTTCAGGATTGGACATCACACAATCAGACCTTGAAGGTCAAGAGGCAGTGAAAGGTCAAAGAGAGGCAGTACTGAGATAAAACTGGTTGTCATCATAATGGAAGTAGAAGCTAACGATTGTGCTTTTGCACAATGTAACTAAGGGTAGGTGTGAAACAAGGAAGACTAACAATAGATTCCTGGAGGTCAATGGAGATAGCAATCTGGAATCAGGGTAAGAAGTGATTTCTGGTGGCTTTCAGACTTTGATTAGAATGAAACACTGGTCCAGCTTCAACTGTGGTACAGTGTCTACTTCAGATCAGCATGTCCCTCAGATTGGGCAAAACAGGTTAGCTGAATATAGAATATAGATCCCTGCAGCACAGGAACAGGCCATTCAGCCCACAATCTCTCATTCTGTGCCAACAATGAAGTCAATTTAAACTGCACATTTCCTTGCACATGATCTGCCCGCAGATCGTTCGTCCATTATTTGTCATATTGTATGACATGGGTGGTCCATAATGATGATTGTTCTAGACAAATTTTTTTACAGAAGTGATTTGCCATTGCCTTCTTCTGGGCAGTACCTTTTCTAGATGGGTGACCACCAGTCATTATCAATACTCTTGGAGACTTTCTGCCTGGCCTAAGTGGTCACAGAACTAGTAGTCAATAGTTCAATTGTTCCATTTAATATCAGAGAATGTGCTCCAGCTGCTCATACGACCATCCACCACCTGCTCCCGTGGCTTAACGTGACCCTGATTGGGGGAGGGGGGGCCAAGGAGGTGTTACATCTTGCCCAAGGGTGACCTGAAGGCGAGCGGAGGAAGGAGTGCCTAACTCCTCCTTTGGTAGAGACAAAATTTCCCCTGCTACCCAGCTACACTCAGTGGTCACTCTATTAGGTACATCTGTCCAGCTGCTCACTATGCAAATATTTAATCGGCCAATCATGTGGCAGCAACTCAATCCATTAAAGCATGCAGACATGGTCAAGAGATTCAGTTGTTGTTCAGACCAAATATAAGAATGGGGAAGAAATGTGATCTGAGTGACTTTGACTGTGGAATGATTGCTGGTGCCAGATGGGGTGGTTTGAGTATCACAGAAACTGCTGAACTCTCAACAGTCTCTAGAATTTACAGAAATAGTGCAAAAAAACCCACAAAAAAAACATCCAGTGAGCAGCAATTCTGTGGGCGAAAATGCCTTGTTAGTAGGTCAGAGGAGAATGGCCATACTGGTTCAAGCTGACAGGAGGGTGACAGTAACTCAAATAACTTGAACCTTGAAGTGGATGGGCTGCAGCAGCAAAAGACCATGAACATAAAGACAGTGGCCACTTTATTAGGTACAGGAGATAATTAATAAAGTTGCCACTAAGTATCTATCACTCCATTCCCTACCTGTTCATCTACCTGTCTGAACACCTCTTCAGGTTTGTTACTGCATCTGTTTCCCCCACTTGCCCTGGCACTATCACTCTGTAAATGAGGCACTGCTTCAAGGAGACATCACCTAGGATCAAAGATCCCCATGCCATCCCATCTTCTCTCAGCTGAAGACGGTACAGAAGCCTCAGGTCCTTCACCACCAAGTTCAAGAACAGTTACTTCCCTTCAACCATTCAGCTCCTGAACCAACTGGTGCGACCCTAATCACTACCTCAGTAGAAAAACACGGTGACCACTTTGCACTGGAATTGACTTTGTTCTTTTTGTTCTACTTGAGTTTATCATGGTAAAAATTGTGTCTAATTTATGATTAATTTATGTTTTCCTTCTAAATATTGCATCTCTGATGCTTTGTGCCTGTGATGCTGCTGAAAGTGAGTTTTCCATTGTACTTGTGCACATTTGGTAATAAACTCAACCTTGGCTTTTTGACTTTGACTTTAAACCTTCCACTGCTCACCTTAGAGTAATGTCATCTAGCGTTTGACATTTTCACCCAGGGTGCTGGGGTGGAGGTACGTCTCTACCAAAGGAGTGTAAGGTGCTCCTTCCCTCCACTGTCCTGCAAGTCACCCTCGGGCAAGGTGTAGCACCTACTTAGACCCCCCCCCCCCACCCCCGATCAGGGTCACGCAAAGCCATAGGAGCAGGTTGCAGATGGTCGTATGAGCAGCTGGTGGATATCAAAAGTCCTGGTTGTGTCGTATCAAATGGAATTATTGAACTATTGACTATTGGTTACTCGATCACTCATGCCAGCCAGGCAGTTGCTGAAGAGTATTGATGATGGCTGGGATCACCCATCTTGTAAAAACACTGCCCAGAAGAAGGTAATGACAAATGACTTCTGTAGAACAGTTTGCCAAGAACAATCATAGTCATGGGACCGTGATCACTTACATCATATAACACAGCACATAATGAGAGATAAGTACCTCTCTATATATGTTATCTTTGTCTCTTATAATTTTATATACTCTGTCAGCCTGCCTCTCAGCCTCTAATGCTCCAGAGAAAACAACTCGTGTGGCCAACATGTCCTTACAGTGAATACTGTCCAATCCAGGCAACATCCCAAAGAGTCTCTTCAGCACCCTCTCCAAATGCCCCACATCCTTCCAGTAAATGCAGTGACAGGAAATGTATGCAATACCTCACAATATGGCTGAACCAATTTGGTTACAGAGAAAGGATGATTTGGAGAATGCAACTGAAAAGAATGATTAGCAGGATGGTGGGCAGAATGCCATATTCAGCATGGAGCAGATGGGCCAAATGGCCTGTTTCTCCAATATAGCATCTCAGGCAACAGTGATTGTGGAGTTATTTCTGCACAGGATTCTAAATGCAAAGAATCTTGTGACCATCGTTAGCTGCACTTCCTCAATTAGACGCCAATTAGATTGAGGTGCAATCAGATTCTGTTCAAGGCCACACCATGTGTAAGGCTGTCAGGCAGCGAAGGCCAGAATGTCTGTCTGTGGACTGCCACGGTGAGGACACTCTCAGGTTGGAGGACCAACATTTCATATTCTGTCAAGGAAGCCTCCAATTTGATGACATGAACATTGATTTCTCTAACTTCTCATTTCTTCCACCTCCACCTTTTCTCATTTACTGTTTCCCATTCTGACTCTCCATTTACCCTTTCTCTTCTTCTCAGCTGCCTACCATTTCCTCTGGTGCCTCTCCTCCTTCTCTTTCTCCCTTTGTCCACCTTTCTCTCCTTTTTCTTCAGTTCTTCACCTTTTCCACCTGTCACCTTCCAGCTTCGTACTTTATTCCCCCTCTCCCACCTTCACCCTCACCTGGCTTTGCCTATCACCTGCCAGCTTGTACTCCTTCCCCCCCCTCCCCACCTTCTCATTCTGGCATCTTCCCCTTCCAGGCCTGGAATGTTGACTGCTTATTCCCCTCCATAGATGCTGCCTGACCTGTTGAGCTCCCCCAGCATTGTGTGTGTGTGTGTGTGTGTGTGTGTGTGCGCGCGCGCTGTGCAGAATCAATGCGTTTAATCACTAGGCTGCACCATTTGAGATGGATCAAAGGAGGTGATGTTCGCGGTGCGTGACATTTCTATTTTACTGCCCACACTGCTTTACTTACATTACGATGCTTTAACTGGATCTGAATACTCAATCATTGGTTGAATGTTTGATGGCATCACTGAAAAAATCACTGTATAAATACAAATACAACTGTAGGTCACTCTTTACGCTGAAGTACTGATTACTATTTCTGGAATGCCCAGAGCTATTTGCGAATCACAAAAGCTTCCCAGAAAGATTACTCGGACAGAAAAGACTTAATGAAGACCATAAGACATTGAAGTATAATTAGGCCATTTAGCCCATCACGTCTACTCTGCCATTCCTTCATGGCTAATTAGTATCCTTCTCAACCCCATTCTCCTGTCTTCTCCCTGTAAACTTGACACTATTACTAATCTCGAACATTCATCAATCTCTGCTTTAAATATGCAAAATGACCTGGCCTCCACAACTGTCTATGGCAATGAAATCCGCAGATTCGCCATCCTCTGGCTAAGGAAATACCTACTCAACTTTGTTCTATAGGGATGTGCGTCTATACTGAGGCTGAACCTTCTGGTCCTGAACTCCCTCGCTAGAGGAAACATCCTCTCCCCACCCACTCTATCTAGGGCTTTCAATAATTGATCAGCTTCTAAGCTCCAGCAAGTACATACCCAGAGCCATCAAACACTCCTCACACATTAACCCTTTCATTCCTGGTATTACAGCCTTCTCTGAACCCTCTCCAGCACCAGCACATCTTTCTTCAGATAAGAGACCCAAAACTGCTCAGAATATTGACAAGGCCAGGTTGTGAAGAACCTACCTCACTTATTCTTGAGTTTGGAAGACCAAAGATGTTTGACTTCAGTTATTTAAGGTTATAAAAGACTGTGATCATTTTATTTTATTTCATTTTATTTCCCAATGAGGCCGTTTTACGCAGTTGCACTCATGACCAATTAACTACTAACCTGTACACCTTTGGAATGAGGGAGGAAGCCAGAGCATCTGGAGGAGAGCGACGTGGTGACAGGGAGAACAAACAAATTCCATCCAGTCAGCTGTGGTGCGTTTGTTGCCATTAAGCTGCTCTCTGAAGTGGTGAAGTGGTAAATGCGGGCTCACTTCGAACAATTAACTTGGACAGGTACATGGATGAGAGGTGTATGTAGGGACATGGTCCACGTGCAGGTTAGTGGGTCTAGGCAGAAAAATGGTTTGGCCTCAAAACAGAGAGGCATCCATTTAGGTCAGAGATGAGGAGGAACTTCTTTCTCCAGAATCTGTGCGTTTGTTGCCATAAGTGGCTGAGGAGGCCAAGCCATTAGGTCTATTTAAGGAAGGTTGATAGGTTCTTGATTACTCAGGGCACGAAAGTTTACAGGGAGAAAGCTGGAGATTGTGACTGAGAGGGAAATGGATCAGCCATGATAAAATGGCAGAGCAGACCCAATGGGCCAAATGGCTGAATTCTACTCCTATACCTTCTGGAGCCCAGAAAGGGAGCTGTAGCCTAAAAATAACAGCTTGGAAGAAGCAAATTTGGGAGGTTTTTTGAGTGAGATTTCCAGGAATAGTGAGCCCTCAAAGGCTCCAACCACACATAATGGTGCTGGCTGTGTTAGCAGAGATACAAGACACAGCAGATGATGGAATCTGGAGTCCTAATGAAGGGTCTCAACCCAAGTTCATTCTCCTCCAAGGGTGCTTCCCAACCTCCAGCTTTTTGAGTGCTGCTGGCTGAGTTAATGCTCGAAGCAGTAAACTTCAGATTCACCTTTGTTTATCACGTACACATGGAAACGTACAGAGAAATGTGTCGTTTGTGTTAACAAACAACACACCCAAGGACGTGCTGGAGTCAGCCCGCAAATGTCACCACATGTTCCAGTATCACCACAGAACATAGGACATTACAGCACAGACAGATAAGTTAGATACTTTTTGATCCCCAAAAAAACCAGTGTCACAGTGACAATACAAGTGCACAGGTATTAGAAGACAAGTAAGAAAGAATAAAAAAATTACCTCAAACAGTTTCACATGCAAGGTCATCACTTCCCCGGCTATAGGCTGACTCGTTATTGAACCTAACTGCTGAATATAGCCCCTTTGGCCCACGATGTTGTGCCAACCTTTCAACCTACTCTAAACTTTCTCTCCTACAGAACACTCCATTTCCTATCATCCACATGCGTAAATAAGGGTCGCTCAAATGTCCCTAACGTATCACTATCCCTTGGCAGTGAGTTCCATACATCCACCACACTCCTTCCCACCTGCCCCCCTCAACAGACACAGACAGTCCTCCAATCCCAGAACAGGTCACTTCCAGGCCAGCAGTCCTTGGTCCAAGACTCTCAGATGCCACAACTCCCACCTCCCGTCCCTGGCCCGGACACGTAGACGTGACCTTTCGGCCTCTAGCAACACTAATCAACTCTGCATGAAAAAATACCACCCGCTGTGCCCTGTAACCTTTTGCCCCCAGAGACTATTAAATGTCTACTTCTCAATGAAGTGTCACTAAAGTAAGTGAGGCCAATGAGTTAGGCTCCAATAAGAAAGGCAGTTCAGTGAATAAAGGATTGCAGCCAATCAGAATTGGTGAATATTCCATGTGGTAGTTTTACAGCTGATAAAGCTCCAAAATGAGTGGTTAAACAGTTTAAACTTCAATGTATTATCAAATAACATATATTTATTATTTATTGAGATACTATGCAGAGTAGGCCCTCAGGCCACACTGACAGCAATCCCCCAATTTTATCCAAGTGTATTCCTGGGACAATTAACAATGACCAATTAACCTACCAACCAGTAAGTCTTTGGACTTTGGGAGGAAACCTGAGCACCCGGAGGAAACCCACGCGGTCATGGGGAGAACGTACAAACTCCTTACAGGCAGCTGCAGGAACTGGACCCATGTTGCAGGTACTGTAAAGCATTACACTAACTACTATGCTACCATGCTGCCTCAAATATATGTCGCCATATACGACCCTGAGATTTCTTTTCTTGCAAGCATACACAGTAACTCCAGGAATCACAATAGAATCAATGAAAGACCACGCCAACAAGATGGACAAAGAACCAGACAACAAACCGTGCAAATACAAAATAAAAGAATAAGTAAGTAATTAATATTACGAACTTGAGATGATGAATTTTTGAAAGCTGTACGTTTCTCAATTCACCCTGAGCCAAAAAAAACAAATTTCATGACTTAGGTGAGGGATAATGAACCTGATTCTGATATGGGTTTCTATTGTGGACTAAGGGTGGGAAGGGGGCAGGGAGAGGGGACTCATGGCTGGGAAAGGGGAAAGGGGGAGGAGAGTGAACAGGAAGCACCAGAGAGACATTCTGTAATGATCAATAAACCAATTGTTCGGAATCAAATGACCTTGCCTGGTGTCTCAGGGCCCAGTGTATCTGCACCTGCACCATCCCCCACCCCAGCACTCCTTCTCTGCCACCTCCTGTGGCACTCCAGCCTCACCATTCCCAACGTCCTTTGATCCTGCCAGACTTACAGACTCTCTTTCCACTCTACATTGACAAGTACAGTACCATGCAAAAGTCTAAAGCAGCCTAAAGTAGCTACAATGGCCAAGTGGTTCAGGTGCTGGTCTAGTGATCTGAAGGTGGCTGGTTCAAGCCTCAGCTAAGGCAGCGTGTTGTGTCCTTGAGCAATGCACTTAACCTTAACCAAGCAGCTAAGACTTAACCACACGTCGCTCTGCGACGACACCAGTGCCAAGCTGCATCGGCCTTTGCCCTTCCCTTGGACAACATCAATGGCGTGGGGGGGGAGATTGCAGCATGGGCAACTGCCAGTCTCCCATACAAACCTTGCCCAGGCCTACGCCCTGGAAACCTTCCAAGGCGCAAATCCATGGTCTCTCGAGACTAACAGATGCCTATATACATATATATGTGCCTAAGACCCATGTACAGTAATGTAAATTTGTTATGTAATTTATAGTTTTTACAGTATATATTGTGCCATAATGCTTTCTCAAAACAACACATTTCACAACATATATCAATGATATTAAATCTGAATCTGCTCCTGACTCTGCCCTTTCATGCACAAGCATTTGTTTACACACTATCAGTCAAACTTGACTCTGAAATTCAGTCCCACTGTTGCAAAATGCCAATTCTGCAAATCTCTGCAAAAGCTCCACATGAGTGACAAGGGAACAGCGTGCTCTTGTACATCTGTCTGAGGTCAGCTGTTAGCTTGGATGAAAAGCGCTAGGCTCCCAACATCAGGGTATACTTACTGCCGCATCTCTTTCCATTCCTGTCCTCCCTCTTGGTGTTAAAACCATAATTAGCCTTTCTTACGCAAAAGGAAAATGAGCAGAACAGGGTTCAGGGGATAGGGGGTGGAGGAGAGGTGTGAGACAGAATTGAACACTTCATTGTTTAATAAAGGCAAAACCTCCTGTGCTAAAGAGATTTTCCCATCACAGGTTTGCCCATCCTCAGTAATAATGTATAAAGCCGAATCCACTGCATCATCTTTCACAAACACAAGAGATTCTGTAGATGCTGGAAATTTTGAGCAACACGCACAAAATTCCAGAAGAACTCAGCAGGTCAGGCAGCATCTATGGAAAGGGTAAGCATTTGCCGCTTCGGGCTGAGGCCCTTCATTGGGACTCCATCTTTCGGCCTGAAGTATTGTCTGTAAGCTTCCTCACCCAACCCAGACCCATCCTATCCAGTAGCAGAAGAACCCTATACTATACTGAGGTCCTTTCCCTCATGGTGATTGCACCAAGTTTCAGTTCATCCCTCAGAACGTACTCCCACAGACTGGTTTGTGCCTGTCGGCAGCGGTTCTCTAAGGACATCTCAATGGGCTGGCAGCCCGATGAGTTTCGAGCGGGCCAAAAAGCATCTGCCACCGAGTTGATAATCTGGTGGCAGCACTTGATGTTCATCTCCGTGTTGGTCCCAGGGAACCTCCCATGGATCAGAGTCCTCTGTCATGACACAGGCCCTCACATCCTTCTCCATCGATAGAGTGGGCAGTGAGTTAGGGCAGCAATGGTTAATACCAGAGGATAAGTTTAGGGAGAAGTTAGAGGCAGGTTTTGTTTGAACAAATAGTGGTAAGTCCTGGGAGGCTGTTACAAAATGGACATTGAAGAGACTCTTAGGAAGGCATATAGAAGTTAAAACTAATGGAGGGTTATGGGCTATGCAGGAGTGAAGGGATAGATTGATCATTGAGTATATTAAAAACTTGGTAGAGCATCATAAGCCAAAGGGCCTGTACTGCGCAGTACTGCTCAATGGTCTATGATCTATGTTCGTGCTTAGAACAATATGAATTACACTGAAGACATAATTTTAATGGTGGGAATTCAAAGAATCCATTCACTTTGCAAATCTTGCAAGAAATTACAAGCAGATTTCAACATCTGATTAATGAATGATGTCAATTTAAATGAACGAGACACTTTCAAACATCTTGTATCAGCATCAGGTGTCCCTGGGAGAAATGTGGATTAACAAAGCAACACATTCAAAATGCTGGGAGAACTCAACAAGAGAGACAGCATCAATGGAGAGGAATAAATAATTAAGGTTTCAGGCCCTGACTTGGCCTGAAAAGTCAATGGTTATTCCCCCTCCATAGATGCTGGGCTCCTTCAGCATCTTGTGTGCGTTGTTCAAGATTTCCGGCATCTGTGGAATCTTTGGTGGGTTTTGGATTAGCAGAGTATTGGTTCCATACTGAAATATATCTGCAAACCTTTCCCTTAACCACTACTTTGGGGGTAGTGCAAGCCAATACCAAATAATGGCTGCAGGAGTTCCTACAGACATTTGAGCTCTAGGAAGTCATGCAGATCTTGCCTCTCACATTGAACATTACCCTGTGATGTATAAGATGATTCAATCACTGCTTCTTTACAATGAGACAATAGTCTATCTACCCCATTAAGTTAGAGGTCTAGGGGACAAGGGAGCACAGTGGTAAAGCCTCTGCCTCACAGCACCAGAGGCCCAGTTGAGTTCTGACTTCCGATGCTGCTCCTGGGGAGTGTACATTCTCCCCTTGTGATCTCATGGGTTTGCTGTGAGCGCTCCGGTTTACAAGGTGGTTAATTGGCACTTCAGAATTGCCCCTAATGTGTAGGTGAGCAGTAGAATGTGCGGGCGGTTGGTAAAAATAAGCGGAGAATAAAACTATGGAACGAATGTAGGATTAGAAGTTGACGGTTAGCATGAACTCTGGGAGATACAGAACCCCAAAAGCATGGATTACTGGGCTTAAAGATAGCTTCTACCCCATTGTTATAAGATTATTGAATAGTTCCTTAGTATCACAATCTACCTCATTATAATCTTGCACCTAACCATTTACCTGCACTCTTTGTGCTGTTACGCTTTATTCTGATTCAGTCCTGATGAAGGGTCTCAGCCCAAAACATCAGCTGTTTATTCATTTCCATCGATGCTGCCCGACCTGCTGAGTTCCTCCAGCATTTTGTGTGTGCTACACTTTATGCTGCATACTGTTACTAGAAACTTAGAAATACAGGGCCTTCAGCCCACAATGCTGTGCCGAATATGTACTTACTATAGAAATTCCCTAGGGTTACCGATAGCCCTCTATTTTTCTAAGCTCCATGTACCTGTCCAGGAGTCTCTTAAGAGACCCTATCATATCTGCCTCTACCACTGTCGCTGGCGGCCTATTCGACACACTCACCACTCTCTACGTAAAAACCTTACCCCTGACATCTCCTCTGTACCTGCTTCCAAGCACCATAAAACTGTGCCCTCTCGTGTTCGCCATTTCAGCCCTGGGAAAAAGCCTCTGCCTCTCATCATCATTGTTCTGCCTTGTCCTACGACCCAGCACTGTGTAATGAACCGATCTATATGAACAGTATATAAGACGAGCTTTTCACTGCATCTCTGTACATCTAACAATTATAAACCAATTCCAATTCTATGTTGTACCTTTTGATAACTCTGACTTCACAGACCATATCATCATTACCTCTCCTTTCAATCAAGGTGTTGTATAAAATTATTGCTTAGCTTTATAAATTTGTCAGAGGTCTATTTCCATTCATTAGACCCACTCGACCACAAACTTCCACAGCACCACAAATCCAATGACAGGTTAGAAAACATCTGTTGGTCTCGCTGTATGTTTGCAGTGTCTTATGTGTCTCAAAGGCTACAATTTTGGCTCTCACAGTTATCATTTTGTAGATAATGTTTTGAAAAAAAATGGCAGTGCCTCGGAGGCGATGGGACGTGTTGAGTTCATGAACACCTCCTGCTCACTGTGGACACATAGTGGCAGAAATCCAGTACTACACATACAGGATGGCGTCTGATTGGCCAACACTCACACTGGCACCACCATTGCTTATCAATGTCATCGCGATTAAAGGTGCTATCTTGGACTGTTTTGGGCAGTACACCAAGAGAAGCTTCATCATTTAATTTTACTAGTTGCCACCTGTCACTCTCTTAGCTCCATCACAAAGACATCCAAACCTTATTGAAGAACATAAATTGCTAAATGGTGAATTGGCTTATTATTGTCACATTTTCCAAGTGAAGTGAGAAATCTTGGCATGCCATCCATACATCATCACAACAGAGCATTGAGGCAGTACAAGGAAAAACAATAATTGAACACAGATTAGAGTGTTACAGTTACACAGTAAGTGTTTTGCAGGCAGATAATAAGGTGCAAGGCCATAATGAGGCTGAGTATGAGGTTATGAGTCCATCTTATCTTCCCTCAGAATCATTCAATAGACTTAAAACAGAGGGATAGAAGCTGTCCTTGAGCCTGGTGGTACATGCTTTCTGTCCAATTGGACAGGAGGGAAGGAGAGAGACTAACTGGGGTGGCTGGGGTCTTTGATTATGTTGGCTGCTTTCTGAAATCAGCAAGAAGGGTACGGAATGAAGGCTCGTTTCCATGATGTGCTGAGCATGCCCACAAGTCTGCACAGTTCCTTGCACTCTCAGACAAAACCATTGCCAAACAAAGCTATGATGTGTCTGCATGGGACGCTTCCAATGGTGCACATACACAGACTGGTGAGGGTCAAAGGGGACATGCCTGCTGAGGAATTGGAAACACTGATGCATTTTCTTCACCATGGTGTCTATGTGGTTGGACCAGAGCAGGCTATTGGTGATGTTCTCAACTTGAAGCTCTCAGCTTTCTTGACCTTAGCATCATCAATGTGAACAATTCTAAATTCAGAGTGAAAGGGCATGAAAAGAGGCCTTTTGGCCCTACTGGTCCATGCTAATCAAATCTAGTCCCATTTGCCCACATTTGGCTCATGTCAGTCTAAAACTTTCTTTTCTCCTTGTCCTCCTTGATATTGTAGAGTAATAAGGAAAATATTCTATTTATTTTTTAGAGTGTGGAGCTGGCCCTTAGGGCCCAAAGAACCATGCCACCCATCAATTCGCCTATTTAACCAAATCTAATTACAATTAGATGACAATTTACAATGACCAATTAGCCCACTAACTCTGTACCTCTTTGGACTGCGGGAGGAAACCAGAGCACCCGGAGGAAACCCTTGTGTTCATGGGGAGGAATTGCAAACTCCTTACAGATGATATTGGAATTGAACACCAGACTCCGACGCCCCAGGATGCAACAGCGCCACAGTAACCTAGAAGCAAAGGCTTGCAGACAATTTGGAGACTTGCTCTCTTCTCGCTGCTACAATCAGGAAAAAGGTGCAGGAACCTTGGGACTCACACCACCAGGTTCAGGAGCAATTATTACCCCTCAACCATCAGGCTCTTGAATCAAAGGGGGTAACTTCACTCAACTTCACTTGCCCCACCATTGAAATGGTCCAACAACCTATGGACTTAATTTCAAAAACTCTTCATTTCATTTTCTTGATATTTATTGCTTGTTTATATATTATTATTATTATTATTATTATTATATTTTTTGTGTGCATAGTTTGTTGTCTTTGGCACACTGATTGTCCACCCTGTTAGTGTGGACTTTCGGTGATTTATTATGGTTATAATTCTATTACTGCTTTATTGAGTATGCCTGCAAGGAAATTAATCTGAGGGTAGTTTATGGTGACATATACAGTATGTACTCTGATAATAAATTTACTTTGAAGTTTCAATTTACAACTTGTTATGAAGACCTGCAGCAGGTTTGCAACCCACTGATAACAGCAGGCAAACACTTCCACTCTGTATTTCTCCTTCTCTTGCCCAAGCGTTTGAACATCCCACATAATGCTTCTGACACCTCAGCACAAAAATCCAAGCTGGCAATCCAGGGCGGTGCTGTAGGGGCGCCATTCTGCCAGAAATGCTGCCTTTATGAAGAGATGTAACGCTTTCAAATATAAGAACAAAGTAATAACAAACGAAATGTTGACTGTTTTCTCTTAACTCTATAGAAACTGCCAGACTTGCTGAGTTCCTCCAACATTTTCAGCATCTGCAGACTTTCTCGTGTTTATGAACAGCAAAACAAGCCCCTTTTCAAGTCAAGTCAAGTCACGTTTTATTGTCATTTCGACCATAAACTGCTGGTACAGTACTTAGTAAAAACGAAACAACGTTCCTCCAGGACCATGTAATAACAAAGGAGACCAAATGCTAGAGGGCATAGGTCAAAAGTGAGAGGGGAAAGGTTTAAAAGGGACATAGGATTAACTTCATCACACAGAGGGTGAACAAGCTACCAGAGAAAGTAGCTGAGATAGGTACAATAATATCATTTAGAAGTCCTTTAGATGGGAAAGGTTTAGAAAGATATGGTCAACTGGGTCTAGCATCGCTGGGCACTTTGGATGAGCTGGGCTACATGATCGGTTCCAGTGCTGTATTACTTTATGACCCTATGTGAAAGTTGAATATAAAGTTTTCTAACACTCTGGTTCTGTGGTGAAGAAAGGGCTTCCTCCCAATGTCCTGGTTAACAGTATTTATCACATCCACATCACTAATAACGAACATTACCTAATGAATCCCATTGCTATTTGTGGGATCTTCTACGGCAAATTTGGATGTCTTAATTCCTACATGATAACAATGACAAAGCTTCATACTCACTCCAGAGCTCTCATTCTGTACATGCAGTTCTTACTTTACATGCAACAATCTCAACTTTAAGGACTCTTTATCTTATTATTTCATTCCCTCATTATTTATTGCTATTTATTTATATTTGCATTTGCACAGTTTGTTGTCTTCTGTGCAGACTTCATCTTTCATTGATCCTGTTTACAGTTACTATTCTTTAGATTTGCTGAGTATGCCCACAGGAAAATGAATCTCAGGGTTGTATGTGGTGACAGGTATGTGCTCTGATAATAAAGTTTGCTTTGAACTTTGAACGTTGAACTTTATATCTTAGACTTTCCAACTGAAAATGGGGGAAGATAGATGGATTCCCATTAACTGCTCTAAGAAGGGTACCTTGATAAGCTAATGAAATGAATAATGAACTCATTATGCCTTAAACTCAACTGCCTAGGGATTAAATGCAAGGCCAACTGTGTGTGTTGAATGTGTGAGGGGCCTTGGAATCACATGCTCAGCAGAGGACTAACCATGTGTTCTCTGGTCATTAGAATGGAAACCTATTGAACATGTCTTCCCAGGATGATGTTCTTGAAATTAACAGAGACTCCAACATCTGAAAGAGCTCTCCTGCACAGCCATTTTATATTTGGGGAAAGGATATCAAAACTAGCCCTGACTCCAAATCTACAGGAAGAATAATTTCATTCATTCTTTTATGGGCCTTTGATATAGAGCCCTGTTACTCCAAAGTGCAGGAAGAGGGGTTGGAACAAGAAGGTCAAGGAGGTGCATTTTAAGAACTGAGCTACAAAGGCAAGAGGTCCATAAGGCCATAAGATATAGGAGCAAACTAGGCCATTTGGCCCTTCAAGTCTGTTTATCCATTCCACCATGGCTGATTTATTATCACTCTCAACTCCATTCTCCTGAAATATCCTTGTAACCTTTAACAGCCTTACTAATCAATAATCTATCCACCTTCATTTTAAATATACCTAATGACTTGACCTCACAGCCATCTATGGCAATGAACTCTACAGATTCGCCACACTCCAACTAAAGAAATTCCTTCTCAACTCTGTTCTAAAGGGAAGTTAGAGGCTGAGTGATTTTCAAAACATCTGTCTGTATTCGTGAGTGGGTGAGGGGGTAGATAGGTGACTCCTCAATACCCAGAGTCTAGGCTGACATCTACATAATTTATTATTATAATAAAATTTGACCTCTACTGTGCCTACTGTTTTGATTATTATTTATTTATGTATTAATTATTGTACTGCCCTGCACTGTTTTGTGCACTTTATGTAGTACTGTGTAGGTCTGTAGTCTAGTGTAGTTTTTGTGTTGTTTTACGTAGTCTAGTGTAGCCTTGAGTTGTCTCACATAGTCTGGTTGTCTCATAGTCATAGTTTTGTGCTGTTTCAGGTAGTCTAGTGTAGTTTTGTGCTGTTTCATGTAGCACCATGGTCCTGGAGGAACGTTGTTTCGTTTTTACTGTGTGCTATACCAGCAGTTTATAGTCGAAATGACAATAAAATGTGACTTGACTTGACTTGAAAAGGGGCTTGTTTTGCTGTTCATAAACACAAGAAAGTCTGCAGATGCTGAAAATGTTGGAGGAACTCAGCAAGTCCGGCAGCATCTATAGAGATAAGAGAAAGCAGTCGACATTTCGGGCTGAGACCCTTTTTCAGGACTGAGAAGGAAGGGGGAAAGATGCCAGAATAAACAGGTGGGGGGAGGGGAAGGAGGATAGCTGGATGGTGATAGGTGAAGCCACATTGTGTGGGAAAGGCCAAGGTCTGAAGAAGAAGGAAACCGATAGGGGAGGAGAGTGGACCACAGGAAAAGGGGAAGGAGGAGGAGGGGGATGCAGGGGTAGTAATAGGCAGGTGAGAAGAGGTAAAAGGTCAGATTGAAGACTAGAGGAGGGGAGGGGAAATTGTTGTTTTGCTGTTGTTGTTGCTTGAGCTGTTCCGGTGTACATGGTGGGCCCGGTAGGTGGGTGCTGGAACGTGTAGTGACACCTATGGGCTGCCCTCACCTCACATATCCTTCAGTATGCTTGCCTGGCAACGCATTTGCTAAAGTGCACTATATTTCGCATTCCACTTTATGCTTCGATGTACATGCGATCAATAACTCGACTCTTGAATAAATAAATGAATCGGAATCGGAATTGGACTCTGACTACAACAGAGAAGCATGAGCAACCTTTAAATTTTACATCAATTTCCTTTGGTTGTTCTGCTTCTATTAACAAAATACTTGAGGCATTTAGAAGCCCAACAATGAAGTGTACACGCCCTGCCGAGGAACCTCATCAAAATTATAATGCAATCAAACGAGGACAAGTAGAGAGAAGATGCTATTTCTCCTCATCTGGCAATGAGCTGAGAATTCTGGCCTGCACAATTAAAATAAAAATTAAATGATGAGAATCATATCAAGCCATCAGAGCAGAGCCTTTGAAATCACGCACTAAAAATGTGTAACAATAATTTGAGGTTGTTTATTAATAATATATTTTGCAAAAGTCTGCTCAGTGGATACTGGGCAGCATCCCAATATCATTCCTTCATTTTGGCTTGTAAACAAGAAGAGTTATGGCCTGTAATATTTGAATGCGGTGGAAGAGAAATATGGCCAGCAAGTAGAAAGTGTTTAAATGCATATTCCACTGCAGAATCTGTTACCAAGGACTCCCACTATCCAGGCCTTCTCGCTGCTGCTGTCTGGATGGAGGTACAGGTTCCTCAGGACCCACGCCACCAGGATCAGAAACAGTTATTCCCTTTCCACCATTAGACTCCGGAACCAGAGTGGAAAACTTCACTCACCCCAACGCTGAACTGATTCCACAACCTACAGACTCACTTTCAAGGACTCAACAACTCATTTATTACTATTTATCTTGCTTTTATTTTTGTACTTACACAACTTGTCGTTTGCAGATTAGTTGTTTGTCTTTATTTGTGGGCATTTTTTCATTGATACTATTGTGTTTACTGTGAGTGCCTGCAAGGAAATGAATCTCAGGATAGTATATGGTGATAATAAATTTACTTCAGACTTCTCTTTGTATTTTAAAAAAAATATTGCCTTGCAGTAGTTTGCTTATAGATACAGCACAGTAGAAGACCCTTCCAGACTAACAAGCCCATACTGCACAACTACACCTACTACGACTACTACATCGACTCAGGCCTAGGGAGCTGGCGTCGGGCACAATGACGGACTCTCCACTCCTCCATTCTCCCTCATCAGTGAGTTCAGTTCATCTACATTAGCCGCGCCGCTATCTTCTAGGAGCGTGTTGACCATAGTCTTGGGAGGGCACCCAGGGCTCATCCTCCCATGCTTTGGGCTCCCATGTGATGACTAGGCTGGCAGGTAGCTCAGGGTGATTTAGACAGTGCCCTGCTAGTTGCAGTCAACTACACCCATGTGATGAAATAACCTACTAACCAATACGTCTTTGGAACGAGGGAGAAAAGTGGAGTGCCCAGAGGAAAGCCACATGATCAAGGCAGAATGTACAAATTTCTTTCCAACAGTGGCAGGAATTGAACCCGGGTCGCTAGCCGCTACACTACCGTGCCATCCCCTTGTAATCTAAAGCATGGCAAAATGGGTTCATTATGTCACATACGCGTGCATCCAATTAAGTGGCCACTGAGTGAACACTGGTGATGTTCTGCTACAGTAGTCTGTCAGCTTCATGGTTCAACATACTGTGCATTCAGAAATGCTTTTCTGCACACCAATGGTGTAACATGTGGTTATTTGTGTTACTGTCAGTTTGAACCAGTCTGGCCATTCTCCTCTGACCTCTCTCATTAACAAGACATTTTCACCCACAGAACTGCTGCTGACTGAATTGTGTTTTTGCACCATTCCCTGTAAACTCTCGAGACTGTTGTGCATGAAAATCCCCGGAGATCAGCAGTTTCTGAGATACTCAAACCACCCCATCTGGCACCAACAATCATTCCATAGTCAAAGTCACTTAGATCACATTTCTTCCCCATTCTGATGTTTGTACTGAACATCAACTGAACCTCTTGACCGTGTCCACGTGCTTTTATGCATTGACTTGTTGCCACACGATTGGCTGATTACATCTTTGCATTAACAAACAGGTGTGCAAACTGGCTATTAAGTGTACAGTGCTAAAGAGTCAGATATTCTCAAAACTCCTGCAATAACTTTGACAGTAACTTTAAGTGTGAATATTTGTGGCCACAGATGTTCTTTGGAAACAAGAGCATTCAGCATCAATGAACAAATCACATATTGACTGGTCAATTACAAGTTTTATTGATGAGCCCTAATAAGAGTGGAGTTGCTAATCAGTGAACACTCATTGCTGAGTACAAATGGTTTTACTCTGGTTTGATGGAAGCTCTCATTGTACCAGGATGGGAAGCAAAATGGCATCTATTTTTTTTTTGACAGTCTTTTAGCTCCTCATCATCTGAGGAGAATTTCTAACTTGGGACCTTTCAGAGCAAGGTGACCTACTACAAGTTCTTCACAAATAATACTTAAAGAAACAGTCAGGACAACTCCACCCTTTGAAACTGATCCATATTTCAAACACAATCAACTATTTTTAAGAGTTTAGGGAGATTCAGTTTGTCACCAAAGACTTGCAAATTTCAATAAATGTACACTGGAGATCATTCTTCCTGGCTGCACCACAACTTGGCATTGAGGCTCCATCGCATGGGATCGCAAAAGGTTGTACTTTTGGCCAGCTCCATCATGAGCACAACTCACCTCATCATCAAGAACATCTTCCAGAGCCTGTGCCTCAGTAAAGTGGCATCCACCACAGTTTGGGACATGCCCTGATTACTACCAATGGGAAGGAGGTACAGGAGGCTGAAGACACACTCAATGGTTCAACAACGGCTTCCTTCCTTCCACCATCAGATTTCAGAATGGTTCAAGAATGCTATCTTTCAATTTATTTATTTTGTAATTATTATTGCAATTTGTGGAAATTTTATGTCTTTGTAATGCACCACTGCCACAAACAACAATTTTCACATCATCTGATTCCGTGACAATAAACCTGATTCTGACTCAGATTCTAATATCGCCTATCACCCCATTGTGACAAAAAAAGACTCTCAAAACTTCAATTGACAAATCACCCTCGATTTTCTACTTCTTTTAACCTGATAACCTTGTGTTCTCTACTTCCCCATCAAATAAAGTAGCTACTTGTAACTCCCCTTTCTAATCTCACAAATTATCTTAATCATCTTGATTAGAGCATCCCTCAATTTTCAAACTGAAAGGCACTTTTATATAACTGGCCCTTATGCTTCTATCCTTGGAGCCTCTGGAGATTCAAGTGGGACCAGGCTGCAGATCTGTACAACTGGAGCATCACTCCTCACATTTGAATTCCTGCTTCCTTGTGAAAAAGGGGGAAAAATCCCCGAGCTTTTCGATCACTGTTGTGTCACACACCAACCATTCATCACCTTCATATCCAGACACCTAGAATTTTTGTTGTTTATCAGCCTTTACCTGAAGAAGATAAGTCATGGCTTGTCATGCTCTAACATACAAACTGAACTCCTTCTGCCGCTGCTTGGCGCACTCGTGCAGACTATCTTTGCAACCTCCTCTCTTACCTATTTGTTTCAATATAGCTCACAGTTTGAGGCAGACAAATGAGGTTAAGGCCACGTTAGAGCGAGGCGGCGGTGTGGCGGTTAATGCAATGTTTTGCAGCTCCAGCTGCGAGATCGGGGTCCAGACCCCGCCACTGCCTGCAGGGAGTTGATACGTTCTCCCTGTGACCGCATGGGTTTCCGCCAGATGATCCGGTTTCCTCCCACATTCTAACGACGTACAGTTACGATTAATGAGTTCTGGGCACAGGAAGCATAGTTGCCCAGTACAGTCCTCACTAATTTGATTGATTGATTGAGATACATCATGGAACAGGCCCTTCCGCCCCATTGAGCTGCGCCGACGGCAACCCACCTATTTAATCCTAGCCTGATTTACAATGACCAACTAACCTACCAACTGGTGCATCTTTGGACCATGGGAGGAAACTAGAGCACCAGTGGAAATCCACGCGGTCACAGGGGGAACGTACAAACTCCTTACAGGCAGCAGCGGGAATTGAACATGGGTCACCTAAAGTATTGTGCTAACCACTAGGCTACCGTGCCACCCAAGCATGTGACAAATAAAGCTAATCTGATCTTTAAATAACAATCTGATAGGTTCATGATCAGCATTAATAATATCAGGTTTTTTTATTCTAAATTTTATGTAATTATTTCATTTTAAGTTCTCCATTTCTCTTTAGTCCAGATTTCAGAATACTAGGCCAACAACTTAACACAATGCTATCATCACAAGTAAGGCTCTACAGAATCATCCTAACATTTCAAGGTCAGGTCTCTACAACCTTTGGACTGTGAAGCATTGAGTCAAAGAGCCTGTACTGGATGCAGTTCAGAAGGTTGAGGAGAAATACACTGAAATCTACCAGATATTGAAAGGCCTGGATAAAGTGGATGTGGAGTAGATTACTTCCATTTGTAGCAGAGTTTAGGATCCAAGGGGAAAGCCTCAGATTAAAGAAACGTCCCTTTAGAACTGAGATGAGCAGGAATTTCTTTAGCCAGAGGGTGGTGAATCTGTGAAATCCATTGCCACAGGTGGCTGTGGAGGCCAAGTCATTGTGCGTATTTAAGACAAAGATTGATAGGTTCTTCCTCGGCAAGGGTGTTAAGCATTCTAGGGGGATGGCAGGAGAATGCGATTGAAAATAAAAATTAGCCATGGTTGAATAGTGGAGCAGACTCGATGGGCTGAATCACCTAATTCTGCTCCTGTATTTTACAGTCTTATAGACTCTATCACTGCAGTGTGCAGACTCTGCCCTGCTACTGAAAAATATATTCCTTATTCATCCCCCTAGAGCATGGCCGTGTTTTTCACTGTGCCTGCAAGATAATTTCAAAGACAAAAGCTTCTATAACTTAATCTTTCACAATTTAAAAAAAATACATGCGTGACATTACTCCCAGTCCAAAATTCCCCTTAGTTGGGGGAGCTTAAGCTTTGAAATGTTATTAGTTGTCAGGTTTTGAAGGTGGATACTTTATAATGAAGCCAAACCCCAAGCAAATGATGGGGAAGACAAATTCTGCTTTAATTCAAGTGATTCAAAGCCACTCTGAAATGCAATCACTGTAAGAAAAAACTTGCAGTCCCTATAGTCATGTATCCTCACAAGCGACTAGGCCAGAGGTCGGCAACCTGCGGCTCCAGAGCCACATGCGGCTCTTTGATCTCTGTGATGCGGCTCCCCGTGGTTTGTTAGCTTTTGAAATGTAATTCGAAATTTGAAGATTATGGTGATCTTGTACAATATGAAAACTTTGTGGAGACACCGTTTCCTGGCACATCCGAACCGGCTCACAATTAGCCACCGTTCCGACTAAGGGAGATAGCCTACGGGGGTTTGTGAGTACGTGTCTTTTGGAGCATCCGCGCCCATGGGGACGGGTTGAGGGAGGCTTTAAAGCAAGGCTGTTCGAATAAAGTTACCTTTGACTGCAGTCTTTATTTTAGCGCTGCGTGTAGCGCTACATCGCTACAACGTGTTTTTTATCGCTATTAATATACATCACCACTGCCAATGCCTGACACCCGCCAGTGCGCGCTTTCTTTTAATTCTTCGATCCAAGGTAGGCTACCTATGTAGTAACCTTCAACCCAACGTCTTTTTTTCGGAGTTCAAAATGTTTTTGTTGCATGCAGAAATGTAATTTCGTTTTCTCTGCAGGAGTTCATCAATTTCAAAAATGCAACACATTATAGTTTGTTTATACATAGCATAAAGGCAAAAAAAACCCGTTGTATGCAGTGTTATTTCGTTTTGTGGCTCCCAGTGTTTTCTTTTCTGTGGGAAATGGGTCCATATTGGCTCTTTTAGTGGTAAACGTTGCCGACCCCTGGACTAGGCCTACAGGTCATGGGTTAAAGGTGAAAGGTGAAATATTTAAGGTGAAAGATGAGGGGAAACTTCTTTACTCAGAGAATGGTAAGAGTATGCAATGAGCTGCCAGTGGAAGTGTTGGATGTGGGTTTGATTAAAACATTTAAGAGAAATTTGGATAGGTACATAAATAGTGAGAGATATGGAGGGCTATGGTTTGGGTACAGGTCGATAGAACTAAGCAGAATAATAGTTCAGTAGCACCTAGATGGGCAGAATGGCCTGTTTCTGTGCTGTAGTGTTCTATAACTCTAACAGGCTGTGGGCAATCATTTTGGAATTCTATTAACCTTTATGAGGCTTCACCTCAGCCTCCAAAGCTCCAGAGAAAACACTCCAAGTTAATCCAACCTCTCCTTCCAGTTACGCATAGAGTCATAGACTACTACAACACAGAAACAGGAGACTTCAGCCCCTCTAGTCAATGCCAAACTATTAATCTGCCTAGTCCCATCATCCTGCACCCAGACTCTAGCCCTCCATACCCCTCCCATCCATGTACTTATTGAAATATCTCTTAAATGTTGAAATCAAACCTGCATCCACCATTTCCACTGGCAGCTCATTCCTCTCTTTCACAACTCTCTAAGTGAAGAATTTCCCCCTCATGTTCCCCTTAAACATTTCACCTTTCACCCTTAATCCATGACCTCTAGTTTTAGTTTCACCCAACCTCAGTGCATTTACTCTGTCTATACCCTTCAATTTTGCATACCTTATCAGATCTCCCCTCAATTTCCTACGCTCCAGCAAATGAAGTTCTAGCCTATTCAACCTTTCCCTGTAACTCAGGTCCACAAGTACGTTGACTGTTCATTCCACTTGCAAGATGCTGCCTCACCGGCTGAGTTCCTCCAGCATTTTGTGAGTGCTCCTTCTAACGCTACTTTCAATTTTATTTCTTTGTGAGCTTTCTGACTAAATTACTTCCATGTTATGAATCCTCACCTGTTGAAATCTGTACCATACTAATGGTGTGACATAACCCAAACTGAGGAACTACACAAAATCTTATGTCTGGTCCTGGAAAATGACAACAGTGATAATTTAGCCCTCCTGGATTAAGGACAACTTCCCTCTCTGCTCTAGTGAGTTCTGAGGTAATCGCTGAGGCCCGCGTGGGACCAACTGCATCTGCCACAGATGGGGCAGGAGTGCAGAAGGGACTAGTGATACTCTGTGAGGCTTTGTCTCTTTCTGCTACTTATTCAGGACCTTGCTGTAAGATTTCTCCAAGGAGAAACTTGTCGTGGTGGAGAAGCATGTGAGTTCCTGAGATCCCGACAGCGACCCTATCTGGAGTTTAGCCATCTGGAGCCTAGCTCCTGCTGGGGTCACCTATGGAAGTAAGGTCAAGGGGAAGGCTCCAGACAAGAGCGATCCAACCAAAACCTCAGTGGTGGAATTGGTGGAAGATGATGACACATCACAAATTCCAAGAGATTTCAGAGAGCTTTACAACTAATTTTTTTTTGTATCCCTTAAAGAATAACTAGGTTTTGGTTGTTAGTAGCTTAATCAAACTGCCCATTCTTATAGAATTGGATGGCGGATAGGAGATATGTTTCTACTAAAGGATGTATAAGGCGTTCCTTCTTTCCACTAGCCTGCCCTTGGGCAAGGTATAGTCCCTCAATCAGTGCCATGTGAAACCGGGGAGCAGGTGGTGGATGGTTGTATGAGCAGCTGGTGAATATCACAAGTCCTGGTTATGTCAGGCAGACAATTGAAGAGCATTAATGATGGCTAGGGGTCACCAGAAGAAGACAACGGCAAACCAATTCTGTAGAAAAATTTGCCAAGAACAATTGTGGTCATGTGACCATGATTGTCCATGTCATATGACACAGCACAATATGACGATGATGAAATATGTTTAAATTAATCAAAAAGCTTAAATGTCACAAATCTTGTTATTTATTTTATTTAGTGATACAGCACGATATCAGCACAATTACACCCATGTGACCAATTAACCTACTAACCCGCACATCTTTGGACTGTGGGAGGAAACCAGAGCACCTGGAGGAAACCCATGTGGTCAGAGGGAGAACATACAAACTCCTTACAGATCACAGCAGGAAATGAACCCAGGTCACTGCTGTTGCCCCGATGAACCCGATCAAACTAGCCTCCACACTACAATGCATCGATGAGTACTGTATTAGTTAGCTTACAATGGTGGATTCTAGACTGTAGATCAAGATTAAAACAATTGAAGTTCAATTGGAACAATGGATGTTCTAGCTAATCTTATCAGATGCCTCATCTCACATTTTGCTGTCACTTTGCTGAGAGTTTGTGTGAGCTCAGCTGAACTGGTGCTACAAATAAATGTCTGAGCAACAATAAAATAAGTTAGACAGCAAGAAAGCCCAGAATTAAGGTAATAAAATAAGCTTAAATGAGATGAATGTCAATAAAAAAAACATCCTAGAGAATATGACAGAAATAGTATAAAGAGCTTCAGCCCACAGCTACAGAGATGATTGGACAAAGATGGATGACTTGAATTATCGGAAGTCGCTGGCCGGTTCTGACTTCCACTGAGATGGTAATGTGCCTATAACCTTGGTGAGCTTGGCTTTGATGGGATAAAGTTGTTGTAACCAGTCCACTATCATTTGAAGCTTGTGTTTTCTTCTGCAAAGTGGTAACATTGGCACAATCAGGACTTCAGATAATATCCCCTCCAACAGCACAGCAGAAGACAAAAGGTGCCAATGATGTGCCGCCATCAGGTTCAAGTTTAATTGCCATTGAACCATACCACATGTATATAACTAAACGAAACAGCGTTCCTCTGGGGCCAAGGTGCACAACATTGTACATTCAACCACACACAGTACATATAGCTATGATAGCACATACAGTCACAAAAGAGTAATATTAGCCCAAGACCCTGAATGACATGGCCTGAAGATTTACCTAACTATATACCTATTGATTAATTGATTGAGGCACAGCATGGAATAGGCCCTTCCAGTCCTTCGAGCCATGCCGCCCAGCAAATCCCAATTTCATTCTTGCTTAATACTGGGACTATTTACAATGACTAATTAACCGACGAACCCATACATCTTTGGACTGTGGGAAGAAACTGGAGTACCCGGAGGAAACCCGCCCGATCATGAGGGGAAAGTACAAACTCCTTACAGTCAGCAGTGGAAAATGAATCCAGATCACTGGTATTGTAAAGCTTTGTGCTAACCACTACACTGCCGTGCCGCCTCATGGGGTATGGGATATTGTCTTGGAAGCCATGTTTCTACAAGAACAAACATACGGTAGATGAGAGATCAATCCTTTCTGATTTCAAGGTGATAGAGATAATTAAGTGCGGACTCATGCTGCGGCACTTGATGTACAATTTAACATCATGAGCTACTAAAAGCTCTTGTCTCTAAAGGCAGCCATATTTAATTTAATAGTGTTCCCACATACCTAGGACGTTGGATCTCAGAGGAGGAGACAGATTGGCACTTCTCCATGGATACACCCTCTGTATTCACAATGTAATGCCCCAGTCTATATGGCCTTCCTACCACCTTTTACCATTTATCTTCAATCCCACATGCTACCAACTAGGAAAAATATTGCCATGGAGGATTATTCTGGTTTCTTCACCCTTCCTTTTCAGTCCTGCAGAAGGGTCTCAGCTTGAAATGTTGACTGTTTATTCCTCTCTACGAATATTACCTGACTGCCAAGATCCTCTAACATCTTGTGTTTGTTACTCTGGATTTCCAGCATCTGCAGAATCTCTGGTATTATATATATATAGCCATCATGGTACAGCAGCCTTACTTAGATAGGAGTTTGAGGAGATTTAGTATGTTGACAAAAATTATTGCAGATTTCTACCATGGAGGACATCTGCACTGGTTACCTCACCACCTGGTACGGAAGCTCCAACGCACAAAAGGTTCACAAATGGCTCAAAAGTTCAAAGGTTCATTTCTATTCAAAGTATAACTTCAGTATACAACTCTGAGATTCATCTTCTCCAGCAAACAAAGAAAACCATGGAGGTCATTCAAAGAAAAGCAGCAAACACGAGGCCGCAGAGCGTTCTAGACTCATTCAGCTCCATCACAGGCACAACCACCCCCACCATCGAGGAGATCTTCAAGAGATGGCACCTAGGACAGTGGCATCCATCACTAAGCACCCTCACCATTCGAGACAGGCCCTCTTCTCATTACTAGAGCATCTTAGAACAAAACACATGCTCAATGTTCTACCATTGGGACAGATGTACAGGAGGCCTTAGACCCACATTCAACAATTCAGGAACAGCTTCTGTGCCTTCACCATCATATTTAAGTGTAGTCTGTGATCCCATAAACAATATCTCCTTATTCCTCTTTTTCTGCACTAATTACTTTTTATTTTAATTTATTTTTTTGTTGAAGTTCATCATCAAACATTTCTATAAGATGTATTTCAGATACTATACATATATGTATCATATAGTCATATTTGCCATAAATCTCCACTTAATCTTTATCTGAGGTGTACGCTTATAGAAAAGAGTGGAAAGAAAGAACAAGCAAAAGGAGAAAACTATGTACAAGTAGGGTGTGATTTTTTTGGCAATAACTTTATGTCTTTGCACAGTAAAACAAAAGACAAATCACATAATCTCAAACAATGAACAAAAAGACTGGGGAGCTATATGTCAAAGGAGCAAAATTAGGCCATTCAGCCCATCGAGTCTGCTCTGCATTTGATCTTGGCTATTTCATTATCCTTCTCAACACCCATTCTCCTGCCTTCTCCCCGTAACCACTGACACCCTTACTAATCAAGAACTTGATTCAGATGAATAAATCTGATTTTGAATAGTTACTATAGCAGCCTCTGTAAGCATTAACCTTCCAACGCCAGTGAAACACTGGATAACATGGGGGTAGTCACTTTAAGACTGAACTGCAATGGGATTTCTTCTCATTTAGAGTATAAATCTATGGACAACTGTGGAGGCCAGACCACTGAAGGTATTTTAGAGGGTCTGAGGAACTCAGGTCATGACACACAGAGAGGACATGAGGTCTGGGGAAGATAAGCCTAGCATCATATTGAGCAGTGGAGCAGGTCTGAGGGAAGAAATAGCCTACTCACATCGAACAGTACAGCACAATACAGGCCCTTCGGCCTATGATATTCTGCCGACCTCCTAACCTACTCCAAAAGCAATCTAGCTCATGCCTTCTTCTTAGCCATCCATTTTCCTTTCAGCCACATGAAAGATGAGTTGCCAAAGCAGGACATGATGCTTCTGAATCGCATGCTTACCATAGCAAATTACTCTTACCTCAAATCTTAACGTGCAAGGCTCACAAACTTTGGTGCCATGGTAGTGTAGCGGTTAGTGTGACACTGTTACAGCTTGGGGCATCAGAGTTCAATCCTGGCTCTGTTGTACTGTAACTGTGCGGGTTTCCTCCAGGTGCTCCCGTTTCCTCCCACAGTCTGAAGACATGCTGGCTAGTAGGTTAATTGGTCATTGTAAATTGTCCTGTGATTAGGCTCGGGTTAAATAGGTGAGTTTCTGGACAGTGCCTGAAGGGATTGCTCCGCGCAGTATCTCTAGATAAATAGAAAGATGGTGTGAAGGACAGCACTTGGCAGATGCTCTCCTTCCACGTGCCATTCATTCACACACAAGCATTGCCTTGTCGTTGTGCTGAGTGTGGGCACTTCAGCGTCTTCCCTGGTATACTCTTGTAACAGGTCCTAAGCATACTGATGCACTCTTTCCTGCCACACACGGCAGACTATTTCATTTCTTTAGCAATGGAGATGTGTAGATGTGTATCTGTTGTTTGCATACTCTAAGGTAGATACTTCTTATTTTGTAATATGATTGTAACTATGTTGTGGGTGCATCATACTCTAATTCAGCTGTAGTCTGAAGTTAATTTTGTTGGTAATTAAAGATGGAATGTCCTAGTGAAAAAAGGAGCACTTTGCTCTCAATACGGGAGGGACAGAGGCCACCAGGATAACACACTGGACAAAGTACAGAGTGTTTTCTGGTAGATATCATTTTGTAAATATTGGCTGTTTTCTTTTCACTCTTGGTGTTTATTTTTGTAAGTTTGATTTTTTGATGCACCTACTAAACACCCTTGCACTAAAATGCAGAGCAACTCCAGCTGTTTTTTTTTCTTTGTACCCAACAGAGAAATAGTTAGACAGATTAATAAAATAAAACTAATTTCTCGTTTCATTTGCAGTTTTAATTGTTTATGTGCAATGGAGCACTGTTTCCTCAATGCCTTCAAAAACTGAAGTGACAGAGCTGAGGGAAAGTCATTAAAGCAGGGCCCTTCAAATTTGGAGGGTCTTCAGAGTAGTTGGCAAAGACCATTTGCACTTTCTTCATTGGACAGGACATGGGCTAGGGAATGGAAGAGAATCTCTGCACAAGCACTGCTGAGTACCAGATAGAGACGTAGAGTCATAGAGTAGTACAGCACAAATACAGGCCCTTCAGCCCATTGAGTCCATGCTAACCATGGTGCCTCACCAACTGGTACATTTGACCAATATCCCTTTAAGCTCAATTCCTACGTACCTGTCGAAATGCTTCTTAAATGATACCTGCCTCAACCACTCCTTCTGGCAGCTCGTCCCATGTACTCACTGTTCTCTGCATTAAAAAATTGTCCCTCAGGTTTCTTTCAAAACTTTCCCCACTCACCCCAAATCTATGTCCCCTACTTTTAGACTTGCCTATCCTGGGGAATGGATGGCAGAGTGGAGATGCATCTCTACCAAAGGAGGTATAAGATGTTCCTTCTTTCCGCTAGCCTGTGGGTCACCCTTGGGCAAGGTGTAGCACCTGCTTAGCCCCCCACTTCCACCGATCAGGGTCATGTGAAACCATGGGAGCAGGTGGTGGATGGTCATATGAGCAGCTGGTGCACATCTCAAGTCCTGGTTAAAATAAGGCAGACAATCTCTGAAAAGTATTGATAATGGCTGGAGTCACCTGTCTTGTAAAGACACTGCGCAGAAGAAGGCATTGCACTTCTGTAGAAAAATTGGCCAAGAATAATCATGCCCATTGGAAAGACCATGATCACCCACGTCATATGACTCACACACAATGATGATAATAACAATCCTGGCAAAACAACTGTAACCATTCACCTTACTGTATCTATGCCTCTCTAATTTTAAGCATTTCTAGGTTCACCTCTCACTTTCCCATGTTCTAAGGAAACTAGCATCACCAACTGCTCCCTATATCTCAGCGTTTCATAAAGCCTTGTGTTTCACAGATGTCAGAATAAATGGAAATGATTATTGATAAGTCTAAACCACTACATCCAACTGCTCTTGAGATCAATATTTTATATATAAGGGAGATCTTTCTTTGTAAGCTGTTTTTGTTAAGCATGTTGAGGTAGGTAGTATTATAGGAAAAACAGCAACAGAAATGCAGAACAGTTATAGTTATGGAGAAAGTGCAATGTCGGCAGACAGTTAAGGTGAAAGTGGTATGATGAGGTGGAGAATTCACCGTCAGGGAGCAGCATTTGTTCTAGAGTTTTATGACAATAAGATAGAAGCTGTACTTGACATGATGGAGCGAGTTTTCAACCTTCATATCTTCTGCTCAGCGGAAGGTGGGGGAGAAGGGAAAATGACTACGATGGGAGGGGTCTTTAAAAAAATTTGGATACTTTCCCAAGGCAGCAGAAAGTGTAGAAAATGATGGTTGACAGGTTCTCGATTAGTCAGGGCACCAAATGTTACGAGGACAAAGCAGGGGTTGAAAGGGATAATAATTCAGCCATGATTGAATGGCAGAGCAGACTCAATGGGCCAAATGGTCTAATTCTGCTCCATCACCCTCTGGCTAAAGAAATTCCTCCTCATCTCTGTTCTAAATTTTGAGGCTGTGCCCTCTGTTCCTAAGCTCCCTGACTATAGGAAACATCCTCTCCGTGTCCTCTCAGGCCTTTCAATATTTGATAGGGTTCGATAAGATCCTCCTTCATTCTTCTAAACTCCAGTGAGTACAGGCCCAGAGTTCTGTATGAGTTAACTCTTTCACTCCTGGGATCATACTCGTGAAGCTACATGGGACCTTTTCCAATGCTAGCACATCCTTTCTTAGACATGGAGTCCAAGGGCTTCTGATGGTAGAACTGAAAATTATGATGAGCATGGAGAAGCCAGAAAGAAACCATCCTCATTTTGCTAAGCAGTTATGAAACAGCTGATTGAGAAAGAAACCAAAAGCAATATGAAGATTTTTACAAGTGAGTTTTAAGAGTTTGGAATACTTGGCGAGATAGTAACTGCAAAAGCAGATTCAATAGAAATGGATGCAGAGAGTTTGGAGTTCAAGAGTCTTTTAGATAGACACATGAATGTGAAGTGAATGGAGGAATATGGATGATATACAGGAGCAGGATAATTGGTATAAATTGGAATCAAGGTCAGCATGATATTGTGGGCTGAATGGCCTTTTCAACGATGTACTGCTCTATGTTCCATGCAATTATAGCATCCAAGAGAGCTAAATAAGTAAAGGATGGAATTCTTAAGGCTTTGGGTTGAGAAGCTCTGCAAATTCCATCCTTTATTTATCTGGCTCTCATGAATGATGGGAAGTGGGATTAAATGGATTGTGTTTGCATGGAGCTGGTATGGACACAATGGGCCAAAAGGCCCTCATCTGTGGTGCAGTCATTCTGTGATTCCTTGACCTCATATCCGGCCTGTTAATTGTCCCCATGGTCTCTTTGATCATTCGTTCTGGTTGTAGTTTTCTCAGCATTTTCAGTACTGCTGTGACTAGGTCTGTGATAATTTGGTTTTACCATCAGGGAGTTGGACAATGGGACAAGAAACATCAGCAAGCAACTCAACCCTCATCAGGTTACAGCTTGAGGTAGTTTGCACATATTCAACCTAATTTCTTACAGCTCCTGAGTACTTCATTGGTTACTAATGTACTAAAAGATGACCTGAGATTATAAGAGGTGTCATTTAATGTGCCTTTCTATTTAAGATGTTATTTCTAAACTTAATTCATCTCCAAGCACTTTTATGGTCAAAGAAATGTGTAAATCGATAAGATGGTTAAGAAGGTGTTTGATGTGTTGGCCTTCATTGGCCAGGGGACTGTGTTCAGGAGCTGAGAGATAATGTTCAAATTTCGAAGTAAATTTATTATCAAAGTACTTATATGTCACCATATGCAACACTGAGATTTGTTTTCTTGCAGACATGCACCATAAATTGAAGAAACACGATAGAATAAGTTAAAGACCACACCCAACAGGATGGACAACCAGGTGTGTTAATCAAGGCATATACATTAGGGACATTTAAGAGACTCTTAGATAGGCACATAAATGAAAGAAAACTGGAGGACTGTTAGGGAGGGAAAGGTTAGATTGAGAATGGAGTAGATTAAAAGGTCTTGTTCTGTGCTGTAGAGTTTTATGTTCTGTGAAATACATTTGAAATGTGGTCATAGCTATGGTGTACAGAATAGGTCATTTTGTGCACTGCCAGCACCTACAAATGCCTCATTTGTCAACAACCTCATCATCTGTGTTAAAGTTTCTGGCTGAGAGATAATATTAGACAGGACATTGGGGGAAATCCCCTGACCCTATTTTAAGTAGCTGCATTTGATGGTTTACCTGAGAAGATTGAAGCTTGAGAAGAAAGATGGTAGGCTGACAGGGAAATGGTGGGGAGGGGGCATGGTGGCACAGCTAGAAGAGCCACAGCCTCACAATGCTGGAGACTCGGGTTCAATCCCGACCTTGGGTGTTATCTGTGAGGAATTAGCACATTCTGCTTGTGAGCGCATGGACTTGTTTCCGCTGCTCTGATTTCATTCCACGTTCCAAAGACATGAGTCTGTAGGTTGATTAGTCACTGTCAGTTGCCTGGCTGAGTGGTACAATCTGAGGGGAGTTTATGGGAATATTGTTAGATGAATTCAGGATTGGTGTAAATCTGTGCTTGATGGTAGCAAAGACATAGAACATAGCACAGCACAGCTTGCTTTTGGCCCACACTGTGAGGTTTGGACAATTTAAATGCCAGCCCAGATAAACTGGATGCTCCACTCTCTGCCACACTGAGGTTGTGAGACCGCCTCCGGCTGCTGTGCTTCGAGTCTGCAAACTTTGCTGCGATTTTTCCCGCTAATATAATGAACTGAATACCGAGGCTTCGGGCCTGCTCCAGGCTGCTCCGGGGATTTGATTCTAAGGACTCAGTTTGGTTCGGAATGCTGTTGTTGTTGCTTGCTTCAGTTGTTTCTCATGATTTCTTTTTTCTCTCTCTTTCTCTGTGACCATTGGTGTTGTAATGTGAGTATTATTAAAAGTAAGTTAATACTACCGGGGTTGGCCGGGTCTTTCTTTCTGCTCTTTTTACTCCCAGTATGCATTGTATATCGTTCCTCCACCCAGGCCGCACGAGGTACCTGGAAGCCTCTGTATTGCCGTCCCAGATAAAGATGCTCTTTTGGCCATCAAGTTGTCAGGTGGTCTTTTTGCAAAGTAGAAGTTACCACAATTGGGGGTTGGTCTTTATTGTTAAATCTGATTCTTTCAGGTTCCTTGCTTTGTGGCTACCTGTGAGCAAACAAATCTCAAGGTTGCATAATTTATACATTCTTTAATAATAAATCTACAGTGAATCTTTGAATAGTTTGAATACAGTGTTGTGCTGACCTTTAATCTAATCTAAGATAAGTCTAACCCTTCTCTCCTCCATTTATCTATCATCCATGTGGCTACCTTATGGTTTCTTAAATACTCCATGTAGCAGCAAAATTGATCCAAAATCAAAACTAAACGGTTTCCACCAGCCTGCTATCCCAGACGGAGTTGTTCTACTTGTGTGACATGCCCACGACTCAAATGATTGCTTCAAAGAGTTGAACTCCCTATTCTGATCCTTTATTAAACGTTCAAAGGTTCATTTATTCTCAAAGCATGTATACGTGTTCAACTCTGAAATTTGTCATCTCCAGATAGCCACAACATGAAAGTCAGAGAAAAGCATCAACCGTTCCCCCTGAACCCCATACAAAAAGGAACGGCATCCTAATCATCAAACCTCAAAAAAAAACCCACCCGCACAAAATAGGACAAGAATATTAACCCCCAATAAACAACCCTTCCCCCACACAAAAAACTAACACCCTCCCCTCACACAACACAGCGGAAAAGGAACTGGTGATAAAGAAACACAGAATACAGTATAAACCTAAGTCTGAAGGAGTCTACAGTCCATAAATCCTATAGTCCAATTCCTAAATGCAGAATCACGCTACCATCCTACAATATCACCAACATTCATCGAAAGAGAGGGACACCACACGAGGCAGAGAGGCCTACCCGCCTGCCACAGCGAGCCACACAGCGATTATCAGCAAACATACATTTAAACATTATCGAGGGTCAGCAAAGAAATGACCTCTGCGTCCCAAGCTAAACTACCACAAAATAATCACGCATATGTAATTTATTTCCTTCACTTCTACCATGCCCTCACAAATGAGACTAGTTACCATAACAAACACAATAAACACACAGCTCACAATACACTTCTCCTACACTCCCAGTGTGCCACCTCAACTACCACCCCCTCCCCCAGCGGCACATCCCAGGCACCCACCACACTCTGTGTAAAAAAAAGCATTGACATCCCACTATACATTCCTCCAGCCACCTTAATATTATGCCCCTGGTCCTAGGCATTTCTGCCCTGGGAAAATAGGCCAAGGAGCCTTGTTCTGTGTTCCATGACTCTGTGTGCTAATGCAGTGGTGAACTACATATACCTGTTTGGACACGCCCCTCTGCTGACTGCTCCTGTGGCTCCTCCCACAGACCCCTGTATAAAGGCGATCTGAGGCACTGCTCCCCCCTCAGTCTCCAGGATGTTGTGTGGTGGTCTCTTGCAGCTAATAAAAGCCTATCGTTCACCTCTCGTCTCCGAGAGTTATTGATGGTGCATCAAACACCTCTGGAGAAAGACCTGAGATGGGAATGTACCCATCCAAGCACAGCTTGCTTTGTGGGAACCAGCCAAGGAGATTGCCAGGACAGATAGGGAGAGGATCCGCCATAGACAGGGCGAATTTAGATCAGTACTGCCTAATTTTAGAGTGGGAACAACTTGTATAACCCAGAAACGGAGGAGGAATTTCTCCACTCACTGTCCTGTGAACTTTTGGAATAATGTTCTCTGCAGTGCTTTGATATTGGTATTGATTTATTATTGTCACATGTACCAAAATAGGATGAAAAGCTTCTCTTGCCTACAGAGGGAATTGGTACACAGTGCATTGAGCTATAAGGTAATTTAGAATAAAGTGTAAACTATACAGAGAAAGTGCAGGACAGGTAAGTGATAAGGTACTAGGTCATCACGAGATAGATTATGAGGTCGAGAGTCCTTCTTATTGTATGAGTGAACTATTAAATGGTTGCCTGATATAATAAATAGACAGCGAGCAGCAGCTGTCCTTGAGCCTATTGGTGCCTGCTTTCAGCCATCGCATTGTAACGATACAGTGCAGGATTGAAACGAAGGAGATCCTGAGGACAAGATTCCTTCTTATTGTACAAGAGTCTGAAACAATGGAATAGAAATGATCCTTGAGCCTGGTGGGACGTGCTTTCAGGCTTATGTCTCTTCTGTCTGACGGGAGAGAGGAGAGGAGAGAACACCCGGGGTGGGTGAGTTAGACCATAACGCTGGTTGCTTTACAGAGACAGTAGGAACTGTAGACAGAGCCCACGGAGGAGAAGCTGTTCCCTTTGAAGTGCTGAACTGCGTCCACAACTGCACAGTTTCATGTGATCATGTGCAGAGCAGTCGCTGTACCAAGCCACATGCAGCCAGACAGAATGCTTTCTATGGTGCACCGTTAAAAAATTGGCAAGAGTTGACAGGGACACGCCTGTGGATCAATTATTGTGTATGTTCAAAGTTGGATCAGATGAATTCTTGGTCTGTGGGGGAGGAGGAGTTAAGGGGAACGGGGCAGATAAGGCAGGAGCCCAGATCCAATCAGCCAGGATAATACTGCATGGCGCAGCAACATCCAAAGACCATGAAGCCTTGTGTGGCTTGTATTTCCTATATTCTGTGAGCCTGCACTCAATCAGATGCTGAAGGGCTCTTTCTAAATGCTGTTGTCAGAAGCCTGGGGGAGTGGGGGGAATAGATCGTAAGCACCCTAGGGAAGTGGGAAGGAGAAGAAAGTCATGTTTCTTTTATCTCTTTGTAAATTATTCATAAACCTCTCTAGATCTGTAAAATAGACCCTTTGAGTCAGCAACAAAGGATCATCCAGATTAATTAGCAATTTTGTCGTTATTGTCAACACCATGAAATCCACTGCTCGGCGGCAGAACGGGAAGCATTCGCGTTGGGATGCACTAGCCTGGAGACACTCTTTCTCTCTGCACTGGCAGGTGCATTTTCCCAACCTGCTCTATATTGCACTGTTTGCTATGAAGCTGTGCTGAATACATGGAATTCATTGCCACAGATGGCTGTGGAGGCCAAGTCATTGAGTATATAAGAAGTAGACGTTGATAGGTTCCTGATTAGTAACGGTGTCCAAGTTTATGGGGAGAAGGCAGGAGAATGGAGTTGAGAAGGATAATAAATCAGCCATGATGGAATGGCACAGTAGGCTCGATGTGACAAATGGCCTAATTCCGTTCAATGTCTTATGGTCTAACCTTCCCTGTTCCAGGAAGAGTAACCCCAGCTTCTCCAGTCTATACACAAAACTAAAGTCCCTCATCCCTGGAAGCATTTTTGCAATTTTCTCCAAAACCCTTGCATCTTTTCCAAATTGAAGCTTTACCAAAGGGATTCTAGGTGCAGAGTAAGTGACGATCGGTGTGATGTCCAGGAAGAAGAGAAAGACTGCTCTGTAGCACCAGAAGATCATCTACAAGTGGAATAACACCAAAGATAACAAGTTGCGTTCATTTACTGCTCCTGTGTAATAAAGAATTGTTAGGCATTTCACATGAGTGCAATAAATCAGACTCTGCAGCAGTGAAGTAGAACTAGAGTTTAAATGAGATTTACGAGACAGAAAGTGGTGGGTGCCTGGAATACATTGCGGGGGGAAGTGGTGGTAGCAGGCAAAACAGCAGCATTTAAGTCATGTTTTCTTGCAGGCTTTTACAGGCTTTTAAAAAAATACAATATAATTTTTAAAAACCATAGCGAGAAATGACCAATGTGCAAAGAAAAATCGCAGTGGTACTTAAAATAAAATACTGAGAACTTGAGTTGTGGAGTCAGTTCAGGCTTGAGGTGAGTTAAGTTATCTATGCTGGTTCAGCCTGATGCTTGTAGGGTAATAACTGTTCATTAAACTGGTGATGTGGGACCTAGGGCTTCTGTACCTCTTGCCTGATGGTTGTAGCAGGAAGAAAGCATGACGTGGATGTTGGGATGGGGGGGAGGGGGGTCCGTGATACGACGCTGTCTTGTGGCATTGCTCATTTTAGATGTGCTCAATGGTAGGGTGGGCTTTTCCTGTGATGGACCGGGCTGTATCCACCATTTTCTGTAAACTCCAGTCAGGGAATGGAGGGATCTAGGCCCTGTGCACTTTAAATTGGCAATGTGTTCAGCACAGACATGATGAGTCAAAGTGCCTGTACCTGCACTGCGCGATATCATGTTCTATGTTCTGTATCAGAAGAGGAAGATGGGATTTCACTCAGCTGATTGTTCTATGTACTTCACACAGTGGCTTCAGTAGCTAGAAAATATCTTCTACAAAGACCTCCGCTTTCAAGACAAAATCCCCACACCTCCTTTAGATCCACGCCATCAGATACGACTAAACAATAAATCACCATCTGCTGAGAAAATATCCCAAGGGTGTTTCACAGAAACATTATCAGTCAAAGTTTAACATATGAAAAGTCATGTAAGGAATATTTCTCAGTCACACTGGCATATTTAAGAAATGAGGAAAGGCCGCAAATTTCAAAGAACAATCACTACCCAGGACCACCAGAGAACATGGCAGAGTACAGGCCCTTTGCCCCAAAATGTCTTACTGACCTTATCACCTACTCTAAGATCAACCTAACCCTTCCCTTCTACATATCCCTTCATTTTTGTATCAAACATGTTCCTTAAATTCCCCTCATGCATCTGTTACCACCAGCCCCTCTGGCAAAGATTTCCACTCTCCGTGTAAGAAACATACCTTTGACATCCCCTCCAATCACACTAAATCAGAGTCAGGTTTAATATCACTGGCATATATCATGAGATATGTTGTTATGTGGCAGAAGTACATTGCAATACATAATAATAAAACATTATTATTGTAAATTACAATAAGTATATGTATATACATGCATATTAAAAGAGTTAAATTAAATAAGTAGTGCAAAAATAGAAATAAAAAAGTAGTGAGGGAGTGTTCATGGGTTCGATGTCCATTCTGAAATCGGATGGCAGAGGGGAAGAAGCTGTTCCTGAATTGCTGAGCGTGTGCCCCCAGGCCTCTGTACCTCCTTCCTGATGGTAGCAATGAGAAGAGGGCATGTCCTGGGTGATGGAGGCCCTTAATGACAGATGCCACTTTTTTGAGGCACCGCTCCTTGAAGATGTCCTGGATGCTGGGGGAAGCTAGCGCCCATGATGGAGCTGACTGAGTTTCCAACCTTCTGCAGCTTAATTTGATCCTGTGCAGCACCCCCCCCCCCCCGCCTCCACACCACCCCCGTCATGCCAGACGGAGATGCAGTCAGTTAGAACGCTCTCCACGTTGCATCTGTAGAAATTTGCAAGTGTCTTTGGTGACATAGCAACTCTTCTCAGACCCCTAATGAAATATAGCCGCTGCTGTCCCTTTTTTATAACTGCATCAATATGTTGGGCCCAGCATAGATCCACAGAGATGTTGACACCCAAGTACTTATGAGCTATTTCAACCCCGGGAAGAAGGTGCTGAATGTCCACTCTATCGATTTCTCTTATCATTTTGAACACCTCTGTTAGATTGCCTCTCATACTTCTTCGCTCCAGAGAAAAGCCCTAGCTCAATCAATCGATCTTCATAAGTCATGCTCTCTATTCCAGGCACATTCCTGGTAAATCTCCCTTACACTCTTTCTAAAGCTTCCACAGCCTTCTGACAATGAGGCGAAATTGAACACAGTACTCCAAATGTGGTCTAACCAGGGTTTTATGGAGCTGCAACATTACCTCATGTTCTTGAGCTCAAGGTAGGTTTGAATGGATGGCTTCCAAGCATCTTGAAGTGTTTTATTATGGGGGAATCTGCCTGGCAATCCCAAAGTATAAAATGTGACAGGAAGAGACATAACGCAGTGTCACAGCAGAAGTGAAGAGGCTGACAGTGGAACTAATTTTATGATTTGGATGAAACAAAATCAAGAGAGCATCACAACATGTATAATAAAAATTTCATAAATGATAATAAGCTTCTGTGAAACAGAGTATGCTACAGCAATGGTTTGCTGGTATGAGGGTCTGTCCTTAACAGTAACACTTAGTTACTATCCCAGTTCAAAAAAAATCAATATATGACGTGATTTTGTCACCATGAAATCTTGATTCTACCCCTTTTGTTTCCTTGCCGTGCCACTGCAGGAGGCAGACAGACGTCAACTAGACGTGCGGCTGGACTGACTAAGTCAGGATGACAGATACCCTTCCTCGAAAGTCAACCAGTTGAGTTACTTGACCATAAGACCATAAGATATAGGAGCAGAATTAGACAGTTCCGAACATTGAATCGGCTTTACGATACCATCATGGCTGATTTATTTTTCCTCGCGACCTCTTTTTTCTGCTTTCTCCCCGTGACTTTTGATGCCTTTGCTAATCAAGAAACACTGCTTTAAAAGTGCCCAGTGACTTGGCTTCTACAGCCATCTGCGGCAATTAATTTCACAGAATCACCACCCTCTAGTAAAGAAATTTCTCCTCATCCTTGTTCTCACAGGAATTCCCAACCTTTTTTATACCATGGAGTCCAACCATTAACCGTAGGGTCTGTGAAACCCAGGTTGGGAACCACAGTAAAGGAACGTCCTTGAATATTGAGGCTGTGCCCCCTGGTCCTAGACTCTCCCACTAGAGGAAACATCCTCTCCACGTCCACTCTATCTAGGCCTTTCAATATTTGGCGTGTTTCATTGAGATCACCCTCCATTCTTCTAAACTTCAGCACCAGAGCCATCAAACGTTCCTCATATGTTAACCCTTTTAATCCCAGGATCATTCCCATGAACCTCCACTGGATCCACATGATTAGCCTAGTTGCTACAGAAACAGTCTTTATTGAACATAGACCATCAAGCAGTACAGCACAGATCTGGCCCTTCAGCCCACACCATTCTTGTTGATAATGACACTGGATTAAACTCATCTCACCTGCCTGCACATAATCTATATACCTACTGCCTGAAAACATGCCTGCCTACAAGTCGCATGGTCTGAAAGACTTGGACAGAGTGGACAAGGAGAGGATGTTTCCATTAGCAGGAAAGTAAGAGGACACAACTCAGAATACGATGTCCCTTCAGAACAGTTATGAGGAGTAATTTCTTTAGCCAGAGGTGGTGAATCTGTGGAATTCTTTGCCACAGATGGCTGAGCAGGCCAAGCCACTGGATATATTTAAAGTGGAGGTTGATAGGTTCTTGATTAACAAGGATGTAAAAGTTTACAGGGAGAAAGCAGGAGATGGGGTTGCGAGAAATAATAAGTTAGCCATGATCAAATGACTTGAGGGGCCAAATGGCTTAATTCTGTTCTTTGTTCAGAGTTCAAAAGTTCAAAGTAAATTTATAATAAGACTATATCTGTGTTACCATATACAACGCTGGGATTCATTTTCTTGTGGGCATCCTCAATAAATCCAGTAACCATTATAAAATCAGTGAAAGACTGCACCCAACAGGACAGACAAACAGTGTGAAAAAGACAACAAACTGTGCAAATATGAAAAGAAAGAAATAATAATTATTAATGAATTAATTAGTAAGCAACAAATATCAACAAACATAAAGAGACGCACTAAAAAGCTGGATGAACTCAGCAGGTCGGGCAGCATCCGCTGAAAGGAGCAGTCAACGTTTCGGGCCGAGACCCTTCGTCAGGACTCAGTGCAGAGAGGGTAGAGGACAGTGAGTCCTGACGAAGGGTCTCGGCCCGAAACATTGACTGCTCCTTTCAGTGGATGCTGCCCGACCCATTGAGTTCATCCAGCTTTTTTTGTACGTCTAGATTTGACCACAGCATCTGCGGTGAGCTTTGTGTTTATTATGTGATGAAGAGTCTTTGAAAGTGAGTCCATAGGTTCTGGGAACATTTCAGTGATGGGGAAAGTGAAGTTGAGTGAAGTTATCCCCTTGATTCAAGAGCCTGACGGCTGAGGGGCGATAACGGTTCCTGAATCTGGTGGTGTGAGTCCTGAGGCTCCTGTACCTTCTTCCTGACGGCAGGAATGAGAAGAGAGCATGATCTGGCTGCTGGGGGTTTCCTGATGATGGATGCTGTTTTCCTGCAAAAAATTTATGTGAAGATTTGCTCACTTGTGCTCTTTGTCCTCTGGTCTCATGATTTTATCATCTAAATGCTCATTAAACATTTCAACTGTATCTTGTACCACCTTCCCTGGCAGTGCATTCCAGGTATCTACCACTCTGCTTTGTAAATATGCTTTAAACTTCCCCCCTCTCCCCTTAAGTCTATACCCTCTAGTATTTAGTTTTCTAGCATGGAAGACCACACCCTATATAAAGTACTGTGCAAAAATCTTAGGCACACTAGATTTTTCATAGGGTTCCAGCTTGGTACTCCCTCCACAGAGCCCTAATCTCGACACCTTTGTGGCTGCCTAGGATTACCCGAACGGACAGAAGCAAGTGAGACAGCCAAAGTCTGCAGGAAAACTGTGGCAAGTTCGCCAAGTTGCTTGGGACAACCAACCCGCTGACATTCTTATAAAACTGCACGACAGTTTGGAGAATTGCTGCAGTTTTAAAGGCAAAGGCTGGTCATGCCAAACATTGATTTGATTTAGATTTTTACTGTTTACTGCTCTTTAGAGTATTTTTTGATATTTAGAAACGTTTTATGTCATTATTTTTGAAAGCATCTTTGCTTTACAGAATTTTTTTACATGAGCACAGTACTGTATGTATGCATCTATCTACCCAACCTACCAATATCAGTGTCTGACTGTCAATCCTATGTGTCTTTTTAAAATAGTGAGGGTTTCTTCCTCCAGTACCTTCTCAGGGACCCAGTTCCAGGCCCATAGAGTCACAGAGAGATAATGAACACTCCTTTGTGTTCCATTTCCCTCTCCTTTAAAATGAATTCATGGTCACATGGGCTTTAAACTCACCGTGTCGGATTTACTAATGCAGTAGTCTCACCATATTTACATCACCCTATAATTCAAGTTTGAGTTTATCGCCATTCACCCATACACATGTATACAGCTAAATGAAGCATTGTTCCTCTGGGGCCATGGTGTGAAACACAGCACATACAGTTACACACAGCACATATAGTTACGATCCAGCATATAGAGTCACAAAATAATATTAACACAAGCCTCTGAGTGGCACGGCCTGAAGACCGACAGGATGACATAAAGTGTAGTGGTACTGGCACCACTGTAATAAAAACAAGCACTCGTATAAATTGGTGAAACGGCAGCAATAAAAGATGAAAAAAAGTGTCCAGTTGATCAGTGACCTGGGTGCCCACGTGTTCAGGGTCGCAGCAGGTTGTTAAGAAGTCAAAAGGCCTGGGGGAAGACGCTGTTCCCTTCTGCCTGATGGCTGGAGCTCAGAGAGAGTGTGGGGAGGATGCGAGAGGTATTTGACAATACCAGAGCCACTTTTTCCCCAGGGCCGTCGTGCAACTGAACAATGCTCCCATACCGCACCTCCCCATCCCCCATAGTTCATGGGCGCTATGGACAATCTTTAAGGGCTATTTTATATTTAATCATTGTATGTTACAGCATGGGCATATGCAACACTTGAGTGGGGCAGCCACCGTTTCCTTTAGTTTTGGATTTGTTGGGTTTCAGATGTCACCCTAAGCAACTCAGGCGTTATGCACTGAATGGAGAAGCTTTGCAATCTCGTCCTGAGCAACGGCTCAGTTTAAGCTCTAACCGGCTAACCAAAACTGCAAAGAAAGAGCAAAGACAAGATGCAGACTGCAGCAGCACTCCACTGCAAATATCAACACATACCTGGCATTCATTATCCTAACAAAGACCAATTCAAACATTGGCTCCACAGTATGGTTCACAGGAGAACTTCACTCAACAAAATCTAACACTGAGCCACTCAAGGAGATGTTTGGATACATGGTCACAGAGGTACAGCACTGTGCAAAAGTCTTAGGCATTTATATATAGCTAGGGTGCCTAAGTCTTCTTCAGAGCACTGTAATAATTTTATGTATTGCTCTGTACTGCTTCCGCAAAATAAAAACAAATTTCATGGCCTATATGAGTGATGATAAACCTGATTCTGACAGGGGTCCCTATTGTGGACTGAGAGTGGGAAGGGGGCAAGGAGAGGGGAATCATGGTTGGGAAAGGGGAAGGGATAAGAGAAGGAGAGCAGGAAGCAACAGAGAGACATTTTGTTGTGATCAATAAATCAATTGTTTGAAATCAAATTACCTTGGCTGGTATCTCACGGCTGGGAGGGTCTGCATCTGTGCCACCCCCTGCCCCTGGCACTCCTCTGCCACCTGCCCCACACCCCTCTGTGACCCTCGACCTTGGCCATTCCCAACATCTCACTCCCTGCTCCATGTTGACAAATACAGTACTGTGCAAAAGTGTTAGGCACCCTAGCTATATACAGTATACATATCTACCTAAGACTTTAGCACAATATTGTAGGTCCTGAGGCTTATCTTAAAAAGACAAACGATTTTTGGGAAGGAATTTCAGGGCTTTAGATTTGGGCAAAGGCACAACTGCTGCTGGCAAAGTGCTGAAGGTTCAGGTCATACAAGCAATGCAGAGTTAACGGAGCAGGGATCTCAGAGGCTTTTATTGTCAAGTATCGTCCATGCAGAATTTTTACCAGTCAACGGAAATGAAATGTGGTATCAACTCAAGACAGTGTGGGAAACCTGAGATCCCCTATGGCTGCAGATCCCAGCCTGAAAATCTCCAATGATTTTGTCGCATTCAGTAGTCAAGACAACTTTCAGTACAGGGAATCCACAGAATGTTTCAGAAATTGCAAGGATCAAATAACTGTTAAATCAGATACAAGCTATTTTTTTCTGGGAAAAAAAACAACCTCATATCCGAGAGACACAAAAGTTCTCAAAAAGCTTCCCAAATGGATTCCTTCAGAAGAGGAGTGTATCAGCCCAAGTGAACCAACTCCACACCATATCTCCACAATGCTGCTAATTGATTACATTGGTCTTAATAGCACCTCACTGGGCATTAAATACAAAATGATTCAACATGAATGCAAATCTTTTTTCAATTAGGATGCCTTTTATTCACATCAATCTACATCAAAACCCTTACACACACACACACACACACACACACACACACACACACACACACACACACACACACACACACACACACACACACACACACACTATCCAATGTAGACTTGGTATGGTCATTCTATGCAACGAAACAGCAATCAATTTAGATACAGAACTGAATGAGATTCCCTCTATTCATTACCATGCAATTCTCTAAAGCTTATTAATAGTCTCCGTTAATCCTTGTTTAAAACGGGTGTACTTTCATCAGAACTTGCAGCCATGATAGAACGGTTCAGAAATACCAGTTATTAGTACATAATAAGAGTTTTCATTACAATTCATTCGTCTTCGAATCCAATGTAAATTTAGAGATTCGGATCTATCATTTAACGTGTCCACCAGGCAAATGCATTTAATTAACAGATCTGCTGCTTTGTAATCAACACCCACTTTCCAGCCATCAATCGTGAGGTAAATCTAGAACACAAGGAGTTTCTATTGATTTGAGGGTGTAGGAGCAAAAACGTGGTGAAGAGACTCGGTGAGCTACAGTCGACTGTCAAACAGGCTTCCCGGCTGTACACCATGACTACCTGTCACATTTTATTCACTTTGGTTGCCTGGGGCCACTAAATTCAACACCACAACCACAATCAAGTTAATCTCCAGTTCACGATGGGGGATGTGATGGAGCCCCTCTAGCGTCCCCACAATCCAAGATGAGTCCCTTCTGAACCAATTCTTAACAAAGTGCATTCTGACTCACAGCTTTCAACCGGCCCGGTTTTACCAATACATCTTTGCTGAGGTACATCGCAGAGAGAATTTATAGTTCAACATTCAAAGGTGCGATGGGAGTCACTTATTCCCTGTGGTGGAAAGTATTAACTGGAAGTCTCCAACATACACAGATGGAAACAGAGCTCGCAGGAGCTATATGTGGGAGACAGAGGGCATTGGGTTATCTTGTATGACAGGTAAACAAGATGATGGGAGGGAGAGCAAGAAGGAAAGAACAAGAAAGGGAAAGGGAATGGCTGGTGAAAATGAGGGTTGAAAGAGAAGGGGAGAGGGGAAAGAGAAGTGAGAGAAAGGAAGGAATGAGAAAGTGAGATGGAAGGAGGGAAAGAGAGGGGAACAGGAGGCAGTAAGGAGATGTGAGTGGGAGTGAAGGTCGAATAGAGTTAGAGAGAGGTGAGAGAGGAGGGAAAGAAGAGAAGGAGGGGAGGATGTGTAAGCAAGGGTGGGGGACTGAGGAAGAGGGGAAAGATGGAAGGGTGGAGGAAGAAGGACAGATGGACAGAGAAAGAGGAGAAAGGGGTGGGTGGACAGAGGGATGGACGGGGAGAGAAGGAGAGAGCGATGGCAGGAGGGAGGGGAGGGACGGGACAAGAGAGGGATGGAGGGAGACACGGGGAAGGGGAGGGAGGCACGGGGAAGGGGGAGGTAGGGAGGGGAGAGGAAGGTAGGTGGAAGAGAGGAGTGAGGGAAGGAAGCAGGGAGGGAGGAAGGGAGAGAGTGAAGGGGAGAGGGAGGGGAAAGGGGGAGGGACAGCAGACGGAAAGCGGCTGAGAGACAGTGAGATGGGAGGGGGAGAGGGGGAGGAAGGGGAGGGAGAGCAGAGGGAAAGGGGCTGAGAGTGAGAGAGGAGGGGAGGAAGGAGCTAGAAGGAGGGAAGGAGAAAGAGAGAGAGAGAAGGGAAAGGGGCGGAGAGGAGAGAGGAGCCGACATCCACATTACCAACGTTCTGGAACGGGTGAACAAGGCGGGAGCATCGGAAGGTAGTGGTTCACCTCCCCTTGTCTCAGGGTCACCCTCCGACAGGACACCACACACACACACACACACAAATGCAATCAAGTGATCGATGTAAATAGTACTCACTCGCTTTGCCTTGTTTGGGCCGTTGCAAAAGCTTCTGTACCGCAGGCACATCTTCGCTTTTGACAGCTTGGAGTAATTCCTGATCTTTCCCCATGGCCGGTGTGTGAGCGTGTCCCGTGTGTGTATGTTTTTTATACCCGATGCATCCTAGGCTGGAGGAGGTGAAGAGACACAGGGAGGAATATTCTGCACGCCAGCGTCAATGCACAGGGCATGGAGACAGAGACTGGGAACGAGAACTACAGGTCAATGACATAAACCACAAACACCTCGCCTCTCGTCTGACAACCCGCCCGTCCGGCCCTCTCGAGAAGAGAAATGAAAGGGCGCCGCGGTCTCCTTCCCTGACCAGCCGGGAATGCACTAGGGAAAGACGGTGGAAGCCATGGTTGCCGGTTTAATCCGTTCCCAAATCCATCGCGCCGCTGCCGCTGCCTCTCTCTCTCTCTCTGTGAGAGCCAGAAGTCCCAGTGCCGCTACTCTGCCGCAAGGTGGAGTGAGATTGTACAAAGTCCAGATCGTTACATCCCTCTCATACCAAATAGCACAGAACCGGGGTTTATTTCTGGAAGCGGTCTTAAAGAAATACTGCATGAGAGAGAGAGAGAAGGAGATAGATAGATAGAGAGGGGGGAGGATGGGGGAGAGGGAAAGAAAGGGAGAGTGAAAGGGGGGAGGGAAGAGGAGGGGGAGCGAGTGGGGGACAGCACGAGGGAGAAAGAAAGAGAGAGAGAGGAGGAGAAAGAGAGGGGAAATCCTTTAATTGTTTCTCTTATACACTATATTTTTGCAGACCAGGGAAACATGTTAACTCGGCCTCTGGGTGTAAGAGAGACTGTTCTCAAGGTTCGGTCCACATAAAGGAGGTTCAGTTGGCTTACTGCCAGGGCTGTGTATCGAGAGGAGGGGAGAGTCTGAGCGATACTGAAGCCTTTTATAAGGCATTCTTGGGATTCAGCAATCAACCCTAACCCTAAAGCAGCCGCCGAGGTAAGATTTGGGGCTTGGACAGCTCCCGGCGTAAATTACGTCGGATATCGGCAGTCCTTTGCAACCCTGGGCTCAATCCACTGTTCGGCCCCACCAAATATTCACCCAGTCTCCTCCTCGTTTAACAATGGTCTTCAGTACTACTTAACACACAAATGCATGTCAATTCTTTATCAACACAGCGCGTTATTAACCAGGTTCTGTATTACTAGCTGGCCAAACCATTATTGTCCTCGCATCTGTGGCCCCCACCGTCAAGTTAGTTATCTGAAGGAACGCCACATCTGTTCGAGAGACACGTCTTGTTCTCTCAATGGTTATTTTTTAATTTAAGGTCAATGCTAACGTTGCCTCCAGACTTTGGTTTACGCCTGATATCAGGGCTGTAAGTACAATGATAAATCGGTAAAAATTGTTTCTTATTCTCACACCTGACTAAGTACAGAGAAAAACTTTTCTTAAAGTCATAGAGCACTACAGCACAGAAACAGGCCTTTTGGCCCAACTAGTCCATGCCAAACTGTTATTCTGCCTAACTTCATGGACCTGAACCTGGACCACAGCCCTCCATACCATTCCCTTCCATGTACTTATCCAAACTTCTCTTTAATCTTGTAATTGACCCTCATCCTCCAGTGCTGCTGGCAGCTCGTTCCACACATTGAGTGAAATAGTTCCCCCTCAGAGTCTCCTTAAATATTTCACCTTTCACCCCTAACCTATGACTTCTAGTTCTAGTATCGCCTAACTTTGGTGGAAAAAGCCTGCTTGCATTTGCCCTATATATAGCTCTCATTGTGCTGTATACCTCTATCAAATCTCCCCTTGTTCTCCTTCATGTGAGATTAACTTTCTGCCAATTACACTGTTAACATTTAGGTCAGCAATGAAAGCCCTCCATCTCTGGCGTTGTTTGGGCTTTCTTCATCATGTAAGTAGTTTCCTCTTGGTTTTCACTACTGTCCGTAATACAGGTCCCAGGTAGAGATTCTGGAATGCTGTCACACTCAGATGTAGAAGGATCCTTCATTGGCGTTTCTGTGATAATTTTGTTTGACCAGTCAGGGTTGTTGGCCTTGAGCTGAACCCCTGAACCCCTGGACCTCTCTTAGTCTGGCCTCTACCTTTTGACTTGCTTGGAATGGGTGACCCCACCAAGAGCCAAAGCATAAAGCCCTGGATCCAGCCAACATAGCCCTCCCGACCATTGAGGCACGCAAGCCTCCAAACCACGACAAGGTTGTGGTCCTCTTGGAGGTTTAGAGAATAAAGTTTTCCCTACAACTCAGGTCCTCAAGTGCTGGCAACATCTTTGTCATTTTTTTTCCCTATAGATTTGATATCCTTCCTGTATAGGTGGCCAAAACTACATACAATGCTCCAAATTTGGTCTCACCAATTTCTTATTCATCTACAACACAACAGCCCATCTCCTGTACTCATTGTTCTGATTTATGAAGTCCAATGTGCTAGACACGGTCTTTACGACCCTTGCATACTCTTCACACAGATCAATTTATCACCATGTTGCATTGACATAGTGCAGATAAAACAATAACAGAATGCAGAATGTAGTGTTGCTGCTACAGAGAAAGTGCGTTGCAGGTAGGCAATAAAATGTTAATTCACAACAAGGTAGATTTTGAAGTAAGAGTCCATCTTATCCTTCTGAAGGACCATTCTAGAGTCAGATAATAGAAGGATAGAGGCTGTTCCGGAGCCTGGTGGCACATGCTTTCTAGCTTCTGTAACTTCTGACAGATGGGTGTGTAGAGAAGAGAGAATGCCTGGGGTGAGCGCTGGCTGCTTTTCTGAGGCAGCAAAGCATATAGACAGAGTCCACGAAGGAGACACGGGGTTGACAATTAAATTGAATGAGATCCATTGGAGTGTTGAACTCCAACACTGGATGCACAGATAAGCAATCTATCAGTGAATCAAATGTAGCATAAATAGAACTTCCAAAAGCATGACAGGACAGGTAAAAGGGAAATTGTCCGCATGCAGAGGTGTCCAAAGTTTAGGAGGCAAAGGTTTTGGGTAAAGGATAATGGGTTCAGAGGCAACCTGAGGAAGAATTCTTTCTCCCAGAGGGTGTTTGGAATCTGGAACACATTGCCTGAAGTGTTACTGAAGGCATAACAGGTAGAAAGTATCCAGACGTACAACTGAATTGTCAAGTCTTCGAAGACTACAAACCAAATATTGGTAACTGGGGTTAGCATAGACATGGTGGGCTGAAGGGCTCACTTGTGTCCTGTGTGGCTCTGTGAGTCTATGTATGTAATCTGGTGGAGTATTTTCCATGTCCCAATGTTCCATAACTTTGGAAGTTGTCTAAATCTGTCAGACCATTAACACTTGGTGACGGCCCATCCACATAATGGGCTTGAGGTTCAAGGGTCACACAGAGCACTACCGCACAGAAGCAGGCCACTTGGCCCCACTAGGCAGTGCCAAACTATATTCTACCTACATCTACACCTGGACCATAGCCCTCCAAAAGTTCTCTTTAAGACCTTATCTGCCTGAGGTGCCACTTTCAAAAAATTATGGAGTTGTAATCCCTTTTTCTACTGCATTCTTCAGTGCCTTACCATTCACTGTGTAAGTCCTGCTCTAGTTTGTCCACCCAAAGTATAACACCTTGCATTTGTCTATATTCTGGGCGACACAGTAGCATAGTGTTTAGCACAATGCTTTACAGCGCCAGTAACCCGGGTTCAATTCCCACCTCTCTCTCTGAGGAGTTTGTACATTCTCCCCGTGACTGCGTGGGTTTCCTCTAGGCACTCCAGTTTCCTCCCACAGTTGAAAGACGTACCGGTTGGTGGGTTAATTGGTCAGTGTAAACTTTCCCCTGAATAGGCTTCATAGGATTTAATTGGAGGGTTGCTGGGCTATGCAGCTTGAAGGGACAGAGGGCTAGTTCCATGCTGTATCTCAATGAGTAAATAAATAAATCTCTTACAAAACATTGTCCAAATATTTGTGCAATTTTTATACTACAATCCTTGTGTCAACATTTATTTATTTTTTTATTGAGAAAGAGCACAGAACAGGTCCTTCCAGCTGTGCCAATCAGTAACCCCAGATTTAACCCTAGCCTAATCTCAGGACGATTTACAATGACCAATTAACCTACCAACCGGTATGTCTTTGGACTGTGGGAGGAAACTGGATCACCCGGAGGAAACCCACGCAGTCATGGAGAGAACATACGAACTTCTCACAGGCTGTGACGGGAATTGAACCCAGGTCGCTGGTACTGTAAAGGCTTGAGCTAACCCCTACGTTACCATGCTGCCCCTTTCTGGACATGTTACTCTCTTTTGCAGGATGTGTTTTCCAGAATTTTGGCCCTTGGTGAATAAGTTGGCATCTAATGAGAAGCTGAACACATGATACGTGCATAGACCTCACCTCCCTTCTACAGCTGGAGGGATTGTTATTGACCGTAGCACCATCTTGCATGACAATGATCTGTGAAAGAACCAACGAGGGGAACATGAATTTTCCCACTTCACTGTGTGATTCAGATACAGGTTTATTTATTACATGTATGTTGGAACTTCCAGTGAAATACTTTATTTGTGTTAACAACCGACACCAGCTGAGGATGTGCTGGGAGCAACCTACAGGTATTGGTGTACATTCCAGCATCAGCACAACGCACCCTCAATGCCGAGCAGAACAACAACAACGACAAAACCAGACAAGAACAGCCAGACAACCCCTTTTCCCCTCTCTCCCACTCACTCCCATAGGCCTACAGTCCTCTAGCTCCAGGACAGACTGCCTCCAGCCTCCAGTCCCTTTCATGCCAGCAGCCATCTGGCCTCCAAGCTCCAGTCCCTTTGGCTCAGACTCACAGTTATCTGGTCTCTGGTCCATGAACAAGCCAACCCAGGGTCTTTGACCTTCAGGCCTCTCTCCACACTCTCCGACTTCAGCCTTCAACCTCGGCTCTCACCAAGCTCTGGACTTTGACCTTTGGCTTTGCCCTCCAGACCTGGTATCGACCTTAGGTCTCTCCCATCACAGGGTTAAACTCTGGGCCTCGACCCCAGCACTCTCTAATCTTGGGTCTGAGCAGGATACATGAGATTTTTAAAGAACACCCAACTGTAACTCTGATGCACCATCAATAACTCACTCTGAGACGTAAAGGCGAGATATCGGCTTTTATTGACTGGAAGAAGGAACCAGCAGTGAGTGACCACCATACTACATCCCGGAGACTGAGAGGCCGGGCTCAGGCCTTGATCGCCTTTATACCGGGGTCTGTGGGAGGAGCCACAGGAGCAGTCAGCAGGGGGCGTGTCCAGACAGGTATATGTAGTTCACCACACTGACATCTTCATGCCTTCTTGTTGATAAACATCCCCCGATGCCCTCTGTGCAATCCCAGCACACAAGCAATCCTTTACAATTGGCCTATTGTGCCTTAAATCAAGAACAAACAAGAGCATGGAAAATTGTAAATATGATGAGCATTTCTGGTGCCTGCCATTACTCAGTTTGTAATTTCATATTTACACTTTTCACTTTACACTCTAGACTGTTCTTATACAACCTCCCCACCACTGAGGAACACTGCCTCAGGAAAGCAGCACCCATCGTCAAGGACCACCACCATCCAATCCATGCTCTCTTCTTGCTGCTGCCATCAGGGAAAAGGTACTCAAACCACCAGGTTCAGGAACAATTATTACGCTTCGACCATTAGGCTCTTTAACCAACGTGAATAACTTCACTGATCATTAAACACAACCTATAGACTCACCTTCAAGGACTCTACAACTCTTGTTCTCAGTATTATTTATTTATTATTATTACTTATTTCTTTTTGTATTTGTGTAATTAGTCAATCTTTGTGAGAAGTTTTTTATTGATTCTATTGTACTTGTTTGATCCACTGTGAATGCCTGCAGGAAAACAAATCTCCAGGTAGTATTTGGTGACATATATAGTATGCACTTCAATAAAAACTTACTTTGAACTTTGATCTCTTGCTTTCTGCTCTATCACAGATTTACCCCTTTTGCACTCTCTTCCCCACTCAGACCTCTGCATCGTAAACCCAAAATATTCACTCTGTTTCGCTCTCCACAGAGCTGCTGAATATTCCCAGCAGGTTCTGCATCAACTTCAATTTTCCAGCGTGTGTGGAACTTCGCTTACGTCAGCAGCGCAGCATGGCAGTGTGGCGGCTAGCGGAGTTGCTTTACAATCGCTGCCTGGGGTTTGATTCCTACCGCCTTCAGTAAGAACTTTGCATATTTACCATGACCAAGTGGGTTTCTTCTACATTCCAAAGATGACAGTTAGGGTCGGGGCGAGGGAGTTGTGAACATGCTATGCTGGTGCCAGAAAATTGCAATGCTTGCAGGCTGCCCCAGTGCAGTTCTCACTGATTTTGATTTGACCCAAATGACACTTTTCACTGTATGTTTCAATGTACATGTGACAAATAAAGCTAATCTTTAAAGATGCACCCAGTAAATTCGAGAAATGTGAGGAGGGTTAAGGGGAAGAAACGAATGTTGAGCTGATATTGGTTGATAAAAAATGGCTGTCAACTGCAAACAAGCACCAGACATGAAGCAGCATATTTGAACATTTTGAGGAAAGTGATTGATGTGGACAAACATTAATTTATCAGGTTGTTTGTCCTGCTTAATCAATGAGAGTTGTTCTTGCTTATTGGCAAATGGGACAAAAGTGATGAAACATTCTGGTGAAAGACAATTGAACCAAAATGTTAACTCTGTTTCACTTCCCCACAAGTGTTTCCTAACCTTCTTTGTGCACTCAGTGGCCAGTCGTGCAAGAGGAAATGGTGAGTCTGCAGAGAGATATGGATGGGTTAAGTGAGTGGGCAAGGGTCTGCCAGATGGAGTACAATATTGGTAAATGTGACGTGATCCACTCTGGAAGGAAAAATGGATCAGATTATTATTTAAATGGTAAAAGGCTACAGCATGTTGCTATGCAGAGGGACTTGGAAGTGCTTGTGCATGAATTGCAACAGGGTGGTTTTCAGGTGCAGCAGGCTATTAAGAAGGAAAATGGAATGTTGGCCTTCATTGCTAGAGGGATTGAATTTAAGAGCAGGAAGATTATGCGGCAACTGTACAGGGTACTGGTGAGGCCACATCTGGAGTATTGTGTGCAGTTCTGGTCTCTTACTTGAGGAAGGATGTACTGGCTTTGGAGGCGATGCAGAAGAGGTTCACTAGGTTGGTTCCAGAGATGAGGGGGTTAGACTATGAAGAGAGATTGAGTTGCCTGGGACTGTACTCACTGGAATTCAGAAGGATGAGAGGAGATCTTATAGAAAAATATAAAATGATGAAAGGGATAGATAAAATAGAGGCAGTAAAGCTGTTTCCATTGGTAGGTGAGTCTAGAACTAGGGGACATAGCCTCAAGATTCAGGGGAGTAGATTTAGGATGGAGGTGAGGAGAAACTGCTTTTCCCAAAGAGTGTTGAATCAGTGGAATTCTCTGCCCAATGAAGCAGTGGAGGCTACCTCAGTAACTATATTTAAGACAAGATTTGATAGATTTTTGCATAATAGGGGAATTGAGGGTTATAGAGAAAAGGCAGATAGGAGGAGATGAGTCCATGGTCAGATCAGCCACCATCTTATTGAATGGCAGAACAAGCTCGGCAGGCCAGATGATCTACTCCTGCTCTTATTTCTTATGTTCTTATGTTTATTAGGTACAGGAGTGGACCTGGTGTGGTCTTCTGCTGCTGTAGCCCATGCACTTCAAGGTCCAAGGTGTTGTGCATCAGAAATGCTTTTTGGACACTTCTGTTGTCACACATGGTTAGCCCTATCTTACTTAATTTCTTTTTCAAACCCTCTTGGACAGATCAAGCTTTTAACATATGGAAAAGGAAAGGTATAAAATGCTTTCATGATCTCTTTTTTGAAGATACTTTGATGTCATTTGATCAACTTTCCAACAAATTTGAATTACCTAAATCTAATTTTTTCAGATATTTACAAATTAGAAATTTCTTACATAAAGTTTTACCATCTTTTCCTAATTCAACTTTGGAGGACATTACAGATTTGATTTTTACCTTAAATCCTTGTCAGAAGGGATTAATAGCTTTTATTTATAATATGATTATGAAGATACAACCAGAAATATCAGTTAGAATTAAACAAGAATGGGAAAAAGAACTTCGATATAACATATCAACAGATAAATGGGAAAAAATTTTGCAAATGGTTAATTCTTCTTCTATATGTGCTAAACATGCTTTAATACAATTTAAAATTGTACATAGAGCTCATATGTCTAAAGATAAACTTGCTTGATTCTATTCTCATATTAACCCTCAATGTGACAGATGTCATTCAGAAGTGGCCTCATTGACCCATATGTTCTGGTCATGTCCCACTTTACATAATTACTGGAAGGACATATTTACTACTATTTCCTCAATTTGGAATATAGATTTACAACCTCATTTTATTACTGCAATTTTTGGCATACCAAATGAAGATGGTAATCAGTTTTCCCCTTCAATCAGACGAATGATTGCTTTTGTAACATTAATGGCCAGAAGGTCTATATTACAAAATTGGAAAGAAGTAAATCCTCCTATCACATTTCAATGGCTTTCTCAAACTATTTCTTATCTAAGTTTGGAAAAAATTAGAAGCACTATTTTTGACTCATCAATTAAATTTGAAGAAATTTGGAGACCGTTTATTCGACATTTTCATATGAATTAATTTGGCCTTTTCCAGACCTTCTTTCTGCTTATTCATGTTCAGGTATGGAGTTCCGGAGTTCTTTGACACTATCATATACTTGTAAACTGTTATTATTGCCCATGTTAGTTTAGTTTAGTGTTTTATTTTTTTTTAATATATACTTTTTTTTCACATATTTTCAATTTTTTTTTCTTTTTTAATGGTTATTTTTGTTTTTTTTTCATATAATCATATGGACTTGATTGATTAAGGTATTTTCTTCTGTTGATGTTTAGTAGGATATTGTTATCTTATTATCAATGTGATTTCAAGTCTATTGTATTCATAATTTACTTATTATTATGTTATTTTTTTGTGTATATATGAAAATCAATAAAAAGATTGAAAAAGAAAAGAAAAGAAAGACACATGGTTATTTGAGCTATTGTAGCCTTCTTGTCAGTTTGAACCAATCTGAACATTCTCCTCTGGTGTCTCAAGGTGTTTTCAACCACAGATTTGCCACACACTGGATTTTCTTTTGTTTCTTGCATCATTCTCCATAAAACTCTAGAGACTGTTTTGTCGGAAAACACCAGGAGATCAGCAGTTTCTGAGATACTCAAACCACCCCATCTGGCACCAACAATCATTCCACGGTCAAAGTCACTTAGATCACATTTCTTCCCCATTCTGGTGTTTAGTCTGAGCATCAACTGAACCTCTTGACCACGTCTGCGTGATTTTATGCATTGAGTTGCTGTCATATGATTGGCTGATTAGATATTTGCATTAATGAGCAGTGGTACCTAATATAGTGGTCACTGAGAGTATGATATTAGTTAACAAAATGGCAAACAAGCACCAAACATGAAGCAGCATATTTGAGCATTTTGAGGAAAGTGATTGATGTGAACAAACATTAATTTATCAGGTCATTTGTCCTGCTTAATCAATAAGCATTGTTCTTGCTTATTGGCAAATGGGACAAAAGTAATGAAAGATTCTGATGAAAGACAATTGAACTGAAATATTAGCTCTGAATCACTCCCCACATGCCCTCCTAAACTTCTACATATTTTCCTGCATTTTCTGTTTTCAGTAATGAGCAAGGTAAAAATGTTTGGATTTAAGGAGATTGTTATTGTTTATAATCTCATCAATTATTCTAATATAGAAATTCTGGCAATCAGTTTGCATACAGTATGAGCATAAAAAATATTGTGGGAATCCAGGGAATCTCTTGTTTCAGATGTACACTATATATAATTTATGCTGAGTTTAAGCTTATGTTTGTCCTCGTCTTGTAAAATATTCTGCTGATTCTGCAAAACAGCTCATTTAAATGGCACTTCTACCTTGTGTATGCTCATGAAAACAGTAAACTTACGCTTGAAATGTGTTCCAGACTCATGGAGAATGCCGCCTTGCTGACTTACACAATTGTGTTGTGGTGCACTCAGCGTCCACTTTATTAGCTATACCTGTAACCTGCTCGTTAATACAAATAACTAATCAGCCGATCATGTGGCAGCAACTCAATGCATTAAAGCAAGCAGACATGGTCAAGAGGGTCAGTTGTTGTTCAGACCAAACATCAGAATGGGGAAGAAATGTTACCTAAGTGACTTTGACTGTGGAATGACTGTTGGTGCCAGACAGGGTGGTTTGAGTATCTCAGAAACTGCTGACCTCCCGGGATTTTTACGCACAACAGTGTGCAGTTTCCAGAGAGTGGTGTGAGAAGCAAAAATCATTCAGTGATCAGCAGCTCTGTGGGCAAAGGCCCCTTGTTAATGAGGGGGGTCAGAGGAGAATGGCCAGACTGGTTCAAGCTGACAGAATGGAGACAGTAACTCAAATAGCCATGTGTGTTGTGCAGAAGAACATGTCTGAATGCACAATACATCGAACCTTGAAGTGGATGGGCCACAGCTGCAGAAGACCACAAAGATACACTCAGTGGCCACTTTATTAGGTACCGGAGGTACCTAATAAAGCGGCCGCTGCGAGTATAAATGCAAGTTGTTACTTAAGTTGGAAACAACACTATCATCATTTGAAAGTGTTGCTTTTAATTGTCAGGAAACATTTAGCATTCTTCAAAATTTAGTGAGGTACCATTTTGTGTTCATTTCACACCAAGAATACACTGCCAGGCACGGGGGAATCCTTTTTTATTTGCTTCACATTTCACTTTCAGTCTCCCAGTACAGCCTTGAGGAAGAACATTCCTTCAGCGGTTGACAAGGTGGATATAGCAACACTCTGGATAAGGTATAATTTATTAGCTGTTAAAATAATGCGATGCACAGGCTGTCACCATGGTTACAGTTTCAGCAAAAGAACCCGCTATAGATAACACGTTGGCTTCCTTATCCTGGAGTAACAGAGGCAGAAAGGGAAATACCTTCCGCAACGCCGCTAAACATGGAATTAGGAGAAGCTTCTGAGTGATTTAAAGATTGGTAACAATCATTGTTAGTGTGGCAGTAAGCGCGACTCTATCACTGATCCGGCTTTTCCGGAGTTTCTCTGCAAGAAGTTTGTATGTCCTCCTTGTGAACATGTGGGCTTCCTCAAGGAGCTCTCCACGTTCCATCCACATTCCATTGACGTACTGGTCAGTAGGTTAATTGGTCATTGTAAACTGTCTTGTGATAAGGCTGGCATTAAACAGACGGGTTGCTGGACGTTATCGCTCCTCGGGCTGGGAGGACCTGTTGCACACGGTATCGCTATAAAATAAAATAAAAATATAGTTTGGGGGGGGGGGGTGGTAACACAGCCCAGCAGCAACATCTGTCTTCCTCGCCAGGCACCTGGGGCTGATATCTTCCATCCAAACAGATGCTCGCATTAACACTGCCCCTGAATTAATCATAGAGCACAGGTTTGCTATTAAAGTGTCGGGGGTACAAGTTATCGCGAGTTTTGAATACCTCAGCAGCCCCAACCCCAAGACAGCCTTGTTGAGTTCAATGCAAGTGTAATTCTAAATTCATCAGACATCGTTGAGGTCTAGTAATCTTTCCCTATAGATGGTGTTAAGAGTCACCCACAGGGAAAGATTAAGAAACCTCAATGATTTCCTCTGCCAGAGAGCCTAAGAATTTTGCCCACCTTTGTATCTATTAAATGTTTACCAATATTAACAAACACTTACGACTCACAGATATTCTGTTTTGAGGGCAAATAAAGAGAGGATGGAGATGGATATCTCTCCACCATGTGTTTTAAATCAAATCAAAATTAACCCATGCAAGAAATGATATAAAAACAGCATATAGTACTGTGCAAAAGTCTTGGGCACATATGTAGTAACAGTATATATATATATAGTATATGCCTAAGACTTTGGCATATACAATAATTCTACAGGCAATAATTAGATATTTGGATGGAGAGTGGACTAATGCTTGCTAAAACACCTGCACGAAATCTGTTCAACAAAGGACATGGAAAAATACAGCACCTTACCCGGCCCTTTGGCCTACAATGTCTTTGCCAAACACGATGCCAAATTAAACCAAACCTCTTCTGCGTAAACTAAATTTAGTTAGGTGCCATCTTGTGCTCTTTTTGCACTGCGAATCGACTGCCAGGAATGGGAACTTTGTGTTTGCTTCACTTCCACTTTCAGTACTGCCTTGAGGAGCAACACCCCTCTTCAGCAGACAAAAAGGTGGATTCAGCAACACTATGAATAAGGTAATTCATATCCCTCCAGTCCCTGCATATTCATATGTCTGTCCAAAGGCCTCTCAAATTTCACTGTTGTATCTTCTTGCATTTTTCCATTGACTCTACTGTATTTCTTTGTTCTGCTGTGAATGCCAGCAAGAAAATGAGTCTGAAAGTAAAATATGGTGATTTTGATAACAAACTAACTTTGAACTTGAACTTTTGAACCACCCATCGGAAGCCTGTTCTAGGCACCTACGACCCTGTGTAAAAAAAAATTCCCCGCACAATTCCCTTCTACTTTCACGCTCTTATCATAAATGCATGTCCCTTAGCATTCGATATTTCCATGTCGGGAATAGGATCCTGATTCTCTACTCTATCTTTGCCTCTCATAATTTTATAACCTTCTTTCAGGCCTCACCAAAGCCTCCATCGTTTCAGCGAAAACAATCCTGCTGAAGCATCTCTCTGCCTAAAATGCTTACAGTTTATTCCTTTCCATTGATATTGCATGACATGCTGAGTTCCTTCAGCATTTTGTGTGTTACTTTAAACAATCTGTGTTTGTAGAAACTCAAAGGTCTAAGTAAATTTATTATCAAGGCACGCATACAGTGCCTATAAAAAGTATTCACCCCCCCTTGGAAGTTTTCATGTTTTATTGTTTTACAACTTTGAATCATAGTGGATTTAATGCTGTGTTCCACCAGCATTTTGTATGTGTTGCTTGAATTTCCAGCATCTGCAGATTTCCTTGTGTTAAATCCTCAGATTTAATTTCGCTTTTTTTGACACTGATCAACAGAAAAAGACACTTTTGTGTCAAAGTGAAAACAGATCTCTACAAAATGATCTAAATTAATTTAAGTATGAAACACAAAATAATAGACTGCTTAAGTATTTACCCCCTTTAATATATCACCCCAAATCATCACTGGTGCAGCAAAGTCACCCAAGTAGTTAAATGGAGATCACCTGTGTGAGGTCAAGATATTTCAACTGATTGTAGTAAAAATACACCTGTGTCTGGAAGGTCCAATTACTGGTGAGTCAGTAGGATAACGAAAACTACACCATAAGACGAAAGAACACACCAAGCAACTCCATGAAAAGGTTATTGAGAAACAAAAATCAAGCAGTGAGTACAAGAAGATTTCCAAGTCACTGAATATCCCTTGGAGTAAAGTTAAATCAATCATTATGAAATGAAAAGAATATGGCACAGCTCTAAATCTGCTCAGAGCAAGTTGTTCTCAAAAATTGTGTGACTGTGCAAGAAGGGGACTAGTGAAGGAGGCCACCAAGAGACCTATGACAGCTCTGGAGGAGTTATGAGCTTCAGTGGCTGAGGTGGGAGAGACTGCCCCTATAAAAACTGTTGCCCGGGTGCTTCACCAGTCACAACTTTATGGGAGAGTGGCAAAGAGAAAGCCACTGTTGAAAAAAACTCACATGAAATCTTGGCTAGAGTTTGCCACGAGGCATGTGGGAGACTCTGAAATCAGCTGGAAGAAGGTTCTATGGTCTGATGTAACCAAAATAGAGCTTTTTGGCCATCAGACTAAATGCTATATTTAGTGGAACTCAAACACTGCACATCATCAAAAACACACCATCACTTACCGTGAAGCATGGCAGTGGCTGCATCACGCTGTGGGGATGCTTCACTGCTGCAGGCCCTGGAAGGCTTGTGAAGGCAGTGGGTAAAATGAATGCAGCAAAGTACAGGGAAATCCTTGGGAGAAATCTGATTCAATCTGCAAGAGAACTGCGATTTGGGAGAAGATTCGTTTTCCAGCAAGACAATGATCCCAAGCATACAGTCAAAACTATACAGGAATGGCTTAAAAACAACAAAGTTAATGTCATGGAGTGGCCAAGTTCAGAACTCAATCCAATTGAGAATTTGCGGCTGGACTTGAAAGGGACTGTTCACCCAAGATCCCCATGCAATCTGACAGAGCTTGAGCAGTTTTGCAAAGAAGAATGGGGAAAAATTGCAATGTCCAGATGCACGAAATACTGACTTGAAGGGGATGAATACTTATGCAATCTATTATTTTGTGTTTTATATTTGTAATAAATTTAGATAACTTTGTAGAGATCTGTTTTCACTTTGACGTAAATAGTCTTCTCCTGTTGATCAGTGTCAAAGGAAGCCAAATTAAATCCACCATGATTCAATGCTGTAAAACAGAAAACATGAAAACTTCTGGCAGGTGGGAGGTGAATACTTTTTATTAGGATTGTGGATCACCGGATAGTATCCTGAGATTCATTTTCTTACAGCATTCACAGGAGAACAAAGAGATACAATAGAATCAGTGAAAAACTACACACAAATAAATGCTGGCAAGCAATCAGTGTGCAAAAGAAGACCTACTGTACAGATATTTAAAAAAACTAATAATATTAAATAAATAAATAATACTGATGTTTCCTTAATGTTGTTATAGCCAGGGCTGATAATGCTGACAAGCTCCCATTGCCTATTAAATGTTCCCAATGGCGCGTTCCTCAAATATCCTCTGACAAGCAAGTCCAGCTCCTGGCCTTCTACTGAGCCCGGCAGAACATTTTCTACTGACCGGAGAAAGAGAGAAAGTGGCTTCCTGATGCCTTAAAACCACTTTGGGCAGATGGGGTTTGTCAGCCATGATTGGCAGTGCATTTAGTAGAACAAAAACTCTGATCTCAAAACTCTGCTGCCCTGTGGCTGTAACCATAACCACTCATGGGAAAGGCTTGGAAGTAAACCCTGCTGGAAAAATCCAGAGATGGAGTCCCTAAAGCAGTCCAACATTGAGTTCAATGCTGATTGGCAGCTCCTGCAACGCTGCTGGTGCCAAACTGTATCAGTTTTTGAGGTTCCTTTGGGTTCATCAGGCACGTAGAGAGGGAGAGCTCGCTACCTGGGCAGCAGCTTGCTCTCCATATTGTATTGCCCAGGCTTACGTATCTAGACAGCCAGGATGCAGCGCCCATGGTCAAACCTGACCAACGGACAACTTGAAGCTGAAGTTAAATGCTTAGCACAAAATCGTCGGCTGAAGGGCCTGCACTGTGATGTATTGTTTTAAGCTCTCCTTATAGATGATATTCTCTCCACCCAGCAGATACCCTCCACTCTGGGCAGAATACCCTCTAGACTGGGCAGAATACCCTTTTCACTGGGCAGAATACCCTCCACTCTGGGCAGAATACCCTCTAGACTGGGCAGAATACCCTTTTCACTGGGCAGAATACCCTCCACACTGGGCAGAATACCCTCTGCACCGGGCAGAATACCCTCCACACTGGGCAGAATACCCTCTACACTGAGCAGAATACCCTCCACACCGGGCAGAATGCCCTCTACAAGGGCAGAATACTCTCTGCACCAGGCGACATCCTGGTAAACCTCTTAAAACAACGATTGAAAATGTGTGGCAGAGTGGAGCTGGGGGAAGGGAAAACTGGAGAGAGGGAGTGCTTTGAATCCAGATCAAGTTTATCACTGACATACACTGTATCGTGAATATTTTTTTGGTTTGTGGCAGTCCTACAATGCAATACATTAAAAAAACTACAAATTACATTGAGGAATATAAATTTAAAAATTGAATCAAATTAAATTAAATAAGTAGTTTAGAAATGACAAGCAAGATTACTTGGAATTGGAAAATCTGAATGTCATTGTGACCCTCGACTGACATCAACAGTGATTCCATAGCAGTGCAAACAAAATTAATATTGTTACTATCTTGAATTTATCCTTGAATATATTGCATATAACATCATGCAGAAGGAGCACACTAGGCTCTGAATAAATAAAATGGATGATAAGTTCAATTTTCTGCAGTTTATTAACCATCATCTGCCGACCCTTCCCCAAATCGCTAGGGCATGCAATATTTTGCATATCTTTTTTATGTGATTGGTGTGGCATCAGACGTGGGTTATAGGTTTCCCAGGGAATAGTGTCACACGATTAAATTATGCACAATAGGAGCACAAGGTAAAATGCTCACAAGCCCACGACAGAAGGATAAATTTGGGATGCCTGCTTATGGTGGTGGGGTGGAGATATGTTTCTACCAAAGGAGGTGTGAGGCGCTCCTTCCCTCCGCTAGCCTGCAGGTCATCCTTGGGCAAGGTGTAGCACCTCCTTAGCCCCCGACCCCCACTGAAAAAGATCACGTGAAGCCATGGGAGCCGGTGGTGGATGGTCGTATGAGCAGCCGGTGCAGATCACAAATCCTGGTTATGAAGCCAGGCAGACAATCTCTGAAGAGTATTGATAATGGTTGGGGTCACCCATCTTGTAAAGACATTGCCCAGAAGAAGGAAATGGCAAACCACTTCTGTAGAAAATTTGCCAAGAATGATTACAGTCATGGAAAGACAATTTATCACCCACATTATATAACACATCACATAATGGGTGAAAAAACTCACTGTTTCAGAGATGAACACAGATACATTGTCAAAGTTTGAACAATGTAAGATTCTCTTCTTCTGATAAAGGCAGCACGGTAGCCTAGCAGCTAGCGTAACCGCCTTAGAGTGCTAGTGATTAGGGTTCAATTCCCACCGCTGACTGTAAGGAGCTTGTACATTCTGCCCACTTCCTCCAGGTGCTCTGGTTTCCTTCCACAGTCCAAAGACATAGCGATTTGTAGGTTATTTGGTATTGTATATTGTCCTGTGATTAGGCTACAGTTAAATAGCTGGGTTGTCTTTCACATTGCAATGACATGGGATTAGGGTCAGGGAGTTGTTGGCATGGCACGTTGGCACCAAAAGTTTAGCACCAAAAAAACTCCCCCAGCTCAATTCTCGCTGCTCTGATTTGACGCAAGCACTGTATCTTTCAATGTACGTGTAACAAATAAAGCCAATCTTTATCTATTCTCCAATCACCTGGTGTAACATAGATCAGTGCCTGTTTTTGTTCATTAATGCTCTTCTGATGTCTCGTTCCATTACAATCACTACATAAAAGCAAGTCGATGTGAAATAACGAAATTGGATAAGTGTTAAACAGCTCTTTGATGAAAAATGAAATGAAAACCTTCATTCAGTAATTTGCTGCGACTTTCAGCAGAGGGGAAGCCTCGGAACAGAGAGGATGGGAAAAATATATGGATTGTGTCACAGAGTCAGAGATATACAGAACAGAAGCAGAACCTTCTGCTCAGCTGGTGCAGGCTGACCAAGACTGTTATTGGTATTGGTTTGTTATTGTCACACATACTGAGATAGTGAAAAGCTTGTCTAGCATACTGTTTATATAGATCAAATCATTACACAGTGCATTGAAGTAGAACAAGATAAAAGAATAACAATGCAGAATAAAGTGTAAAATCTGCCTAAAATGTGCAGTGCAGTAAAATAATGTAGTCTATAAGACATAGGAGCAGAATTAGCCCATTCTGCCCATCACCCCGTCCTACCATTTGATCATTGATTTACTTTCCCTCTCAACCCCATTCCCCTGCCTTCTCTCTCTGTACCTTTGGTGCCCTGACTAGTCGAGAACCTATCGACCTCCGCTTTAAATGTACCCAATGACTTGCCTTCCACAGTCATCCGTGGTCATGAATTCCACAGGTGCAAGATCCTAGCAAGGTACATTGTAAAGACAGGAGTCCATCTTATCGTACAAGTAACCCACTCAAGAATCTATTAATAGTGAGATATGACCTGTCCTTCAGCCCGATTGAAGTGGGAGGAGCTGCCAAAGGTGCTTGCAGACTCAGGCGACTTCTTCCAGTTCGTCCAGGAAACAGGTTATTTCTTTTCTCGTGCCACTTTTCCTTCTCAAGGTGGCTGGGGTACCGTTGGAGTCCGTGAACTACACAGCTGCAGCTCAAATCACGGGCGGTGGATTCTCACTCTCGGAACTTCCCGTGCAGCCTGGCATTTCGATGTCTCCAGGTGCAATCTGGGAAAGGTGTACCTTCAGGGTGCAGGCCTGTGGGTGATCCAATTCCTCACCAATGTTGCCGAATGAAGCTTCGCAGGAGATTAAAACATTGAGACAGAAGGTGTTGTATGCTGGCGTTGAAGGAAGGCCCCAGCACACTCAAGCGATCTCTCCCTCTCCCTCTCACTCTCTCCACCCCTCTCCCACCCCTCTCTCCCCACCTCTCTGCCCCTCTCCCCTCCCTCCCTCCCTCTCTCTCCATCCCCCCCTCTCTCTCTCTCTCTCTCTCTCTCTCTCTCTCTCTCTCTCTCTCTCTCTCTCTCTCTCTCTCTCTCTCTCTCTCTCTCTCTCTCTCTCTCTCTCTATATATATATAGAGCAAGTGAGCGTCTATTGGTCCTCAAGTCAGGGAGCAAGCGACACAGCAGATTGTAGCATCGAAACAGTGGGTTGCTGGTCTCCCCTCTCGTTGTTTTGGAGGCCCTCCCTCGCTACTGATACAGCCTGTCTGTGATGTCGAACTACTGGGATGAACAGTGGTTTTTTTGATGGACTCCAGATCATGGACTTTTTGGGGGCTTTTGCAACTACTTACACAGTGGGTGGTTGGCAACGTTCCCTCTAAGGTGTGCGAGCACACACATCTTTTCCTACTAGCACACAATGGAACTTAAACTGCACGCAAAAGGTTGTTGCCCTCTACCTCATTTACATATAAGTATATTTTACAATTGTACACAATCAGAATTTCCTTTTCTGGCTTCTGATGCAGATGCTGTTGACAACGTGGACTTTGTGATGATTTGTCTGCAGATTTTAGTACTGACTTATTTATACTGTTTTTATCAAAGGAATAATTGATTTACTATGTCAAATCCCAAAGAAGCAAAGGGTGTGAAGAGCAATAGAACTGCAAATTCTCTTCAAGCCGAATGGTTTAATGAAGCAGTAGAAACGGCTGCACCGAAAGCTCATGAGGTCAGGAATGGGCAGCTATGAGAAATATTTATGTAGAAATCAGAAACTGGTGTTACATACATGTATTGTCACGATGCAAAAGTTGCTGGAGAATTTGCAAGTGGGAAGAAGTGGACTGATATTTGGAAGCTTGATTTCTTAAAGCACCATTTAGCAAGCAAATCACATGTAAAAAGATTGATATTATTACATGCTGTCATATAGTATAGGAGAAATAAGATTCACTGATGTACATTATTTCTTTTAAACAATGAACAGCCATAAAATAGATGGCTATGCGCTAGGGAAATTCTAGACAGCTTCTAGAGTAGGTTACATGATCAACACAACATTGTGGGCCAAATGGCCTGTAGTGCTCTGTAGATTTTCTATGTTTCTAACAACTTAGTGTGCACAGTTTGTTGTCACTAGGCAAAAATTGCACATCTCAAGAATTTTGCGCACACTTGTCTTTGCAAATTAGAGGGAACATTGGTGGTGGGGGGCTGATACTTTTGCTGGAGCAGATGGGAGGGTTGATGCTTTTGCAACTGCTTGTGCATGGGAGGGGAAGGGGGGCTTTGGGGTTGAAACATTTTCTGTTATGCATTCTTTGGGTTTTTTCTGTTTCGTGGATGTCTGTGAAGAGTACGAATTTCAGGTTGTATACTACATACATTTTTTGATATTGAACTGAACCATTGAACCATTGATGGTACGTATTTCAGCCTTTTGTATCTTCTGCCTGATGAGAAGGGAGAGGGAAGAATGCCCAGGGTGGGTGGGGTCTTTGATAATGCTGGCTGCTTTTCTGAGGCAACAAGAAGTATAGACAGAATCCAGAGATGGGAGGCTTGGTCCTGTGATGTGGTGAGCTGAGATAACCATCCAAACCAGTGCCATTTGCTAGTGTCTGGCCCATAACCTTTAAAAATTATCCAACCCATCTTCCTGTCCAACTGTATTTTAAAAGTTGCTAATGTACTTTGGGGAACTATATATACTTGTCTGGACACACCCCCTGCTGACTGCTCCTGTGGCTCCTCCCACAGACCCCTGTATAAAGGCGATTGAGGCCTGAGCCCGGCCTCTCTGTCTCCAGGATGTAGTATGGTGGTCACTCACTGCTTGTTCCTTCTTCCAGTCAATAAAAGCCGATATCTCGCCTTTACGTCTCAGAGTGAGTTATTGATGGTGCATCATGTACCTGCCGCAGTCTCTTGCAGGTCCTTCCATATAGATACCACCCTTTGTGTAAAAATAAACTCAAATACCAGAAGAACAAGGGGATTATTAACTGAAAGCCAGGGTGCATTGTATGGAGGGATTGGATATGGTGCTAAATCTCGAGGCTGTCTTGACAAAGGATGGGGGTATTGTCATGGCATTACTTAAAGTAGTCAAATATGGTCCATTGAATGGGATTAACACGGTAAGATGGGATTCAGCATCTTTGAAAAAGTAATGCATATGGCACAGTCCATCAAGGATAAAGCCCTCCCAACCATGAGCACATCTACATGAACCACTGTCGCAGGAGAACTGAGGACACCCACCACCCAGAACATGCTCTATTCTCACTGTTGCCATCATGAAGAAGTTACAAGAGTCTCAGGGCTCACGCCACCAGGTTCAGGAATAGACATCAGGACCTTGAACTAAAGGGGATATCTTCACTCAACTTCACTTGCCTCATCATTGAAATGTTCCCACACCCAATGAACTCACTTTCAAGGACTCTTCATCTCATGTTCTTGATATTTATTGCCTCTTTATTTATTACTATAGTTTCCTCTTCTTGTATTTGCACAGATTGTCTTCTGCACTCTGGATAAACACTCTGGCTGGGCGGTCTTTCGTTGATTCTGTTACAACTATTATTCTATAGATTTGTTGAGTATGAATCTTCAGGTTGATAAGGTCCTAAATCTTGGGGCTGTCTTCACAAAGGATGAGGGTGTTGTCATGGCATTACCTAAAGTAATCAAGTGTGAACTATTGAATAGGATTAAGAGACAGTAAGAGGGGAAATATTAAAGGGCTCAGCACTTTTGAAAAAGTAGTGGATACAGCCCAGGGCATCACAAAAATGAATTTATGGGTTGTATATGGTGACATATCTGGACTTAGAAAATAATATTTACTTTGAACTTTAAACCTGGATACAGTGTTCCAATTGCTGAAGGAATCGTGGGAGGAAATTGCAGAAGCTCAGTCAATAATTTTTCACCCCTCCTTTGTCAGAGGAATAATGCTAAACTATTGGAGGATTCTTAATGTTGTACATTTCCTTAACAAGGGAAGATAGGACAGAGTGAGCAATTACAGGCCTGTTAGTTCAATTTCAGTAGTGGCAAATTATTGGAATCCTCGTTCTAATGAATAGGATGAACCTTCATTTTAAAAGACAATGTTTAATCAGGAAAATTGATTGCATTTGTTCAGGAAAGCTCAGGTCCACCAAACCAAATTGAATTTATTGATGAAGTTCTAAGGATGCTTGGTTCAGGCATGATTTGATGCAGTATACACAGACTTTAAAGGGGCTTAGATGGTGGTAAGCTGGTTAAAACGGGAGATGTCCATGGTGGAAAATTAGATCCAAAGCTGGCTCAGAGGTGAGAAGCAAAGAGTAACATTCAATGGGTACTTTAGATTCTGGAAGACAGATGCCTGTGGGATTCATATTAGTATAAATTCTCGCTTTTTGCCATGCATATTGATTTACTGCTAAATGTAAAATATGATAAAAAGCATTTAAAAATAGGCATATAATTGAAAGTGGGGAAAATGCACTTGGCCAGCAGGGGAGAAAATAGCCAATAGAATTTAATCCTGAATGGCACACTCAAAATGCTGGTGGAACTCAGCAAGTCAGGTAGCATCTATGGAGGGGAATAAACAGTTGACGTTTTGGGCTGAGACCATAAGAAATGGAAAGGAAGGTGGGCGGGGAGAAGCCAGCATAGGAAGGCTGGGGGAGGGGAAAGAGTACAAGCTGGCAAGGAGTGTGAGAACAGCAGAGTCACAGTGGGGGAGCAGTGAGAGAGGGTCTCACCTCGCGTGGAAGAGAAGATTTAAACTGCTTCGGTGTAGGTCACCAAGGAAAGCAATCTAAAGCTAAAAGGATGAAATTGAGTGGTGTAGAGGAGCAGAGAACCTTAGTGTTTCTATTATAGTTTTGAAATTATTGACTCGCTTGCTACTAAGATGTTTATGTGCACATCCTAAAGGTAGCGAGAGAATCAATATTGTTAAAAAGGTCCTCCACTATTAGCCAAGGCACAAAATAAAATGGCAGGGAGATTAGGCCAGAGCAGTGTACAACACTCAGACCACAGCTCGAGTACTACCCACAGTTCTGGACAACTCACTATGGTAAAAATATGACTGCCTTGTAGAGGGTTCAGAGGGGATTTATGAGGATGCGGACAAGACTGGAAAATTGCAGCTGTGAGAAAACATTAGATGGGCTTTGGAACAGGAGAGTTTGAAGAAGAGATATATCAAATTATAAGGGACGCAGATTGAGGTAATAGAAAAGAACTGTTTCCCCTAAAAGACAAAAAGGCAAGGAGTTCAAATGATTGGCTAAAGGCTGACGGGGGAAATCAAAAATGTCATTTTCACACAGAGAGTGGTAAGGTTCTGGACTCACTGCCTGAAGCCCTCATCACATTTAACCAGTATATGGATGTGTACTGCAAGAGCCATGGCCTGCAAGGTTACAGATGTGCTGCTGGAAGGTACAGTTACTTCGGATATAGAAAGTACGCCACAGTACTGGCTCTTTAACCCATGACGTTGTGCTGACTCTCTGACCTACTCAAAGATCAATCTAACCCTTCCTCCTCGCATTGCCCTCCATTTATCTTTCATCCATGTGTCTATCTACAGAAAGGATCTCTGAAATGTCCCTAAGATATCTGTCTCTACCACCACACCAGACAGCAAGTTCCATGCACCCATCACTCTCTGTGTTAAAATAAACCTACTCCTAACTCCCCTTATACTTCCTTCCAAATACCTTAAAATTATGCCCCTCGATTAGCCATGCCTGCCCTGTGGCTATCAATATCTTTTATTGTGTTACACACCTCTGTCGAGTTGCTTCGCATTCTCCTCACTTGAAAGAGAAAAGTCCTAGCTCGCTCAACCTTTCCTCATAGCACATGTTCACTAATCCTGGCAACATCTCCCCTGCACCCTCGTAAGGCTTACATATCCCTCCTATAATGAGGCAACCAGAACTGAGCACAATACTCCGAGTGTGGTCTAACCGGAGTTTTATAGAGCTGCAGCATTACCTCGAGGCTCTTGAACACAATCCCCTGACTATTGAAGGCCAACACACCATCAACTTTCTTAACAATACCATCAACTTGCGTGCCAACTTTGAGGGATGTATGGACATGGTCACCAAGATCCCTCTGTCCCTCCACTCTGCTAAGAATCCCGTCAAGTTTCTTCAAGTTCAACCTTCTAAGAGTATATCACTTCACACTTCTCCAGATTGAATACCATCTGCCACTTCTCACCCAGCTCCGCATCCTATCAATGTCCCATTGTAATTTATGACAACCTTCTACACTATCCACAACACCATCAATCTTCATGCCATATACAAATTTAGTAATCCACCCTTCCACTTCCTCAGCAGTCATTTATAAAAATCACAAAGAGCAGGAATTGTGCAGAATACCACTGGCCACTTACTTCCAGAGCTCTTTTGCAACCAGGACTGACTTGAAGGGCTGAATAGCCTTCCCTTTTGTCACAGTCTTTCTATGATTTGTTGCATACCAAAATTGATTGGAATGCTCAATGCCTGGCAAGAGCATTTTCACAAATTGCTATATTCAGAGCTCCTAAATATTTTCATGCCTTGTTTCTCTCAGATAATTTCCACCATTTCAGCTCTAGAATGTCTCTTAACAGCCAGAGAGCTTAAAATTGTTGGCATGAATCCTGTTTTATTTATCATAACATTCCTGATTTATTTCTACAATTTTTACTATAACAAATTTAAAAAAGCTTTGTAGTTCGTGAAACTTGCACCTTTAACTTGGCAAATGGTTTAAACCCAGTGCCAAGTGAAAATATTCCTGTTCTTTCAAGAAACACGGTGCGTTCAACAGGGATGCAGTCTGCCTACTAGAAGTTAACAAGAGAAATTAAACCTCAGGGTATCAGAATCATCGGTAGCTTCTGATGTCTTGAGGTTTCTTAATTAAACAAAGCCCAAGACCTGGATTGCTCCTTGGGCACAACCTGGAAGTTATGTGACCAACCTCACACTTAACTTGTTACTGTGAAGTTGAACCCAGGTGTCTATCGAATATGCCAAAATTAAACTGGGTATATATCAGCCTGATTTTTTTAAATTATTGCCATAAGCCACATTTTGCCTATGCAAAGTGCCCAAACTAAGTGCGGAATTGAGACCTTACATTTTTTCTTAAGGAATAAGAGTTATTCTGCATAGCAGCAGTTCCTTCAGCCCGACTCATCCATGCTAACCAACCTGTCTACTTAAGTTAGTCCTATTTTGGTCTCTCTAGTGCTTCCTGCTCTCTCCACTCTGCCTTTCTCTTTTCCCAACCATGACTCCCTCCTCCCTGCCCCCTTCCCACTCTCAGTCCACAGTAGAGACCCATATCAGAATCAGGTTTATCATCACTCACATCTGTCATGAAATTTGCTTTTCTTCCAGCAGCAGTGCAGTGCAATACGTAAAGTTACTACAGTACTGTGAAGAAGTCTTAGTCATCCTAGCTATACATATGTGCCGAAGACTTTCGCACAGTACTGTAGAAAAAATAAGTAGTGCAAAATATTAATGGTGTATATATATTTTTATTGGGCAGGATGGGCTCGTTAGCCTCGGTTGGCAGCCAGCCTAAGAGAAGGACAACTCTGACCCCAAACCCGGGCAGGAGGGGCTCGTCAGCCTCGTCAGGCCATCCACCTAGGAGAAGGACACTCCGTCGCTGTCACCGTCCCAGCTTGCTAGGCTATGGCAGATGAACCCCGGGTGTAAAGGGTGGGGCCAGTACCGCACACACTGCGCCCCACCTAAAAAAAACCATTGCGCAGGCTGAAGGGCACGCCGATCCTCTCAGACTTTCCCTTGCAGACTCTGCGGCCGGGTCTGCCTGTCCCGTATTGGCCTCGTCAGCCACCAGCGAGCCTGTGGCAGATATGGGCAGCCCCCTTCCTAAATCTTCGTTCGCAAAGCCAAGCCATGAATATATTTCTATTGTAATATATTGTGAATTTAATGTCTTGCGCTGCACTGCTGCCGCAGAACTACAAATTTTGTGATGTATGTCAATGATAATAACCTGATTCTGATTCTGATTCATGTGGGGAACAGTTCTGTTTTCTGTGCACTGTTAGTGAAAGCACTGGTTGTTGTCTTCCACAGAATCTACAATGGCAGCCCTACAAATTGGATGGCAGCAGGTGTAACCTCACTACATAAGAAAAGTGAGAGTCGGGGGGGAAAGGAATGTTTTTCAATTCATAGCATTTAAGATTAGAAGAGCTTTCTTTGTCACATGTACATCGAAACGTATCGTGAAATGCATTGTTTTGTGTCGTGGTTTGCAACGTGCTGGAGACACCTCACAATTGTCACCACGTTTCCAGTGCCAACATAGCATAGCCACAACTTACTAACCCTAGACATACATCTTTGGAATGTGTGCGGAAACTGGAGCACTCGGAGGAATCCCACACGGTAACTGGGAGAACGTACACAGACTCCTTACAGACAGTGGCGGAAATCAAACCCCGATCGGTGATCACTGACTCTGTAAAGTGACTGCCCTACCATGTCACCCCCAATGTTGTCCTGCAAACTACTGGGAATATTGGATAACAAAACCAGCTGAGACCAGCGAGGGTTAACTTAGCCACATCATGTTAAGTAGATTAAAAGATTCAAAGTACTTTTCTGCCCTCTCTCAAAAGTCTTCCCCGTTTTCTCAAGCTAGACAGATAGATAACTCCAGTCCTGGCATAGCTATAGTTGATGGCAGTTTTATTATTCATCAACATGTTACAGTACATAATGAGCCAATGTAAAAAGTCAGCACTTCTCAGCGTTCTAACAAAAGACAGATTCTAATATGGATTGAAATTTCTTTGACTTCTAACAAGTGCTTCTAACTATGAAATGAAATGCACAACTGGTGTAAAATGGCTGCCCTCGTGATGAAAGCTAATTGCTCAGCAAAGCGATAATGAGCAATCAGCAACAGCTGTGAATCCACAAGCAAGGAGTGAGATCTAGTCAGTAGAAATGAAATAACAATCCAAATCAGGAAAGACACAACAAAGTACATTCACGACCAAAGTACGTACGCAGTATTCAACCCCAAGATTTGTCCTCCCACAGACAGCCACAAAACAAAAAAACACCATGGAACCCATTCAAGGAAAACAGCAAACACCCAACACATGAAAAAAGAACAAATGACACAATGACAAAAAAAAAACGAATGAGAAACACAGACTATAAAACATCAAACCACAAAGTCATTGAAACAATCCAGGAATGTTCAGTTCGGTTCAATTTAGTGCTGAGTTGCTTGTTGATGGCAAGCCGCCCCGATCAAAATCAGACAAAATAGCAATTAAAAAAGGAGTGACTGAAGCCAGGATCACATCATAACGTGAACTGCAGAGTCCAATCCACGAACCGCATCGATTAAACCTTGCCCAAGACCATCCTGCAGCAGCGTCGAGCGAGAGGGAGATGGAGATTAGTCAAATGCCGGCACCTTCCTTTGAGAGCAGCAAGCAAGAGAGTGGGACCAGTCAAACACAGGCAGGAGGAACTAAACATCCGCTCTCGTCCTCCGTGATTTCATTCTTGCTCTACGCTGAAATCGGCAAAAAATTGAGTCGATCATGTCTCCAGGCTTCCTGGCATCCAGGCTGCACACTCCATCGAAGCTTCAGTGAGCAGTGTGCCAGATCGCTCAATCGGCCCAAGAATTGTAGATCACAGGCTCCAATAGTAGCAGAATCATATTTGAATGAAGAAGAAAAAGTAGATTTGTGAACTCTCAGAAGCCGTTGCCTTTGGTCACGTTGTTCGCTGGCACCAGCTTCTCCAGATTGATGATCAGGGTTGTCCAAAGCTACGATACACCAAAGAGCCAGTAAGCCATGAACTACTTGGAAACCAGCCGTGTTCCCAGCTTAGAACTGCCAGCTTCATGTAAAAACTCTTTGAAGGGGACTGGCATGCTGGGAAGCGAGGAAGAGAAGGAGGGGTAAGGAAAGAGGAGAAGAAGTGCGAGGGTGGGAAAAAGCAACTACCCCCACCCCACCCCATGTATGTGTCATAAAATGTGTTGTCTTTGTGGCGGCAGTACCTTGTAATACATAGTAATAAAAACTGTAAATTACTCTATGAAGAATGGTACATTTATTTTTTTAAGTTAAATAATGGCCGGTGGTGTAGTGGCATCTGCACTGGACTTCAAGGCGAGTGTTCCCGGGTTCGAATCCAAGCAGCTCCTTGCACGCTTTCCATCTGTGCTGGGTTGAGAGTCGAGCCAGCAACTCGGCCTCATAAAAAACACAGCCAAATGCTAAAGAAACAGCAAGGTTGCCCAAGGCACAGAGAAGAACAACAAAATAAATTAAATAAGTAGTGCAAAAGGAGAAAGAAGAAAAAGTAGTGAGGTGGTGTTCATGGGTTCAATGTCCATTCGGAAATCTGAAGGCAAAGGGAAATGAAGCTGTTCCTGAATCATTGAGTGTGTGTCTTCAGGCTCCTGTAGCTGATGGTTGCAATGAGAAGAGGGCATCTCAAGGTTGTATATGGTATACATACTTTGATAATAAATGTACTTTGAACTTTGAAGCAGGAAACACTTCGCTGGCAATTTAACAGATAATTTCACTGTTTATAAGTTGGAAAGTTTTCCCAGTTAGAACATTAGCAACATGCTCACTTGACATTAATGGGGAGTTATAATTCAAAAGGAATACATTATTAATTAGATATTGTGGAAGATTGGAATGATAGATTGCAGACTAAGCTGTATCCTGAAATATCTAAAACTGTTACCAGTACAGACTGTGATCCCTTAAACGGAGTTTGAGGGAAGTTGGCTTCATCATTAGCAACCACTACTCCAATTCCTTCCCTTTGAAATGACAGGAAAACTTGCTACGTAGACCCACAAATGACCCTCTCCCTCCAACAACCTACGTCCACTCTTGAAAACTTTGTTACTTGATCCCTGGCAGAGAGAAGTAAGATGGATTAAGTAGGTTGTTCAGTTACAGAGGCGCCCCTGTCGAGTGGCATTTAGCATGACGCTATTGTAGCTCGGGGGCATCAGAGCTCGTAGTTCAGCTCCAGCGCTGTCTGTGAGGAGTCTGTACGTTCTCCCCATGACCATGTGAGTTTCCTCCAGGAGCTCCAGTTTCTTCCCACACTCCAAAGATGTACCTGTTACTAGGTTAATCAATCATTATAAATTGTCCCTTGATTGGACTAGGGTTAAGTAGGTGGGTTGCTGGACTCGGTAGCTTGTTGGATTATTCCGCTCTGTATATCTAAATAAACAAACAAATAAACGAGTGCAACTGAACTTAACTTTGAAACCTGAACACCGATCAGGAATCCATCTACCTGGTTATACATGTAAGAACCAGAGCTGGTAACTTCACTCACCTGAACACTGAACTGGCTCACTGTCCTGTCATTTATTCTTTGGGGGTTTTCTTCCATCTCATGGATGTCTGCAGAGAGTAAGAATTTCAGGTTGTATACTGAATACATTCTCTGATATTAAATGGAACCATTGAACAAACCAAAACGTTATACTGGGTTGTCAACTCTACCATAACACTAAGGGAGCATCTTCACTACATTGCAGTGGTTTACTAAGGACAAACCAACCTCATTAATATATAAATGATTTAATCCATGTAAATACCTTGTCAGAGATGCTCCCACAAATGGAATTAAAAATGAATAATAAATAATAGCCCGGATCCTGAGAATGAAATGGAACTTCAAAAACACAAGGGATTATGCAGTTGCTGGAAATCCAGGGTAACACACACTCAATACTGGAGGAACTCAGTAGACCAGTCAGCATCTATTGAGGTGAACAAACAGTCGACATTTCAGACTGAGACCCATCATCGGGGCTGGAAAGGAAATGGGAAGAAGCCTGGATATGAGTGGGGGACAGGATAGCAAGGAATACAAGCTGGCAGGTGATGGGCGATGGTCTTCCTCGAGACTGAGGGGGAAGGTAGTTGGGCGGAGGAGGGTGATGGAGAAGCTAGGAGATGACTGGTGGAAGAGGTAAAGGGCTGAAGAAGAAGGAATCTGATAGGAGAGAAGTGTGGACCTTAGGAGAAAGATAAGGAAGAGGGCACTAGAAGGAGGTGATAGGTAGGTGCAGAAAAGGAAAGGGAAAAGAGGGGAGTCAGGATGGGGAATGCAAAAAAAGAGAAAGGGAGGAGGGAGAAATTACCAGAAGTTGGAGAAATCAATATTCATGCCGTCAGGTTGGAGGCTACCCGGATGGAATCTAAGGTGCTGCTCCTGCAACTTGGATGTGGCCTAATCTTGGCAGTAGAGGAGGCCATGAACCATCATGTCAGAATAGGAATGGGAAGTAGAATTAAAATGGAAGGCCGGTGCAAAATCCTTTCTGTTGTGGATGGAGCAAAGCTCCTCGTCAAAATCCTTCCCAGTAACTGGAGGCAATTGTGCAAAAATGGGAACTAATCTAACCTTACAATTTGCATTATTCACCCTTAGCTGGTTGCTTTCTTAAGCACTATTGCCTTAACAGCACTTAAATAATGTGCACAATACAGCAATCGATATCTCTGGCTGTCTTTATATGCATCAATCTTTATCCCCTGCTGCAGGCAGGGCAGGAGAAGACTTCCTCTGTTCTGCCTTTTGTAGCAAGATCATAAATGGTTTCTTCATACTCAGATTTACAATTTTAATACAATCCATTGACCTTCCCTGAGGTACTTTGCTCCTCTTTAAAGATGGTTAATTATCAAAGGCTCACGCATATCCAGTAAGAGAAAAACACCAATTTTTCTAATCCCCAGTCTCCCTTAAGTCACGTCAATTATGAGCTCATGTCCCGTGGTCTGAAACAATCCCTTTCAGGTAAGTTGGCTTTTGATATTTTGATTCTCTGTCATTCTTTGAGATACGTTGATATTGATACCAGGTCTTTGTAATGCTGAAATAAAATCCCGTAATATCAATGTGCGACTCGAAACAGAGAAAAAAAATCTTTCTAATCCAAAACTTCAGATGAATTTCAAAGACCAAACACAGGAAATTGGGACTAACTGGGTGGCCACTGCAGTCAGCATGAATTACTGGGCTGAATGGCCTGTATCTGCACTATAGTAATCTATGGCTCCATGACTATGACAATAATCAAACTTTTATCCAAAGAGCGATACAGTAAAGCAACGGTTATCGCATCGTTTAGCTGTAACACTGGCATTCGTTTCTGACTGCTGCCTGTAAGGAGTTTGCGCATTCTCCTCGTGGCACAGTGGGATTCTTCAGGGTGCTCATGTGTACTCCCCCATTCCAAAGACGTACTGTACACTTGGAGTTAATCAGGCGTGGGCATACTACGCTGGCACTGGGAGCATGGCAATGCTTGTTGGCTGCCCAGCACAATCCTCACTGATTTGATTTGACTCAAACGATGCATTACACTGCATGTTTCAATGTTTTGTCATACACGTGGTTCAATGTTTCAGTGGTTCCACTTAATATCTAAAAATGCATACAGTATACAACCTGAAATTCTCACTCTTTGCAGACATCCACAAAACAGAAGAAAAGCCCAAAAGGATGAATGCCAGAAAAACGTCAGAACCCCAAAGCCCCCTCCCCCTCCCATGCAAAAGCAGCAGCAAAAAGCATTTTATTTTCCCTCTCCTTTCCATGCCACTACTGATGCCAAACTGTTTCGGACTCCGCCGTTCCTTTAGATTCATCAGCTGTGTAGAGAGTGCATTGGCAACAGCTTGCTCTCCATGTCATATAACCACATTACATTGCCTAGTCTTGCATATCACGTAGACAGCCAGGTCACACTATCCATGGTCGACACTGACCAATGAAGGTCCTCACTTGGCCGATGCTGGAAATTCAAAATAAAGTATTGGAGTCACACAGCATGGAAACAGGGCCTTTGGTCCAACTGGTCCATGGCAACCAAGATGCCCATCTACAATATCTAGTCCCATTTGCCTGTGTTTGGCTGATATCCATCTAAATGTTTCTTATTCAAGGTGTCTGTTTAATGGTGTTATTGTTTCTCGTTCCACATTTGAAGCACCCTCTGCATGAAGAGATTAACAGCAGCGCACAGCGAGGAGATTAATCGCAGGTCATCAGCGCTCTTTTAAAAGGAGGGCTTCGTGGGCATTTGGTGTCATTCTAGCAGCCCAATCAGTGGAGGGAACAGTGCAGGGTGGAGAGTGGGAGTGGCAGGCTTTGGCTCAAAGGAGGCTTTGGCAGGGAATTGGCGTAAGCTCTGGGTAAGTTGTCAAGGTAAGTTCCTGTTAAGATTCCCTTTCTTTCTTTCTGTACCAGGGCTACTTAGTGTAGTTTAAATGACCATTGTACACTCTTCGTGCCAGATGTTGAAGTTCCGGGAGACCTGGAGTCTCTGAGGGAAAATATGTTAGGAATCTGGAGCAGCAGCTGGGTGACCTGCAGCTTGTACAGGAGAGTGAGGAGATCATCGATCAGAGTTACAAGGAGTAGTCACCATTAAGTTGCAGGAGGCAGGCAGCTGGGTGACCGTCAGGTGAAGAAATGGGAAGGTGAATAGGCAGTGAGTGCAGAGCACCTCTGTGGCCATTCCTCTCAATAATAAGTATACTGTTTTGGATATTATTGTGGGAATGCCATGGAGACTAGGCCACCCTGAAGGCGCACTAGTCTTCCAGGCCGCATCCTTGGCATATCAAAAAGTGGCGGGTCATGAGGCCTCGAGAGCGGATCCCATTTCGGCAAAGAACCAAAGTCTGCATGTAACTCCAAGTCAGGGTCTTCAAAAGAACCTTGAAAAGGGAAAAAAAGAGATATCAAAGCTAGAAATAGAGTTGTTTCCGAAGATGCAAGCAAAGGAGTCACCATTAGGTGCCATCATCCTCTCTAAGCAAAGCTACTTGAAGAGATTACAAGTAGGATAGATAAAGAGGGAGGGAGTGCGTGTTGTATATCTGGACTTTCAGAAGGCCTTTAACAAGCTGCTGCACATGAGGCTCCTTACCAAGTTAAGAGCCCTTGGCATTACAGGAAAGTTGCTAGCATAGTTAAAGCATTGGCTGATTGGTAGGGGGCAGTGAGTGGGAGTAAAAGGATCCTTTTCTGGTTGGCTACCGGATGACTAGTGGTGTTCCGCAGAGGGTGGTCTTCGGACTGCTTCTCTTTATGCTGCATACCAATGATTTAGATGATGGAATAGATGGCTTTGTTGCCAAGTTTGCAGATGAAATGAAAATTGGCGGAGGGGCAGGTAGTGTTTGGAAACAGGAAGGCTGCAGAAGGACTTAGATTAGAAGAATGAGGGGTGGAAAATGAAACAATGTTGGAAAATGCATGGTCATGTACTTTGGTAGAAGAAGTAAACATGCAGACTATTTTCTAAATGAGGAGAAAATCCAAAAATCTGAGATGCAAAGGGACTTGGGAGTCCTGGTGCAGGACACCGTAAGGGTTAACTTGCAGGTTGAATCGGTGGTGAAGAAGGCAAATGCAATGTTAGCATTCATTTTAAGAGGTCTAGAATAATAGAGCAAGAATGTGATGCTGAGGCTTTATAAGGCACTGGTAAGGCCTCACCTTGAGTATTGTGAACAGTTTTGGGTCCCTTATCTGAGAAATGATGTGTTGGCTTTGGAGAGGGTTCAGAGGAGGTTCACAAGGATGGTTCCAGGAATGAAAGGGTTTAGTATATGAGGAACATTCGATGGCTCTGGGTCTGTACTTGCTAAAATTTAGAAGGATGAAGGGAGATCTCATTTAAATCTTTTAAATGTTGAAAGGCCTGGACAGAGTAGATGCGGAAAGCATGTTTCCCATGGAGGGGTAGTCTTGGACAAGAGGGCTCAGCCTCGAGATAGAGGGGGTGTCCATTTAAAACAGAAATGCAGTGAAATTTCTTTAGCCAGAGGGTGGTGAATTTGTGGAATTTGTTACCATTGGAGGCCAGGTCATTTGGTGTATTTAAGGTGGAGATTGATATGTTCTTGATTGGCCACAGCATCAAAAGTTATAGGGAGAAGGCTGGAAATAGGGTTGAGAAGGGGTAAAAAAAAAAGGCTCAGCCATGATTGAATGCCAGAGCAGATTCGATGGGCTAACTGGCCTCATTCTGCTCCTATGTCTTATGATCTTATGGTCTCATGTGCCCTTTAAACCTTTCCCCTCACACCTTAAGCCTATGTGCTCTAGATACCCTTTCACTGGGAAAAATGTTTGTGTGCATTCACTCTAAAAGTGCCCCTCATGATTTTACTCCCCTCAAAAATGTCACCCCAAAGTATCCTACACTTACAGGAAAAAAGACCTTGCGTGCCTCATAACTCAGGCCCTCAAATCCTGTTAACATTCCCCAAACTAGTATGTCCTTGGGTCATGGGAGGGAAATGGAGCACCCAAAGGAAACTCACGTTATCATAGAGAGGACATGCAAGCTCCACATAGATAGCACCAGAGATCAGGGTTGAACCTGTGTCTCAAATTGTTTCACCACTGAGTTGCTTTTGTGTCCAATGAATTAAGAAATAAGTCATTACTCTTCATACTCTGAATGACATACCTAGAATAACTGGCATACTTCAAAAGTAAGCTATCTCCTAGCAGTAAAGAGACAATTAATAATTCATAAGCTTAGGCTAACACAATGCAGACAAATCTTTAAATTGCTATTTAGTTTAGGCAAATACAAAAAGGTTTAAGTAGAATGGGAAGATTTAAAATGTACATATTAGAAACAAAATCACTAAGCTTCTGAAAGGAGGTAATACTTACAATGATCCTGTGTGACATTACATAGCTTTTTGTGATCAGAAGAAATTTTACAAAGGAAATGAAAATCTAAAAAAACCACAGATGAGAGAATTCTGAAATCAAAACAGATGTTGGAAAGGCTCAGCAGGTCAGACAGCATCTATGGAGAGAGAAACTGAATTGATGTGTCAGATTGAAGACCCAGTTTTATCTCTTCTGACATGGAGTTATCAACCTGAAACATCAATTTATTTTCCCTCGCTCTGCTTAAGCTGCCATTTCCAGGTTTCAATTCTTCACAGAGCAATTATGTGGCTTTTCATTCATGTGTACCTCTCACACTGGTGTGGCCATTTATTCGCTACACCTGTACACCTGCTTATTAGTGTAAATATCTAATCCTCCTATCATCTGGAAGCAACTCAATGCATAAAAACACGCAGTCATTGTCAAGAGGTTCAGTTGTTATTCAGACTAAGCATCAGAATGGGGAAGAAATGTAATCTCAGTGACTTTGATTACGGGATGACTGCTGGTGCCAGAAGGGGTGATTTGAGTATCTCAGAAACTGCCGAACTCCTGGGAATTTCACACACAATAGACTCCAGAGTTTACTCTAGAATGGCGTAAAAAAGAAAAAAGAAACAACATTCATTGAGTGGCAATTCTATGGGTGAAATTGCCTTGATAATGAGAGAGGTCAGAGGAGAATGGCCAGACTGGATCATGCTGACAAGAAGGTGACCGTAACTCAAATGACCACACATTACATAGGTGGTGCGCAGAATATCTCTAAGTGCATAGTACGTTGAACCTTGGAGTGGATGGACTACTCTTGTACCTAATAAAGTGGCCACTGAGTGTATAAGTTTGTAATATATTATTCTGTCCATATGAAAGAAATTTTCCTAAAATTCTAAACGAACTGGGTCTCAGTAAATCTGAGACCTTGTTTGAACTCTTGTGATTTCCCAAATCCAACAGCACTTATCTGAGGAACAGACGTTGGATAAACCAGAGTTATTTCCTCTGGAGAGAAAGCTGAGAGGGAGACTAGGAGAGACATGATTTATAAAATTATCAGAGGCATAGATGGAATAGGCAGCAGTATATTTTTTCCAGGGTTAAAATGTCCAACACCAGAGGGAATCCATTTAAGGTGAAAAGGGGAAATTTCAAAAGATGTGCGGGGCAAGTTCTTTTACACAGAGGGTGGTGGGTGCTGGGTGTGTGTTGTCAGAAGTGATGGTGGAGGCAGACACGATAGAGGTGTTTAAGATGTATATAATGGAGGGATATGGACCATGTTCAGGCAGAAGCGATTAGGAGTCTGCTTAATTCATTTGGCACAACATCATGGGCTGAAGGACCTGTTCTTGTCCTAAGTCTATGTTCTGTGTTATTTATTTATTGAGATGCAGACAGAACAGGCCCCATCCCGCTCACCAATCCCCCAATTTAAACCAAGCTGAATCATGGGACAATTTACATTCGTCAATTAACTGTTATGCCTGTGGTCTAGGTGGAAACCTACAAGGTCATGGAGAAAATATGCCAAGTCCTGACAGGAAGCAATGGGAATTGAACCTGGGTCACTGGTACTGTAATGCTTCATACTAACCATTACGCTATCGTGCTACCCGCATTCTATGATCTGGAAGGAATGGTCCAATTGAAATAACAGAATTGGAGGATGTGCAGATTTGACTGGATAAGGCTTTCAACATGTCCTGTAAGTACAAAGTAAGATTAGTTATCAAAGTAGGTATTTGTTACCATGTACTAACTTCAAATTAATTTTCAATAAATGTTGAGGGGAGAATACTCCAGCGGATGGAGCCATAGCTAGCACAAAGGGTAGTTGTGTAAGGTCTATCATCATAGACCCAGGACATCACCGCAGGAATTCCTCAGGGCAGTGTCCTGGGCCCGACTGTCTTCAGCTGCTTCATCAATGATCATCTTTCCATCATGAGGTTCGCTGATGATGCACAAAGCTCAGTTCCATTTACAACTCTTCGGCAACTGAAACAGCCCAGCCCTGCCTGTTGCAAGACCTTAAGAATATTCACTCATGGCCAACAAGAGTTGGGCTTAGAGTTAGGTTTAGGGTTGGAGTTGCCTGCATCAGGATTCTTACGGTTAGGTTTATAACCCCTAATGCTGGCAATATTAGGACAACAAAAGTGCCAACTCTATTGGGCAAGATTCTATTGGCTAATCTATTGAGTTATCAACCCCTGCCTACCCCGAGTAACCCTTCACCCTCTCACCTATCAGGAATATATTTCAATCCAAACTTCACGACTAATGCCAGTGATAATAAACCTGATTCTGATTCTGATCTTTGGAAGGTATTCTGCTTCATCTCTGGATGCCTTTTTAGATTACAATGGTGACCCCTGGGTCTAGGTTCTTCCAGAGATGGTAATGTCCACTCTGCAGTCTACCCCATCTTGTACTCAAAGGCTTGAATTCAAAGTTCGAAGTATATTTATTATCAAAGTATCTATACGTTATACAACCTTGAGATTCATCTCAAAACAAAGAAACCCAAAATAACCCATTTAAAAAAGGACCATCCAAACACCCAATATGCAGAAAAAGAAAACATAAACCAAATTGTGCAAAGAATGAAAGTAAGCAATAAGCATTCAAAATGAAAGTGAGTCTATGGACACGAAACCAGGCCTCACTGTAGTAAAAGAGAAAAGTGCCTCGGTGTCACAGAGGGGAAGACAGTAGTCCACAGGAGCAATACACATGTGATGCTGGAGGAACTCCACAGGTCAGGCAGAATTTATGGAAAGGAATGAACAGCTGACATTTTGGGCCAGGATCCTTGATGAACTCCATAGATGCTACCTGACCTGTAGATTTCCTCCAGCATTTTGTGGGTGTTGCTCCAGATTTCCATCATCTGCAGAATCTTTTGTGTTTCTATGAGCCATCTACATGGGTAATGGCTCTGGACAAAATGGGACAAGGAATTGGTGCTTTGCATATGGACTTCTCAGAGGCCTTGTTCAATATATTGTGAAGGAGAAGCCTTGTTCAATATAACCATATAATCATAAATAACCATATAATAATTACAGCATGGAAACAGGCCATCTCGGCGCTTCTAGTCCATGCGGAATGCTTACTCTCACCTAGTCTCTCCGACCTGCACTCAACCCATAACCCTCCATTCCTTTCCTGACCATATACCTATCCGATTTTTTTTTTAATGACAATATCAAACCTGCCTCTACCACTTCTACTGGAAGCTCGTTCCACACAGCCACCACTCTCTGAGTAAAGAAGTTCCCCCTCGTGTTACCCCTAAACTTTTGCCCCTTAACTCTCAACTCATGACCTCTTGTTTGAATCTCCCCTACTCTCAATGGAAAAAGCCTATCCACGTCAACTCTATCTATCCCCCTCAGAATTTTAAATTATATTGTGAATATATTGTGAAGGAGAGGCCTTCTTCAATATATTATGAAGTAAAGCCTGTGATGTACAACCTGAACACAGCATCACTCTTGCCTAATAACATTTGTACTTGTGTCATTTAAAGTTGTATTCGGTCTACTCCAGTTCAGTGGCAGCACACACAAAATGTTGGAGTCAGGCAGCATCTATGCTGGGTATATACAGTTGATTTTTCAGACCAAGATCTTTCAGATGCACTCCAGTTTTGCAGCAACACACACAAAATGGCGGAAGAACTCAGCAGGCCAGGCAGCATCTATGGAGGGGAATAAACAGCTGACATTTCTGGCCAAGACCTTTCCTGTGTACTTCAGTTCTGTGCTCTATCAGGGACAATGTTTCCTCAACACATGAAGCCATTTTTTTGCAACATCTACGAACAAAGTTTAAACTCACCAGGATCTGACAATACGATTTCCACTGACAGCAGCTCAAAGTAATTCAAGCAAATTGCACTGAATTACTGCTCTCTTTCAGCCACTTAATTGGAAAAAGGGCAAATTAGAAATTCTCAGTCTCACTTGTTGTGACTGTATGTACCTTCATATTTCAGGGAACTACTGGATTTTGTGTTTAGTTATTTTACACAATACACCGAACAGTTCCTAGATGGAAAGTATCAGGACCATAGACAGTTGGTCATGTTGTTGGCTCCTTGTGGATTGTAGTTAAGAGCGGCCCCTAGTGGCTAATGTGAAAACATCAGATTCTACAGTCGAGTCACACACACAAAATACTGGAGGAACTCAGCAGGTCAGGCAGCAACTATGGAGGGGAATAAAGAGCCGACTTTTCAGGTCAAGATCCTTTGAAATGGCGGTTCTATATTCCTCCTGTAGCTGATACCTGACCTGTTGAGTTCTTCCAGAATTTTGTGCGTCTTACTGTGGATTTCAGCATCTGCAGAACATCTTGTGTTCATGAGATCCTAAGGTAGGTTGGGTTCTTACTAATGTTGAAGACTGGATTTTAAATTGTTTTGCCCAGATGAACGCTGGAGCTCCACAACAACCCAGGGCAGAGAACTCATTAAAGATGCGTGATTTAAGAAGGAGAAGGAGATGGGAAGGTTCAGAATTTTCGGAGGAATTCCTCTGCCCCAAAATGATTGCTCAGTCTGTCCTCACTGTCTCTTCTAAATTTTATTGCCAAGAATTCAGTGGGTTGGGGACAGGATCACCAGAGAGGGCTGGGATTTATTAGCATTTGTTACATTTATGGAAATCATCACTAAGGATAACATCTAGATGAGAAACAGAAAGTGACAGATCAACCAATCATTTTCAGGCCTGATGTTACCCACCTCCAGTCACTGCCCAGAATTTATAATGGGACATGATCAACACTTAACGTATTATTGTTGTCAGTGAAATTCTATAAATGTAAAACTATTACAATTTATTCTGATGCTCCAAGTCAATCTGTCTCACTTCTGGTTTTCGATCATTTCTTCCAGGAAATTCCAGGTTTCAAATTTTGAATGAGAGTTTCAGATTATTGACATTAAAATAAGGGGCGTGGCAGAATCGGAGAGAAACAGCATCCATGGAGAGGTGTTAATGCAATGTTATTTCATCTGAATACTTCGGTGTTCAGGAATGGAATTTGCTTCCATTATTTATTTATAAGATCATTGACAAAGGACAGAAATAAGCCATTCAACCCATCGAGTCTGCTCTGCCGTTCTATCATGGCAGATTTATTATCTACCTCAACTCCATTCTCCTGCCTGCTTCCCTTCTCCCCAAATGACTTCAGTATATTCTTCACCTCCATAGTCATCTGTGGTGACGAATTTCGCAGATTCACTCTCCTCAGGCTAAAGAAATTCCTTATCTCTTTTCTAAAGGGACAGCCTTGCCATAGTAGGCACATTACAAAAACAGGCCCTTCAGGTTCCACACCACTCATCCGCTGCTGATTTCTATGCTAATCCATAACTAATCCATTTTACCCTCCCCGGTTCTCACCAACGCCTCAGCAGATTCTAGCTGTCTCATCAGCTTACACGGGGAAGCTTACTGTGGCCAGTTAAGCCACCAAACTGCACAGCTTTGGAAACTGTGGTGGGACTAGAGCACGAGGAGGAAATCACACGGTCAGAGAGCGAACCTGCAGACTCCACATAGACAGTAGCCAGGATTGAACCTGAATAATGGGGCAACACAATAGCATAGTGGTTAGCGCGATTGCTTTACAGCATCAACAGTCACCAATGGGGGTTGGCTTCCCGCCACTGCCTGTAAGAAGTTTGTACGTTCTCCCTGTGACTGTATCAGAGTCCTCCAGCTGCTCTGGTTTCCTCCCACATGCCAAAGTCGTACCGGTTAAGTTACGCCAGGATATTTTGCCGCCTGAGGCGGCCCTCCAGCTCGTCATTGGGCCAGTGTTGGTCGTTGACGCAAAACCACACGTTTCACTTGGCCGGTCGGTGGTGCGGTGGCATCCACACCAGACTTGGAGGCAAGTGTTCCCGGGTTCAAATCCGTCCGGCTCCTTGCACACTTTCCATCCATGCTGGGTTGAGTGTCGAGCTAGCAACTCGTCCTTGTAAGAATCAGACAAAAAATGCAAAAGAAATTGCAAGGTTGCCACCCAATGTGCCACAAGGCACGGAAAGCAGCAGCAACAACAACATGTTTCACTACGTGTTTTGATGTACATGTGACAAATAAAGCTAATTTAATCTGAATAACTGGAGTTACGAAGGAACAGATTTTCTAGCTGCATTGAGTCACCTTCTGATAGCTCGGGCACCAGTCTTATTTGGATTTACTTTTTGGAACAGTTTCTTCTTGCTTCTAATCATGGAACAGTCTATACATACTGTTTAATCTATGAGCAACACCACCAAAAATCTCTCTAGTTCCTTTTCAGTTTCTGATGCATTAGTTGGATTACACTTAGTGGCCACTTTATTAGGTACACCGGTATCATCATCATTATGTGCTGTGCCGTATGACATGGGCAATCGTGGTCACCACAATTGCCCTTGGCAATTTTTCCTACAGAAGTGGTTTACCATTGCCTTCTTCTGGGTGGTGTCTTTACAAGCCGGGTGACCCCAGCCATTAGCAATACCCTTTAGATATTGTCTGCCTGGCGTCAGTGGTCACATAACCAGGACTTGTGATCTGCACCAGCTGCTCCTACGACCATCCACCACCTGCTCCCATGGTTTCACGTGACCCTGACCAGGGGTTGACCAGGTGCCACACCTTGCCCAAGGGCGACCTGCAGGCTAGCGGGGGGGAAGGAGTGCCTTAAAACTATACGTATCTCCACACCTGTATCCCTGCTCATTAATGCAAACCATGTGGCAGCAACTCAGTGCATAAAAGCATGCAGACATGGTCAGGAGGCTTAGGCGTTGAGCCTTGAAGTGGATGGACCTCGGCAGCAGAAGAGCACGCACATACACTCATTGGCACTTCATTCGGCGGAGGGGATAGCTGATAAAGTGGTCACTGAATGTGTATCACCAGCATTCAGAGCTGCTCTGATGTGGTGTGAATGGGGCGCTTTGGAAAGCTCACTTTGTTGCTCAATTACCCACTAATCAGATCTCAGGTTTACAGCCAAATAGAAGGCTGTGAATTGATAAATATAAGCAACACATGGAAGAAGGGAAATTATTGGCAGTGTATTTTTAGACTGTTGACACAGATGAATGCTTTTGCCGAGAGCTGGATGAATGGTGGGCTTGAATTATTTTGCTATTTACGCAATTGGTTGTGTATTGGTCAAACAGAAGTCTTTCTGGTCAAAGGTGTATAGCTTGGTAGGTTAATTGGCGACTGAGAATGACACTTAGTGTGTAGGTCAGGGTGCCCAACCTGGCGTCCACACACCCCTTGCTTAACGGTAGTGGTGTGCAGCATCAAACTGTAAGTGTATGGTTGATCCATAGAATATACAACATGGGAATGTATAGCACACTCCAGGCACTATGGCCCACCATATTGTGTTTGCCCTGTATCAGATCGATTGCAAGAACCTATCGAATGAGCATGCGGACCAATTGATTCACCGTGTGGTTAATCGGCCGCATGTGCACTTGCCACATTCTTGCAATCAGTCTGGTACAGTATGGTATTGACCTTTTAACTGACTCTAAGGTCAGTCTAATCTTTCCCTTGCATATAGCCCTTCAATTTTCTTTCATCCTTATGCCTGAGAATTTCCCTAACGTATCTGCCTCCGCCATCACCTCTGGCAGCACGTTCCATGAAAGCAGCCCATCTCTGACATCCCCTCCACCATATTTTCTTCCAATCTGCTTAAGGTTATATCCTCATGTATTAGCCATTTCCACCCTTAGAAAAAGGCTCTGTCTGTGCCTCTTATCATCTTGTACACCTCTACCGAGTCACCTCTCAGTCTCCTTCGCCCCAAAGAGAAAAGCCCTAACTTGCTGAAACATTCCTCACAAGACTTTCTCTCTAATTTAGGCAGCATCCTGGTAAATCTTCCAGCACAGACCCTTTGGCCAACATCCATGCTGCTAGCCCCATTTGACCATATTTGGCTTGTATCCTTTTAAATGGTTCCTGTGTGTATGTCTACTTGTCCGAAAGTTGCCTAAGTAGCTGGAAAGTGGCCAGTGAGTGAGTGGGCCAGTGAAGGAGTGGAGATTTCATGCTTTGACTCGGGAGATTCTGGCAGTTTTGGCAGTTGGACTGTTCAATCAAGTCAATCAAGATTTGAATAGCTCAGCAGAAAGCCGTTGATTAGACAATCAAGATTTGAATAGCTCAGACTCAGCCGAAAGCAGCTGATTGGGCAATCGAGGTCAAGTGACCAAGCAGTTTGAAAAGCTCAAACAAATAAATAGAGGATTACCTCAAGCGGAGCGGCCTGTGGAAAGCGGCCAGTGAAGGAGTGGAGATTCGAGGCTTTGACGAAAAGAGGCTGAGGACGAGCTTCACTCCAAGTGAGGTAAGGCCGGGTAAGTTCCTTTCAAAGGAGAAAGTTTCAAAAGTTGAGGCAAGTATTGGGTAGGTCATGGCAACTGAGATCAGCCCCGTGGTTTGTTCATCCTGCAGCATGTGGGAAATCAGGGATACTTCCAATGTCCCTGACGACTACGTGTGCAGGAAGTGTGTCCAACTGCAGCTTCCGGCAGACCGCATTGAGTGTCTGGAGCTGCAATTGGATTCATACTGGAGCATCCGCGATGCTGAGAAAGTCGTGAATAGCACGTTCAGTGAGTTGGCCACACCGCAGGTAAAGGCTACATAGGCAGAAAGGGAAGGGGTGGCCACTAGACAGTGTAGCAGTAGGCAGATAGTGCAGGAGTCCCCTGGGGTCATCTCCCTCCTAAACAGATATACTGTTTTGGATACTGTTGGGGGAGATGTCTCATCAGGGGAAGGCAGCAGCAGCTGAGTTCATGGCATCATGGGTGGCTCTGCGGCACAGGAGGGAAGGGAAAGGAGTGGGAGAGCTATAGTGATAGGGGATTCAATTGTAGGGGGAATAGATAGGCGTTTCTGCGGCAGCAAATGAGACTCCAGGATGGTATGTTGCCTCCCTGCTGCAAGGGTCAAGGATGTCTCTGAGCGGCTGCAGGACATTCTGGAATGGGAGGGTGAACAGCCAGTGGTCGTGGTGCACATAGGTACCAACGATATAGGTAAAAAAATGGGATGAGGTCCTACAAGGTGAATTTAGGGAGTTAAGAGATAAACTAAAAAGTAGGATCACAAAGGTAATAATCTCTGGATTACTACCAGTGCCACGTGCTAGTCAGAGTAGAAATAGAAGGATATTTCAGACGAATACATGGCTTGAAAAATGGTGCAAGGGGGAGGGATTCAAATTTCTGGGGCATTGGAACCAGTTCTGAGGGAGGTGGGACCGGTATAAACAGGACGGTCTGCACCTGGGCTGGACTGGAACCAATGTCCTAGGGGGAGTGTTTGCTACTGCTGTTCAGGAGGATTTAAACTAATGTGGTAGGGGGATGGGAACAAGTGCAGAGAGACAGAGGGGTGTAAAATGAGGGTAGAAGCAAAAAGTAGTAAGGTGAAAAGTAAAAGTGGCAGGCAGGCAAAAAGCAAAAAGAGCCACTTTTCAACAAAATTGTATAAGGGCTAAGAGTGTTGTAAAAACAAGCCTGAAGGCTTTGTGTGTCAATGCAAGGAGCATTCGTAACAAGGTGCATGAATTGCATGTGCAGATAGTTATTAATGAATATGATATAGTTGGGATCACAGAGACATGGCTCCAGGGTGACCAAGGATGGGAGCTCAACATCCAGGGATATTCAATATTCAGGAGAGATAGACAGGAGAGAAAAAGAGGTGGGGTAGCATTGCTGGTTAGAGAGGAGATAAACGTAATAGAAAGGAAGGACATTAGCCTGGAGGATGGGTAATCGATATGGGTAGAACTGCATAACACTAAGGGGCAGAAAACGCTGGTGGGAGTTGTTAAGGCCACTTAACAGTAGTAGTGAGGTTGGCGATGGCATTAAACAGGAAATTAGAAATGCGTGCAATAAAGAAACAGTAGTTATAATGGGTGACTTCAATCTACATATAGATTGGGTGAGCCAAATTGGTAAGGGTGCTGAGGAAGAGGATTTCTTGCAATGTGTGCGGGATGGTTTTCTGAACCAAAATGTCGAGGAACCAACTAGAGAGCAGGCCATTCTAGATTGGGTATTGAGCAATGAGGAAGGGTTAGTTAGCAATCTTGTCGTGCGAGGCCCCTTGGGTAAGAGTGAACATAATATGGTGGAATTCTTCATTAAGATGGAGAGTAACATAGTTAATTCAGAAACAAAGTTTCTGACCTTAAGAAGGGTAACTTTGAAGGTATGAGACGTGAATTAGCTAAGACTGGCAAATGATACTTAAAGGGTTGACGGTGGATATGCAATGGCAAGCATTTAGAGATTGCATGGATGAACTACAACAATTGTTCATCCCAGTTTGGCAAAAGAATAAAGCAGGGAAGGTAGTGCACCCGTGGCTGACAAGGGAAATTAGGGATAGCATCAAGTCCAAAGAATAGACAATAGGAGCAGAAGTAGACCATTCGGCCCCTCGAGTCTGCACCGCCATTCTGAGATCATGGCTGATCATTCACTATCAATACCCAGTCCCTGCCTTGTCCCCATATCCCTTGATTCCCCTATCCATCAGATATCTATCTAGCTCCTTCTTGAAAGCATCCAGAGAATTGGCCTCCACCGTCTTCCGAGGTAGTGCATTCCACACCTGCACAACTCTCTGGGAGAAGAAGCTCTTCCTCAACTCTGTTTTAAATAACTGACTTCTTATTCTCAATCCATGCCCTCTGGTACTTGACTCTCCCAATATCTGGAACATATTTCCTGCCTCAATCCTATCAAATCCTTTAATTATCTTAAACGTTTCAATCAGATCCCCTCTCAATCTCCTCAATTCCAGCGTGTACAAGCCCAATCTCTCCAATCTCTCTGCGTAAGACAGCCCTGCCATCCCAGGAATCAACCTAGTGAATCTACGCTGCACTTCCTCAACTGCCAGAATGTCCTTCCTTAAACCTGGAGACCAAAACTGTACACAATATTCCAGGTGTGGTCTCACCAGGGCCTTGTACAAATGCAAAAGGACATTCTTGCTCTTGTATTCAATTCCCCTTGTAACAAAGGCCAACATTCCATTTGCCCTCTTCACTGCCTGTTGCACTTGCTCATTCACCTTCATTGACTGGTGAACTAAGACTCCTAGGTCTCTTTGCAATTCTCCCTTACCTAACTCTACACCGTTCAGACAATACTCTGCCCTCTTGTTCCTGCTTCCAAAGTGGATAACTTCACATTTATTCACATTGAATGACATCTGCCAAGTATCTGCCCACTCACCCAGCCTATCCAAGTCTCCCTGTATTCTCCTAACGTCCTCTTCGCATGTCACACTGCCACCCAGTTTAGTATCGTCAGCAAACTTGCTGATATAGTTTTCAATGCCCTCATCTAAATCATTGACATAAATCGTAAAGAGCTGTGGTCCCAATACAGAGCCCTCTGGTACCCCACTAGTCACCTCCAGCCAGTCCGAGAAACACCCATTCACTGCTACCCTTTGCTTTCTATCTGCCAACCAGTTTTCTATCCATGTTGAAACCCTGCCCCCAATGCCATGAGCTCTGATTTTACTCACCAATCTCCTATGTGGCACCTTATCGAATGCCTTCTGAAAATCTAGGTATACAACATCCACTGGCTTACCCTCATCTAACATCCTTGTTACACCCTCAAAAAACTCCAACAGATTAGTCAAGCATGATTTGCCCTTGGTAAATCCATGCTGGCTCAGCCTAATCCTATTTCTACCATCTAGATGTGCCACTATTTCGTCCTTAATAATGGACTCAAGCATCTTCCCCATGACTGACGTTAGGCTAACAGGGCGATAGTTCTCCGTTTTCTCCTTCCCTCCCTTCTTGAAAAGTAGGACAACATTAGCCACTCTCCAACCTTCAGGAACTGATCCTGAATCTAAGGAACATTGGAAAATGATTACCAATGCATCCGCAATTTCCTGAGCCACCTCTTTTAGAACCCTCGGATGCAGACGATCTGGACCCGGGGATTTTCAAAAGAAACATATAAATTAGCAAAAAAAAAAGCAGCACGCCTGAGGACTGGGAGAAATTCAGAGACCAGCAGAGGAGGACAGAGGGCTTAATTAGTAAAGGGAAAAAAGATTATGAGAGAAAGCTGGCAGGGAACATAAAAACTGACTGTAAAAGCTTTTATAGATACGTGAAAAGAAAAAGATTGGTCAAGACAAATGGAGGTCCTTTACAGTCAGAAACAGGTGAATTGATCACAGGGAACAAAGACATGGCAGACCAATTGAATAACTACTTTGGTTCTGTCTTCAATAAGGAGGACATAAATAACCTTCCGGAAATAGTAAGGGACCGAGGGTCTAGTGAGATGGAGGAACTGAAGGAAATACATGTTAGTAGGGAAGTGGTGTTAGGTAAATTGAAGGGATTAAAGGCAGATAAATCCCCAGGGCCAGATGGTCTGCATCCCAGAGTACTTAAGGACGTAGCCCAAGAAATAGTGGATGCATTAGTGATAATTTTTCAAAACTCCTTAAATTCTGGATTAGTTCCTGAGGATTGGAGGGTGGCTAATGTAACCCCACTTTTTAAAAAAGGAGGGAGAGAGAAACCGGGGAATTATAGGACCGGTTAGTCTGACATCGGTGGTGGGGAAAATGCTCGAGTCGGTTATCAAAGATGTGATAACAGCTCATTTGGAAAGAGGTGAAATCATCAGACAAAATCAGCATGGATTTGTGAAAGGAAAATCATGTCTGATGAATCTTATAGAATTTTTTGAAGATGTAACTAGTAGGGTGGATAGGGAAGAGCCAGTGGATGTGGGATATTTAGATTTTCAAAAGGCTTTTGACAAGGTCCCACACAGGAGATCAGTGTGCAAACTTAAAGCACACGGTTTTGGGGGTATGGTATTGATGTGGATAGAGAATTGGTTGGCAGACAGGAAGCAAAAAGTGGGAGTAAATGGGACCTTTTCAGAATGGCAGGCAGTGACTAGTGGGATACCGCAAGGCTCAGCGCTGGGACCCCAGTTGTTTACAATATATATTAATGATTTAGACCAGGGAATTAAATGCAGCATCTCCAAGTTTGCGGATGACACGAAGCTGGGCAGCGGTGTTAGCTGTGAGGAGGATGCTGGGAGGATGCAGGGTGATTTGGATAGGTTAGGTGAGTGGGCAAATTCATGGCAGATGCAATTTAATGTGGATAAATGTGAGGTTATTCACTTTGGTTGCAAGAACAGGAAAACAGATTATTATCTGAAAGGTGACCAATTAGGAAAAGGAGAACTGGGAGGAAACAGTTGAGGCCGGTTCATTGGCTATATTTGAGAGGAAGTTAGATATGGCCATTGTGGCTAAAGGGATCGGGGGTATGGAGAGAAAGCAGGTACAGGGTTCTGAGTTGGATGATCAGCCATGATCATACCGAATGGCAGTGCAGGCTCGAAGGGCCGAATGGCCTACTCCTGCACCTATTCTCTATGTTTCTATGTAACATATTTGGCCCCATGGTGGTATAGTGTTATTGCAATGCTATTACAGTTCGAGGCATTCCAGAGTTTGGTCTTCAATTCTGCTGATGACTGTAAGGAGTTTGTATGTTATCTCCATGACCACGTGGGTTTCCTCCAGGTGTTCCGGTTTCCTTCACATTCCAAAGACCTGTGGGTTAGTAGGTTAATTGGTCACCAGTGTGTAATTGAGAAGCACAGGCTTGTTGGGCCAGAAGGGCCTGTTACTGTGCTATATCTCTAAAAAAATGTTTGGGGGCAGCATGGTGGCATAGCAGTTATTTTAATGCTATTACAGCACAAGCGACATGGGTTCAATTCCCACCGCTGCCTGTAAGGAGCTTGTATATTCTTCCTGTGAATGTGTGAGTTTCCTCCAGGTGCTCCGGTTTCCTCCCACAGTCCAAAGACAAACAGGTTAGTAGGCTGATGATCAATTGTAATTTGCCCCATGATTAGGCTGGGGTTAAATAGCTGGGTTGCAGGGTGGTGCGACTCGTTGGACTGAAAGAGCCTGTCCCTGTAAGTAAGTAAGTAAGTAAATAAATAATGCAGTTATTGTACCTGCCTCATCTATTTCTTCTGAAAGCTCAATCTGTATGCGCACCATCTTCTGTCAAGAAGTTGCCCCTCATGTCCCTCTTATATCTTTCCCCTCTCACCGTAAGTTTGCATCTTCATGTTTTTGGTTGCATTTCCCTGGGAAAAGTAGAATATGCATTCACCCTATCGATGCTGTACTTGAACCATTGAGTCATACAGTGTAAAAACAGGCCTTTTGGCCCATCATCTCCATGCTATCAGTTATATGTCAATACTAATTTGATTTGCAAGCTCATGGTTTGTGGTCCTTGTTGCCTTTATACTCTTTATACACGATAGGAAGACTTGTCAATGCCTTTTCTAATGGCTGTATTGAGTCCGCTGCTCATCTGGTAACAGTGGCATCGGTCAGACTACATTTGGAGCATTTGTGAATAATGCTGGGCTACAGGTCTAAGAAAGGATGTGTTGACATTGGAGAGGGTCCAAAGGAGGTTCACTTTATGAGAATGATCCCAGGAATTAAAAGGGTTTGATGGCTCTGGGTCTGTACTTGCTGGAGTTAGAAGAATGAGAGGAGATTGAAACCTACTGAATATTGAAAGGCCTTCATAATGTGGGCCTGGAGAAGTTGTTTCCAATCGTGGGAGAGTCTAGGACCAGAGGGCCCAGCCTCAGAATAGAAGAATGTCCTTTGAGAACAGAGATGGTGGAATTTCTTCAGTCAGAGGGTGGTGAATCTGTGGAATTCACGTGTGTGGGGGCCAAGTCATTGGGTATACTTATAAAGAAGATGTTACTTATTGAGATACAGTGCAGAATAGGCCCTACGGCCCATTGAGCCACACTACCCAGCAATGCCCCAATATAATCCTAGCCTATTCACAATGACCAACTAACCTACCAACACCTTTGGACTATGGAAGGAAAACTGAGCGCCCGGTGGAAACCTGGTCATGTGGATAATGCACAAACTCCTTACAGCGGCGAGAATTGAAATTGGATTGCCTGTACTGTAAAGCGCTACCGTGCCGCGAGGTTGATAGGTTCTTGATTAGTAAAGATGTCAAAGGGCACCAACATCATAGATCCAATGATTGTGATTTTCCCAGAATTCCCTTCTCTCTCCTCGCTCCATAATGGCGCTTTCATTGGACAAATGATGAAGTGGTCGAGAAGGAGCGGCTCCAATTGTCACCCACGATGTACTAAACTGTAATTGTCCATTGAACACTTATTCATGGTTATTACATTTTATAATATTTTATATATTTTATACATTTTATATATTATAATATTGGATGACACAATAGCAGTAATGTCACACATGGATAAATCATAGGGCATAAAATGGAAGCCCTTCTCTTTATGTTTCTGGTCTATGTTTATCATGGGTTTTTATAGGGATGACCCATATATATGTTCTCATCTATTCTCCTTCAAATATTCAGCAACAGTGCTTGGTTTTAAAGTATCCTAATTAAATAAAGAGCTTCCAATGTCCAACCCTACGTCCCCGTCGTGAGAGGTGAAAAGGGGTAAGGCCTGTCAACAGGAATAAGGTGAAGCAGTCTCGGCCAAACCCCTGTACAGTGAATGCAATGGATTGCAGAAACACTGACGAACTCCAACCACACCATCGACTTGGTGAACTGGCTCAGAACAGAGGATGATGGAGACGGGAGGTCATCGATGGTCTACGCTTCACTGTCAGCTAAAGGCCCAAGAAGAAGAAGAACTAAATAAATATATATTTTTTAGAGATACAGCACACTAACAGGCTCTCTGGCCCAACAAGCCTGCGCCACCCAATTACATCGATGTAACCGATTAACCTACCAACCCCTATGTCCTTGGAATGTGGGAGGAAACTGCAGCATCTGGAGGAAATCCACGTAGTCTCAGAAAACATACAAACTCCTTCCTGACAGTGGTGGGAAATGAACCCAGGTCACTGTAATAACATTACGCTAATCACTATGCTACCATGCTGCCCCGAAAATTTAATTTAATTTAAATTAAGTGCTTTCATTACATAATTGCTTTGTCATTTTTAGCTGTTGATTAACATAAGTACAAAAATGCAGATGGAGCTATTATCATTTAGGATATCAAATCTAAAAATTTAACAGTGCCAGATTTATATAAAGGCTTTAATTAATCACATGTTTCCTAAATTGCAGAATAAATGACATTGATTTGCTTATTAAAGAAAAGTTGAGCTATGCAAAAACAGAACCTCCATTTTGAGTTACTGTCAATTGTCAGTAAATGAAAACCGAATGAAAATATACAGACAGTCTGTCCTGGGGTGTTCTGTCTTTGTGTCAGTCATCAAAACAAAGGGTAGGATGGGTTTGTTGCTTCTGTAGTTGCTTCAACATGCTCCCTCTGAGAGAAAACCTTTATTTGGATGTGCAGCTTCATTGCTCTGACAACTATCAAAGAAACTACAGTGGGGAATGCATGGTTAATATTGTGTAAGATAATCCCTGGTATTCCTTATCCAGGGTGGTTTTGTATATTCTCTTCACTTGATGAACTACACAGTTTCAATAGTTCCATTTAATATCAGAGAAGTGTGTGCAATATACATTCCTGAAATTCTTATTCTCTACATTGACACCCATGGAAACAGTAGAGTGCCTCAAAGAATGAGTGACAGTAAAAACATTAGAACTCCAAGGCCCCCCCATCTCCCCCACGCACAAGCTGCAGCAAAACAACGACCCTCCCCACCTCTGGTGAACTACATATACCTGTCCGGACACGCGCCCCCCCCCCCCCCCCCCCGCTGACTGCTCCCGTGGCTCCTCCCACAGACCCCGGTATAAAGGCGATTGAGGCCTGAGCCCGGCCTCTCAGTCTCCAGGATGTAGCATCTCGGAGAGTTATTGATGGTGCATCACCACCCTCACTTACGTCTGCTAAAACACATCAGCCCCCTCCACCCACCAAGCAAGCAACAGCAAACCCCCAAGAGACCATGATCCACAGTATAACAAAAACTAATCATTCACCGGACGATATGACGTATCACAGACACACCTCTCTCCCTAATAAAGGGAAAGAGAGGTGTCCTGCTTTCACAGCAAGAGGGGAGACATAACAAAACAACTTGCTGAGTTGCAGTGATAAAGTCTGTTGCGTTGATTATTTTTCTGAGTTCTCCAACTCAAGAATCGACAACAAGCTTCTCCCCACCAACAAGAGAGGGAGCAAACAATTATCTTTATTTGTCACCTACACTGAAACATTGAAACATACACTGAAATATAGTGATGACCACCATGCTTGGGATGCGCTGGGGCAGCCCACAAGTGTTCTATGTTCTATATAAAGATGAGTTTTATTTGTGGCATGTACATCGAAATGTTGGAAGTTTAGATTTGTGTCAAATCAGATTGGTGAGGATGTGCTGGGGGAGCAGCCTGCAGGTGTCGCCATGCTTTCAGTGCCAACAAATAACGAATCCCAAACCAGACATCATTGGACTGTGGGAGGAAAGCAGGGCACCCGGAGGAAACCCACGCAATCATGGGGAGAACGTACAAACTCCTTACAGGCAGTGTGGGGATTAGGCTGCTGCTCTAAAGCGTCTCGCTAACCGCTACGCTGCTGTGCGGCCCTTCCTCCACCACCAAGTTTCTGTTGAAAACTTTGGCTGTTCTTCACCTCTGGAGTCTGGAGTGCACTGCCTGGGAGAGTGTGAAAGCAGTGTCACTGACAGGGTTAAGGAAGTGCCGGAGGAGCACGTGAATCACCCAGCCATGAGCCACACACGGGGAGATGAGGTTAATACGTTTGAGCGCTCTGTGGTGAGGTCAGTGTAGTGGGCCGAATGGCCTAAACATACTGCATATCATCACTTCATCTTGTCAGCACTGAGAACGTTCCTATTGTTCATTCATCTGTTATGTGCCGTGTCGTATGACATGCGTGACCATAACCATGGTCATTCCTTTGGCAGATTTTCTACAGAAGTGGTTTTCCATTGCCTTCTTCTGGGGCAGTGTCTTTACAAGACAGGTGACTTCGGCCACTATCAATACTGTTCAGAGATCGTCTGCCTGGTGTCAATGGTCACATAATCAGAACTCGTTATATTCACCGGCTGCTTGTACGACCATCCACTGACCCTGATCGGAGGTTAAGCAGAAGCTACGCTTTGCCCAGGGGTGACCTGCAGCCTAGTGGAGGGAAGGAATGCCTTACACCCCCTTTGGGAGAGATGCATCTCTACCTCACCCATATACCAACCAAATTGAACAGATTGTGTGGGTTTCAGCTCATGGACTGAGTTCAACTGAGAGTCCATAGTTATCCACACAGCCTCAATCAGTGGCTGAATTTGATGGCTGTTGTATCAGTGTTTGTCAGAGTTTCCCAGAAATGAAAGAGTGTTTGTTGGGTCTGGACCTGTACTCACTAAAGTGAGTACTCGCAATCGCATTGAAACCTATCAAATAGAGTAGATGTGGAGAGCATGTTTCCTATTGTGGTGGAGTCTAGATCTAGAGGCCACAGTCTCAGAATAGGATATTCCTTTAAAATAGAGATGGGAAGGAGTTTCTTTAGCCAGAGGTTGGTGAATCTATGGAATTAATTGCCATAGCCGGCTGTGGAGGCCAAGTCATTGGGTATGTTTAAAGCAGAGGTTGATAGGTTCTTGATTAGTCAGAGCTCCCATGTCTTATGGTCTTATTATCCAATGGATACATATCTTAATACACCTATTACAACATTGCTGTTAGGGATTCAGCCTTCCTCCTGTTGACACCACAATCAAGGGAAATCCCTTGAACTGACATGAATTTAAGGTACTTGCAAACTAATCTGACTGTAATTTTCTGGAAATATTATGCTTTATTGCATGAGATCCAGATGAATTTTTAATAGAGAGCTAAGCTATAATTACTGCTTGGCAAACTCTCTAGCCCCAATAGAATGAATGCTTTGCATCTTAATTGCCTCCTATAAATATTGCAAAATGCAAGAGAATTTAAAATAAGAGGAAAAATACCCTTACAGGTTCATTTATGTGTTTTAGCTATTAGTTGGGTTGAGTTGTTGTCTGATCTTTCCAATCTATTTGCAAATGTTTCATGACCATACGAGGAGACATCATCAGTGCACTGTTCACTTGTGGTATGTCCTCCGAATGCTTGGCCTTTATATACTTATCAATCAGCAGTTCATTACAGAAACTCAATCGTGATGTAGGGAGGGGGTCTCGTTGCTGACTGGTTGTATGGCGAACTGTTGAGCGTTGTCTGGAATTTTGCCCTCAATAGCTTATACATGGGATCGAGGCCTGCATTGCAGTTTACAGAATTGCTCGCAGAAAACCATCCTTCTAGGAAGTGTCTTGCATGCCAGATGTTGCTTTGTGCTGTGACTTTCACTGAGCCCCAGTCGAACTTGTGTCCCTTTCGATTTTCATGTGTAGCTACTAATTTAACCGTATGGGTATGACCCATTTCAAAGCTATCGGGTGTTAAATATTTGGGAAGTAAATTGAAAACCATACCTTCAGATTCTTGGATTTCCTGTCATTGGGAACTTATTCCTATGGTGGTCTGCATTGGAAAATCAATACCTTTGACAGCAGTGGGAGTTCGGGATTAGTCTTGAACTGACACCCAAGAGAAAGCAACAGAAGAGGGAAGTTCGTACAGAGACTGACAGAGATCACAAAAATCAGATTCATTTTTATTTATACATCTATATCTCAAAAGATACAGTGAAACACATCATTAGTATTAACAAACAACACAATCTATAATGTACCGGGGGCAGCAGGCAAGAGTCACCTCACATTCTGGCGCCAACATAGCTTACCCACAATGCTAAGCAGAACAACACAGAACACAGCAAACAACAAAATAGCAACAGCAAAACAACCCCCTCTCTTCCTTCCCACACTCCCTCGTACCCACCACACACACGGACAGGCCTCCAGCTGCAGGGCGGCCTGTCAGCCTCCATTCTCCTGGCTTCAGCCACTGTGCTTCAACCTGCTGACTTCCAGTTGACCTCTGAGCTCCGATCTTTGGTGTTGACCCACAGACTAGTGACGATGACACCTCAAACTCCAGACGAGCTGCAAGCTCGAAGCCTGGGTATGCTCGCTGACTAAACCTCGGGCCTCCTGCTCGCACCACGTTCGAGTGTGGAGCAGAGGCCTGGACTGCTGATGTTCTCATTCACCCGCCCATGTCATTGGCAGAGGCCAGAATAAGATGTTGGGGAGAAGGGGAGGAGTACTAGCTGGCAGGTGATGGGTGAAACCAGGTGAGGATGGAGGTTCCTTCTGTCACCTTCCTCTCCACTGACGAAGGGTCTCAGCCCAAAATGTTGACTGTTTTGCAACAGAACGAAAAAAACATAAATAATACAAGCAACTGAAGCGAACAACAACATGCCGAATGAAACATTGAGTCCTCAGATGCGAACCCTGGAGCAGCCTGGAGAAGGCCCAAAGCCTCACTTATCAGGTCATCATCTTAGTGGGCATGGAGCACGGCAGCTGGGGCAGTCTTCATAACCTCGGTGGCCATCACAGAGAGCCCATTTGGTTGCAAATTTTATGCACACAGCTCTCAAGTTTACCTTCAGCATAATGGATGGCACAAAGGAGTTCAATTGAGTCGATCTGTTCGAAGTTGAAAATTAGTCACAGATTCTCACAGCAGGGAAAGGAGCCCTTTGACTCATTGAGTTACTGCCAGCTATCAAACATCCATTTATATTAATTCCACGCTCTTGCCACTTATTCAAGATTGTTTATTGTCATTCATCAGTGCACAAGTGTAAAAGAGAATGAAATAATAGTTACCATGGATCCAATGGAGCATAAAAAACACAAAAGCATGAAGACACAATAAACGTAAATATAAAAGATTAGCTTATGTACATTGATTGTAAATACATAAAGTGATGTTAGGTACAGGAGTATTTTATATAAAGTGACCTTGACAAGTATTGATAAAGTAGTGGTGGCGGGATAGGTTAATGGGTGAAGGTGTTGATCAGACTAATGGCTTGGGGAAGTACAGACATTCTACCTCTCCAGCAAGTTCCGGGAGTCTCCCTCATATTGATAGTGGCTCCCTGACACCCATGAATTATATACAATATCCCAGAAATCGATTTTTTTTGAGAAGAAGAGGGAGAGGAAGAGCAAGGGCAAGAGGGAGCATCCTGATTGGTTTCTCTTTGTGCTAAGTAGACCTATCAGTTTTCTCTGTGGGCGGGCTTTACGGTCAACCTCAAAAACAATGACAGTGTTGCTCGCTGCTCTGTTTGCAACAGTGACTCTTCTATTGCTCACGGTGGGTTAAAATGTAAAAGACACATTGAGGTGAGTTTAACAGATGTCATTCGTTCATTAGCATAGATAGCGTTATTTAAACTAGCTGGCGAGTTGCGAAGAAGTCCTAACTCCCTGTAGACTTGCCTGAAGTTGTAATAGAATTAAAAAATGACTCCATATATCCAACTTGGTTTACAGATTAGACAAAATCACTAAACAAAGTATTACATACACCCTTGGAGGTCGACGGGGGGGGGGGAATATGGGGTTATGGGGTTGTGGGGGGGGAGGGTGCTACCTCCCTGAAATGAGTTTTTGCAGGGTGGGATGTCTGGAAGTAGCTGTTAATATGTCTGGTGGTCCAGGCATGGATGTTGGATAGCCTCTTCTCTGATGGGAGTGAGATAATCATTCCATGAGCAGGGTTAGTGGGATCTGTCAAGACTCTCCCTACAATCGAATCAACTCCTCCCTGTTCTTACCCCTCACTTATAGAAAAGGGGCAATTGAATGTGGAAAATTAACCGACCAGTCCACTCACATCAGAATCAGATTCTTTATCACCGACTTAGTGGTTACCACAATACTGTTAAGGCTCAGGGCGTTGGAGTTTGAAGTTCAATTCCAGTGTCCTCCGGAAGAACGTTTGTAAGGTGATTGGAGATAAGTATAGGGGGATGTCAGAGATACGATTTTTGCACAGAGTGGAATTTCCTGCCAAGGATGATGGCAGAGACGGAAACATTAGGGACATTTAAGGAAACTCTTAGAGAGTCACATCGACGACAGAAAAATGGAAGGCTATGTAGGAGAGAAAGGCTAGATTGATCTTGGAGTAGGTTAAAAGGTAGCACTGTATTGTGGGCTGAAGGGCCTGTACAGTGTTGGAGTGTTCTGCACCCAATAGCTCCTTTATTTGGTACCTGTACACCTGCTCATTATGCAAATATCTAATCAGACGCTCATGGGAGTGGGACAAACAGTCCATGAGCCGAGTGGAACCTTCAGGACTTTCCCCACAACCCGATCAATTCCACCCAGTTCCTACCCCTCACTTACAGAATGGGGGCGATTCACCCACCAGTCCCCTCCAAGCAGAATCAGATTTTTTATTCCAATAGTGTTTAACACAATAGTGTTATTGGTTAGCATAACTCTATTATGGTTTTAGCATTGGAGTTCGATGTTTAATTCCAGCACCCTCTGCAGAAAATGCTTGTATGTTCTTCCCATGCGTGCGTGGGTTTCCTGCTGGTGCTCTGAATGTGTCCAGAGGTGTACCAGTTAGTAAGTTACTTGGTCATTGTAGGTTATCCTGTGATTAATCTAATGCTAAATAAATGGTTTGCTGGGTGGTGCAGCTTAGTTGACCGGATGGGCCTGTTCCGTTCCGTATCTCTTAAGTAAAATAAATAAAATAAAATGTTATTTTGAGGGAGAATTACAATGTAAAGACATAAACTTGCCATAAATGACAAAAAATGAATAAATGGTGTTTTTAAAAATATGAAGTCGTGTTCGTGGGTTCATGGACTGCTCCAAAGTCTGATGGCGGAGGGGAGGCAGATTCAAGACTGATTCCAGATGCTGGAAATCTGGAGCAGGACCCAGAATGCTGGAGGGAAATGGATGGTGGATGTTTCAGAACAGACAAGAAAGAGGGGAGGTAGTCAGTATGAAAGGGTGGAGAGGGAGCTGCTGGGAGTTAGGTAACTGCAGGTGAAAGGGTGAAGATAGGCAGATGGGGGAGGAGGAAGAAATGCCTTGGACATCCATTTAGAACAGAGATGAGGAGAAATTTCTTCAGCCAGAGGGTGGTGAATCTATGGAATTCATTGCCACAGCTGTGGAGGCCAAGTCATTGGGTATATTTATAGCAGAGGTTAACAGATTATTGATTATTAAGGGCATCAAATGCAGGAAAATAGGGTTGTGAGGGATAATAAATAAGCCATGATGGAATCACAGAGTAAACATGATGGGCCACATGGCCTAATTCTTCTCCTATATCTTATATTCTTATGGAGATGATGTAAGAAGCAGAGAAGTGATAGATGGAAGGGCTGAAGAAGATGGTATCTCATAGGGGAGAACCACAGACCATGGAATTGAGGGAAGAAAGTACAGGAATGTGTGTGAGATGTGCAGATTGAGAGGGCAAGTGAGAGGAAGCAGGAGAGAAAGAAAGCTGTTTCTGAATACCTCCTCTCCTATTGTAGTGATGAAAAGAGGGTAAGTCCTGGATGCTGTGAGTCCTCAGTGGTGGATGCCACCTTTTAGAGGCATCACCTTTTGAAGATGCCCTTGATGATGGGGAGGGATGGAGCTGGTTGACCCAATATGCTGGGTTACACAACCAGTCAGAAACGGCTCCACTGTACAACTCACAGAAATTTACAAGTGACTGTTGTGACGTACCAAATCTCTTCAAAGTCCTCCTGAAGCATTGCCACTGGAGAGCTTCCTCCATGGTTGCATCAATATGTTGGGCTCAGGATAGATCCTAGGGGTTGTTGATACCCAGGAATACATTTTTGGGATGTAGGAAAAAGCCAAAGCACCCAGAGGTGATCCACATGGTCACAGGAGAGAACATGCAAAATCTCCAGGTCAGGATTGATCCCAAAACTCCAGAGCTGCAAGGCAAATCTCTACCAGCAACATCAATGTGCTACCCTACCGAATAATGGTTGATTAGTTAGACATCCCACCTCTCCCGGAAGTTCCGGGAGTCTCCTGCATATTGATAGTAGCTACCTGACGCCCACAAATTATATACAATATCCCGCAGAGCAACGAGGGGGTGGGGAGGAGGGAGGGTGGGAGGGGGAGGGGGAGAGAGAGAGGGCGAGAGAGAGGGAGAGAGGGAGAGAGGGGGAGAGGGGGAGAGGGGGAGAGGGGGAGAGGGGGAGAGGGGGAGAGGGGGAGAGAGAGAGAGAGAGAGAGAGAGAGAGAGAGAGAGAGAGTGAGAGACGTTTTTCAGAACCTTGTGCTACATGAACAATACAAAAACTACACTGAACTACGTAAGCCAGCACAAGAACTAGACTACAGACCTACCCAGGACTGCATAAAGTGCACAGAACAGTCAGTGCAGGCATATAGAAAATATAAAACGTACTTCAGCCCAGACTAAGCTAAAGTGTACCCCTGCCTAATAGGGGTCAAAAATAATGACAGTGTTGCTCGCTGCGCTGTTTGCAACAGCGAATTTTCTATTGGCCATGGTGGGTTAAAATGTAAAAGACATGTTGAGGTGAGTTTAACAGGAGTCATTCGTTCATTAGTGTAGCTAATGTTATTTGAACTAGATGCTAAGGAGCTACTCTACTGCAGACATCCCACCTCTCCCGGGAGTCTCCCGTAAATTGATGGTGCTACCTCCCTGAATTGAGTTTTTGCAGGGTGGGATGTCTGTAGTTAGACATTGTATCCAACTTTGACAATTAGATTTTTTGCACTTTTTGGATTTAGTGAGCTGCATTAAGAAACCTGTGTGGGAGAGTTTCAAAGGGCAAAAGGGGTCTTACTGGACCATTCCACTCTCTCAACCTTGGATGTCTGGGTCCAGTTGTGTAGTTGTTGCTGCAGGAGTCTTCCTTGGTTGCAGTGGATGGCCATGACTTCAGTGCCTTTTCAGGTCTTTTGCTCTCCGCAAAGCATTGCAAAACTTCCTTCCTAGTTGTTAGGTCTCATCTGCCCAGTCCGCCGGAGCTGACTCTGCACGCAAGGGCAAGCAAAGCCCCATCTCACCAGCTACCCTCACCTGGCTCATCTCAGTCCTGAAGAAGGGTCTCGGCCTGAATCATCAACTGTTCATTCATTTCCATAGATGCTGCCTGACCTGCTGAGCTCCCCCAGCATTGTGCGTGTGTGCGTGTGTTGCTCTAGATCTCCAGCATCTTGCAGGCTTTCTCATGTTTTTAACGTTCACCTGGTTTAGCCTGCCTGTCTAACGAGTGTAGCCATCATCGCATGCAAACAGCTTCTTGGTCCCACAGGGGCTCAAAGGTGAGTGAGCTGCCCCAGAATGGTCACGACAAGCCCCTTCACCAGAGGTGCTACCTTTCCCTGGACGCCCGTTACACCCCACTCTAATGAACAATGCTAAGAATGTAAATAGTTTTTCATTGAATATTTGGAGGAAAATAATAAACCATAAGTTTCTTCTTGCAATGCAAAATACAATAGTTTATATAATAGTTATCCAGTATCAAGGGATCTGAGGGGAAATTAAAACAGTAATAATGTAATACTTGCTGGTACATGAGTTTATTTAATAGTTATTATGAACGGATAATGGATTACTATGAAATAAGCTGTTCAGTATGCATTACATGACAATTAATGGATAAATTTCAAGAACATGGTTAATCCCAAATTATAAAGCTGTACAAAGCAATTGAAGAACTGAAACAAGCCATTATAGTGTATAACCTTGTCACCATTACCTACTATTCTTCTGTCCCTTGTGTATTTGTGTAAATTTGATTTGAATTATGAGCCGGTCTGTGTTTCTGGTGCAATACTATGTACAAATAATCTTAGAGTTTAGAGAATATCTAAATAATTTATACACATCCATCTGTTTAATGCATGCACAACACTTTTCAAATAATAAAAAGTGTTCTTTTCCCACAAAACATAAAATAGCTGCGTAAAAATGTCAGTGTAAGCAGACCATGCCTGCAATCAGTTCGTTACTCTGCAGAGTTAGCCAAGGTGCAAGCCACTTGTGGAACAATGCAGCAGCGATTCGGGACGTCAAACCTCTCTGAAGGATCTAAAGATCTAGAGGTCCAAAGATTTATTGAAAAGATTAACGTTATTTTTCACATGTACTGTACATCGAAACATCGAAACCCACAGTGAAGTGCGTTGCTTGCATCGTTGATCAATACAACCCTGGGTGTGCTGGGGGCAGCAGACAAGTGTTGCTGTGACAATATTACATGGACAAAACCTAGAAGCTCTAACCTGTAGATCTTTGGAATGTGGGAGGAAACTGGAGCAACCAAGGGAACACTTGGAATCACGGGAAGAAGGTACCAATCCTGAGGGGGATTTGAACCACGATTGAACCCTCAGCTATCAAGCTCTTGAACCAGTAGGGATAACTTCATTCAACTTCACTCCGACAACCTCAGGACTCACTTTCAAGGGCTCTTAATCTCATGTCATCATGGGGTGACATGATAGTGTAGTGGTTAGCACAGCACTTCACAGTACCAGCGACCCAGTTTAAATACCCACCACTGTCTGTAAGAAGTTTGTACGTTTCCTCCATGACCATATGGATTTCCTCAGGGTGCCCCAGTTTCTTCTCACAGTCCACGATCTACCGGTTGGTAGGTCAATTGACCATTGTAAATTGTTCTGTGATTGGACTAGGGTTAAATAGGTAAGTTGTTGGGCAGTGTGGCTCAAAGGACCTATTATGCACTATATCTTAATAGTGTGTGGCCAAGTGGTTAAGGCGTTGGTCTAGTGATCTGAAGGTCACTAGTTTGAGCCTCAGCTAAGGCAGCGTGTTGTGTCCTTGAGCAAGGCACTTAACAACACATTGCTCTGCGACAAGTGCCAAGCTGTATCAGCCCTTGCCCTTTGCTTGGACAACATCAGTGGCATGGAGAAGGGAGACTTGCAGAATGGGCAACTGCTGGTCTCCCAAACAACCCTGCCCAGGCCCGCGCCCTGGAAACTTCCCAAGGCACAAATCCATGGTCTCTCGAGACTAACGGATGCCTTAATAAATAAATAAATTAATTAATTAATGTTCTTGATATGAATTACTATTATTTTTTTCTTTGGTCTTTATCTTTTGCACACTGGTTGTTTGTCCTTCCTGTTCTAGTGCGTTCCCTCTTTGATTCTATTATGTTTCTTAGACTTACTGAGTATGCCACAAGGAAGCAAAAGCCGAGGTTGGATATGGTGACATATATGTACTGTACTTTGAACTTCACTGACACTAACAACTACACTTCCGTGTCTTCCTGAGAAAAGGGTTTCCAATCAGTCTTTCTCCATGGCCCTGTAGACATCTTACATTCCCAAGCAGAGGTTCCTTTAGGACAATATTTGCTTTAATTGCCCTAACAAGTAACAGATTCTTGATCACAATAACACTTTGCCTTTCAGTGTCTTTTTGCTGATTATTTTAAATACTCAATATTTTGTACAGTTGATGCGAACTGGTTTCTCCCTTTTTAACTTCCATCAGAAACCCTCTGAAACCTGAAAGTCTTCTATAAATCAACTATTAATCCTCAATGTGGTAGGTAGGATGGTCCCAATTTCTGTATAATTTCTCCTTTATCTTGGTTCTAGTTACAATTTAAACTGCAGAATCAGTTTTGCGCCTCTTATCTAAGAAAGCATGTACTGGCATTGGAGAGGGTCCAAAGGAGGTTTATGAAAATGATCCCAGGAACAAAAGATTTAATGTATGCAGAGCATTTGATGGCTCTAAGCCTGCACTCGCTGGAACTCAGAAAAATGAGAGGGGATCTCATTGACACCTACTGAACATTGAAAGCCTGAGATCAAGTGGATGTGGAGAGGATATTTCCAATAGTCAGAGGATCTACGACCAGAGGGCACAGCCTCAGAATACAAGATGTCCCTTTAGAACTGAGATTAGGAGGGATTTCCTTAGCCAAGGGATGGTGAATCTGTGGAATTCATTGCCACAGGTGGCTGTGGAGCTATGACATTTGGCACATTTAAAGCAGTAGCTGATTGGTTCTTGACTTGTAAGGGTGCCAAAGGTTACGGTGAGAAGGCAGGAGAATGGGGTTTAGAGGGAAAAGAAATCAGCCATGATCAAATAGTGGAGTAGACTCGATGGGCCAAATGGCCCAACTCTGCTCCTATATCTTATGATCTTATAGTCCTTGGAATGACTGGAAAATATCTCCATTCAACCAGCTACCTGGTTGGTGTAAGACGAACATGGGCCATCTTTGACTATTGGTTCTTACATTCTAAAGACTGGAAGAACTTTATTTGAATGGAAGGCTGAAGAATCTCAAGTATTTCTCAAAACACAAGAGATTCTGCAGGTGCTGGAAATTCAGAGTAACACATGGACACTATGACGCTAGAGGTCAGGCGGCATCTATGGAAGGGAATAAAGAGTTGATGTATCAGGCCGAGATCCTTCATCAGGACATCAGGTGAATCCTGATGAAGGGTCTTCACCTGAAACATTGAGTCTTTATTCCCTTCCCTGAGTGCTGCATGACCTGCGGAGTTCCTCCAGCAGTTTGTGTATGTATGTTACTCAAGAACAATAGTTTCCAGTGTTCTGTATTTCTCTGCTGCACAACGAAGAGTGGGTTGTACATTATATCTCTGCAAGAGTACAGTTCCTCTGGGTGATCTTCACCAATGCATTGTTCAGAGAGGTTTCCAGTGGGCTAAATTTTCACTGTTATTGGAAGTAAGAAATGATCACATTTTCTATAACAGCAAATGCCTGATAATCCACTATTTGATCATTAGGAAATCCTGATGGATCATTGTCTGGTGGTTGAGCAATGTTTCCCACAGTCCGTTTGTACTCATCAGACAATCAAGGCCTCACTTGAAACTCTTCAGGGCCCCATTTCCTGTGCTCCACTCAAAACTTAACAGTTTCCGTGTAAAATTTATTATACCACCGTGTAACAGTTGATGCTGAGCATTTTTTGAATTGTGGGTCAATTTTTATTTATTTTGATTTTTTAATATATTTTAGAGATACCGCTTGGTAAAGGCCCTTCTGATCCAATGACCCCATGCTACCCATGCGACCAACTAATCTACTAACCCATACATATTTGGAATGGGAAAGGAAACTGGATCTCTGTCACTTGCATTTACATTTTAAACGTGCTAATGGCTCTGTTTCTACCTTCCTTGCAGACAGTGATTTCCAGACCTCTTCTACTCTCTGGGTGAAAACTATTCCTCGTCTTTTCTTTAATTTAAACCTGTGCCCTTTGGTGTTTGATAAGCACAGTTGTCCCTTCCGATCTACTCTGTCCAGACACTTTGTGTTCTTACACAAGTCTCCTTTGTTGCAGAGAATGCTGCCTCAGGCAGTCCACTTGGAGATCATCGTCCGCCTACCAACCTGAAATTCATCAACAGTTCTTAGCCGGTGAGTTTAGAAATCCTGGCATGCTGCGCAGAACTGCCTTCAATCTGACCTACACATTTCTGCCCAGTTCCTTAATGCTACTGTTGCCTGGAGTGGCAGTGGGGATAGGCTCCCACCACCTCCCGATGGTGAGTGTCTCAAAAAACCTCTGACAGCCACGTCCTCTTCCTGGCTTTCATGTGTGGCTTAGCTTGTAAGTCCAGTGGAACCGTTTCTGCTGAGGTGAAGAGGTGCCTTAAAATCGGTCACTTCAAGCAGGTGGTGTTTCTCAGCCACGGTCAGCAGCTCATCTAGGAGAAGGAATAACTCCGAACTCAAATCTCTGCTGCCTTGTCACTATACTCACTGACGTAGGCCTCCGATTAGTAGTAGTGCAATCAAAGCTTGATGTTCTCCAAAGGACTTGAATTATACCCAGTGGATGTAACCAATTACACGATTATAACCAGCAGGAGAACAATGGACAAAATGGCCTCACAATCTGTCATCAATCTTTTATGATTCTGTGCTTATTCCTTAAGACCATAAGACATAGGAGCAGAATTAGGCCATTTGGCCTATAGAATTTGCACAGCCACTCCATCACAGCTGATTGATGCTCCATCAATAACTCACACTGAGACGTAAGGCGAGATATCGGCTTTTATTGACTGGAAGAAGGAACCAGGAGTGAGTGTCCATCATACTATGTCCTGGAGACTGAGGCCGAGCGTCAGGCCTCGATCGCCTTTATACAGGGGCCTGTGGGAGGAGCCACAGGAGCAGTCAGCAGGGGGCGTGTCCAGACAGGTACATAGTTCACCACACTGATTAAAACTGTTTTGTCATGAAGTATTATTTTAGTAGTAGCATTATGTGGACAAGTACAATTCCTTCCCTTAATCATGTGATTTCAGGTTAAAAAACTAACTACCTTCCCCACCCCCTCCACCGCCGTCTCCTTTCATTAGATGTTAATTTTCCTTCACATCAGCTTTAGTAATGTTTCTCAAAGAAATTCCACACAGAATATTAGAACATGACAAATGAGTGGCCACTGCCAAGGAATTGTCAGATTCCCCAGGATGACTCACTGTGGCTACATCACTTACAATTGGATGGTTGGACACATTGACAGGTTAGGCACGGAGGCACTATTTTCCCTGAAGGGGAGACAAAGACAAGAGCGAAATGAAACTGAGCTGCTCAGATGTGATGTCTGCTCCTTGAGCCGGGTCGTAGATGCTTTTTGATTTTCGTGTCCTCTGCTGATGGGAGGGGGAGGAGGGAGATCATCTGGGGTGGGTGGGGTCTTTGATACGGCTGGCTGTTTTACCAGGCGACCAAGGAATATAGAGAGTCCATGGAAGGGAGGCTGGTTTCTGTGATCTGCTAAGCAGTCTCTACAACACTCTGCGATTTCTTGTGGTGTTGTGCAGAGCAGTTGCCGTGCCAAGCCATAATGCATCCCGATAGGATGGTCCCTACGGTGCGTCAATAACAATTGGAAACAACCATTGTGGATGAGCGGAATTTATTCAGCCCATTGAGCTTTGCCTGTTCCCGCTGGAACAATCCCATTATTCCCATTCCATGCCCTTTACCCATAAGCCTTTCCCAAATGGCATCATGTATTGACAACATAAGCTGCAGGGCCTGTTCCTGTCCTGTATTGTTGTATGTTTTATGTTGTAAACAGCAATCTCTTGTTTGGAATTCTCCCATAGTAGGGAACATTCTCTTCGTATATATTCCAATCAAGCCACCTCTAACTTCCATGTTAAGGTAAGAGTGGCCAACTTCTACAGCGGTACCGTGGAGAGCATTCTAACTGGCTGCATCACTGTCTGGTATGGAGAGGCCACTGCAAAGGATTGGAACGTGGTGGCGTTGCAGTTAGTGCAATGTTTTACAGTACCAGTGGCCCAGGTTGAATTCCCACCACCGTATGTAAGGAGTTTGTAAGTTCTCCCATGATTTCCTGCATGTCCTTTGGGTGCTCTGGCTTCCTCCCACATTTCAAAGGTGCGCTGGGTGGTAGGTTAATTGGTCATTGTAAATTGTCCCATGATTAGGCCAGGGTTAAGTCAGTGGGTTGCTGGGCAACGTGGCCCAAATGGCCGAAAGGGCCTATTCCACGATGTAACTCAATAAATAACTTAAACGCTGCAGAAAGTAGCAGACTCAGCCAGCTCTATCACGGGCACTAGGCTTCCCAGCATTGAGCATGTCTTCAAAAGGCAACGCCTCAAAAACACAGCTCCATCATTAAGGACGACCATTACCCAGGATATTCCCTCTTCTCATCGCTACCATCAGGGAAAAGCTACAGGAGTTTGAGTACACACACACTCATCATCTCAGGGACAGCTTATTCCCCTTGCCGTCAGTTTTCTGAACGGGCAGTGAACCAATCCAAGAACACTACCTCGCTATTTTTACTCTCTATTTACACTACTTAGTTAATTTCATTCAACTTTTTTATATCTATTTCTCACTGTGATTTTTACGTTTTGTGTTGATGTGCTGCCACAAAGCAACAAATTGTATGACATACTGTACGTCAGTGTTATTAAAGCTGATTCACGTTTTGCTTCTTTTCCTCACAAAACAACCTTAACATTTATTAGGAGAAGCATCTGTGAAAGTTCACTAGCTGAGTCCCATCAGAACTCACCTCTTTGCAATGAGACTCCAACATGTGTGGATCCTTCCTTGTCTAAAATCAACAGGTTAGCCTTCTGCCCACACCAGACTCTGACCTGAAGCCAATAAGCTCGTTTCCTTTCTTCTTGAATCAGAATCAGTATTTGCTTATATTCGCTGACGTAGGTCGTGAAATTTGTTGTTTTGCAGCAAGAATGTAGTTAATACATTAAAAAGAGCTATAAATTACAACAGGAAATTTACATATATAAAAATTAAATTAAACAAGTAGTGCAAAAATAGTGAGGTAATGTTCATGGGTTCATTGTCTGTTCAGGAATCTGATGGTGGAGGGGAAGAAGCTGGTCCTAAAACACTGAGTGTGTGTCTCCATGTTCCCGTACCTCCTCCTTGATGTTAACAATGAGAAAAGGGCATGTTCTGGGTGATGGTCCTTAATGATGGATGTCACCTCTGTGAGGCGTTGCCTTTTTGAAGATGTCCGTGGTAGTGGGGAGGCTAGGGCCCTCTGCAGGGTTTTTCTGATCCTGAGCTGTGACTCCTCCATACCAGACAGTGATGCAGCCAGTTTAGAACGCTCTCCATGATAAATTTGCAGAACATTGCTGGAATCTTTGTGAAGTACCACTTCTCCTCAAACTCCTAATAAAACATAGCTGCTGTTATGCCTTCTTCATAAGTGCATCCATGTGTTGGGCCCAGGAGACACTGGTCTTCAGGAACTTGAAACTCATCATCTTTTCCACTGCTGATCCCTCGATGAGGACTGGTGAGGATTTTTTCCAACTCCATTCTCCTGTCTTCTCCCAATAATCCTTACATCCTTATGAGTGAATAACCCATCAATCTCTGCCTTAAATAGTGGAGCCACATTCAGTAGGCAGCCCCAACACCAACTATTTTCATTTAAGAGGCACTTTTAAGAGTAAAGTATCAAGAGCACAGAAATTAGAATTTGGCCTTACAACCCCTCAAGTTGCACTTAATGAATTGTAACCACATTCCTGCCTACCCCGGTGATCTGGATCTCACTGAAACTTACCAAAGATTGAAAATCCTTGATAGACTGGATGTGGAAAGAATGCTTCCTGTAATGGGGAAGTCTAGAACCACAGGACAGTCTCAGAATACAAGGATGTCCCTTCAGAACAGGGGGAATTTTAGAATAGGAGGAATTTCTTTAGCCAGAGGGTGGTGAATCTGTGGAATTCATTACCACAGACAGCTCTGGAGGGCAAGTCATTGAGTATATTTAAAGCAGAGATTGATAATGAAATATAGCCACTGGCATGCTTTCTTCATGAAGTGTATTGCTATATCGTGCCCAGGATAGATCTTCAGAGATGTTGACACGCTAGAACTTGAAACTGCTCACCCTAATGAAAACTCTGTCTCTAAACTGTAAGATCCAAGAATAGATGGGGTTCAGTTAAAAATTTGATTAGCTGACAGCACATGCAGCATGAACGTAGTACTCCCTCAGTACTGCACTGAAGAACATATACATGGTGGCCACTTTATTAAGTAGAGCAGTGGAAGCTGATGTGGTCCTTTGCTGCTGGAACCCATCTACTTCAAGGTTCAAGATATTGTGCTTTCAGAGATGCTCTTCTGCACATCACTATTGTAACATATGATTAGTTGAAATGAAATTGCCTTCCTGTCAGCTTGAACCAGTCTGGCCATTCTCCTCTGATCTCCATCATTAACAAGGCATTTTTTTCCTCAGAATTGCCGCTCACTGGATTTTTTTTTTGTTTTTTATACCATTCTCTGTAAAGTCTAAAGACTGTTGTGTGTGAAAATTCTGGGAGATCAGCAGTTTCTGAGATGTGCTAACCACTCCTGCAATTATTCTACAGCCAAAGTCACTTCGACCACATTTTTTCCCCAGTCTGACATTTGGTCTGAACAACAACTGAACCTCTTGACCATGTCTGCATGCTTTTATGCACGGAGTTGCTTCCAGATAATTGGATGATTAGATATTTGCATTAACCAGCAGGTGCTCAGCTGTACCTAATTGTGTATCTGGACGGAGATCTCCACAGTCAGAAGATGTTGCTGACTAAGCTACAGAGAGCAGGAATGAACAATCAACGCAGAACACACCATCAGCTGTTCAAATTGGTTCCAACCCCTTGAGGTTTGTTAGATTTGATATCACAGGAAGGAGCAAAATATCACAGAGAATAAAAATAACAGACTTATTGCCAACAACAGCAAAAGCAGTACAGATACCCTGAGGAAGACCAGGGAGATAGCAAAGATAAATCCGATTCCCAAAAGAGCAAAAGGTACATCAGAAGTTCACTCTGTGGAAAATTACAAACAAGGCAGAAGGATTCCAAAACTAATTTAACATGTAAAATTGATGATAGGAATTAAACTGTTCACTAATGTCCTTGACAGAAATGGGTGAAACTCTTTGTCGAGTATGTTATGTATCCGGATGCCTAACTCACCTTTATTCCCGATAGAGGCAAAGTCAGCGAGCCCTTGGTGGGCAAAGGACATGATTCCAGAGTAACATCAAAAGCCACCTGAAGGAATTCAACGTTACATCTAAAAACTGGGAAGACATTGCACTCAATTGTTGGAAAGTGTATGGTCATGCACTTTGGTAGAAGAAATAAATGGGCAGACTATTATTTAAATGGGGAGAGAATTCAAAGTTCTGAAATGCAACGGGGACTTGGGAGTCCTAGTGCAGGATACCCTGAAGGTTAACCTCCAGGCTGAGTCAGTGATGAAGAAGGTGAATGCAATTTTGGCATTCATTTCTAGAGGAATAGAGTATAGGAGCAGGGATGTGATGTTGAGGCCCTCTGTTCAAGAGGGGGCTGCACTACATGAGAACGGCTTCTGATGTGCCACAGAGAACAAGCAGTGGTTGTGAAAGGAGAGTCTGGACCACCAAAAGACCCAACCACTAACCACAGCCACCACTTACTCTTGTCTACTCTGCACCAGAATACGTGGATCCTGGACTGTCCGCTCTAGCCACCTGTGGACCCAGCAATAAACAACCCCTTTGGAGAACATTATTCTTTATTTGAGTGATTACATTTCTACTACTTGGAGAATATGACAAGCTTTGTTGAATTTGAAATGGAGGGACATAAGGCTATGGAATAGGTCCCTGGGTGGCTCTTGATCTCACAATCTACCTCATTATGAACATTGTACCTTATTGTCTACCTGCATTGCACTTTCTCCGTGGCTGCTACACTTTATTCTGTTGTTGTTTTACCTTGTACTATTGGAGTATAAAAATTGCATTGCTTGCTGTGTAACCAAAACTATGTAGTCAGCTTTGAACTTGCTATTTGCTATGCATGTATCCAATTTAGTAGGAGAATGAAATCTTAAGAATGTAGAAGACAATGGTGTGTTAATGAGAGGTAGCTAAGAGATGTAGATTATGTAGTCAGCTTTGAGTTTGCTATTTGCTATGCATGTATCCAATTTAGTAGGAGAATGAAATCTTAAGAATGTAGAAGACAGTGGTGTGTTAATGAGAGGTAGCTAAGAGATGTGGATTAGAACATAATTAAGTCAATAGTCAATGGGTGGAAACAATAGTGGCGGATGTACTTGTGATACGCAACTGTAGACCGATTGGATATGCTAATGCAACTAAACCAGGAGATTGCTATAAAAAAGCTATGTATAAGGATCGGTGGGCAATCAGCGACTAGCTCAATGACTTTCTCAGCTTTGATTTGCAAATTAAAGTTTAATACTTCTGCGTCTCCTGGTCGTTAGTGGGGCACGAGAAACCACCCCAGTATCACCTCGATGTACTGTGTAATGAATTGATCTGCATGAACAGTACAGAAGACAAGGTTTTCACTGTACCTCGGTCATCATCATGTGTTGTGTCATATGACATACGCCAGGGGTGGCCAACCTTTTACATTCCTCGCATCAATTTTTTCACGCACAAATTCAGATGCGATTTTTTTTCACGCACAAGTTCTAAACATATTTTTACAAGAATTGAATGGGGGTACAAGCGTTGTATGGTGCATCTGAACTCGTGAGTGATAAAATTGACGCAAGGAATGTAAAAGGTTGGCCACCCCTGACATACGCAATCATGGTCTCATGGCCATGATTGTTCTTGGCAAATTTTTCTACGAAGTGGTCTGTCATTGCCGCCTTCTGGGCAGTGTCTTTACAAGACGGGTGGCCCCAGCCATTATCAATACTCTTCAGAGATCATCCACTTGGCATCAGTGATCACATCACCAGGACTTTGTGATATGCATCAGCTACTCAAACAACCATCCACTTCCTGTTCCCGCATGAGCCCGATCGGGGGCAGAGCAGGTGCTACACCTTGCCCAAGGTGATCAACAGGCTAGTGGAGGGAAGGAGCGCCTCACACCTCCTTTGGTAGAAACATATCTCCACCCTGCCGCCCAATATCTCGGTACATGTGACAATAATAATTCAATTTCAATCCCGTTTCCTCAGTGGTGACCCTGTACTGCCGGAGGAAGATTTCTACAGGCACGTTGATAGAACATTCAGAGATCTGACCAGTTGATCTGATTGTAACCTTAACCTCACATTATGTTAGAGCATAAGAATTAAGAGCAGAAATGCTGGTGCAAAAGAAAAAAAATAATGAGGTGATGTTTATCAAGCCTCTGGGACCAAAATGGAGCACAAAACCTTCCAAGAGAATCTAGTTGTACTAACTGAATCATGTATGAAATCTCTGCTGTGTAAACTGTCACTTCCAAATAAATTTGAAAAAAAAAGAAGCCTTGGAAATTATTATCCTCTCTGCGTTATGTTTCCTCCACAGACTGTAATTTTCATGATAAAATCCTTTTGCTTACACTGACTGACCTTCAGCTTGTTTGGTATCTTCCCACTGTTGGAGATACTGCTAGTAACAGAATAACATTTCACTTTTCAATAATGATATAAATCCTTCTAATGAACAGTGATTAATAGGAGTTAGTCTCTCTCAGGTCACATTAGGCCACCATGAGCTTCCACAGATTTCTGTAGAAGTTTTATTTTTCATTATTTTCATTCCATTGTTTTCATTCAATGGAATGAAAACAATTTTCAGTGGCTTGGAAGCATTTTCAAACAGTCTCCAGCCATACAATGATGAAAATAATATTTCAGTATTGTGAATTGACTGTGCTTAATTTTACTGGAAGCAAGCTCCAAATTTCCAAAAAGGATTATATGTGAAAGCGTTTTATAATTCTCATCTCTATGCCCTTTATACTCATTGGCCACTTTATTAGGTACAGGAGAAGAAGCAGTGTGGTCTTCTGTTACTGTAGTCCATCCACTTCAAGGTTAAACGTGTTGTGTGTTCTGCACACCATTGTTGTAATGTGTGATTACTTCAGTTACTGTCACCTTTTGATCTGTTTGTATCAATCTGGCCATCCTCCCCTGGCCTCTCTCATTAGCAAGTCACTTTTACCAATGGGGATGACTTTTATTTTAACACCGTTTTGTTTTCACACCATTCTCTGTAACTTATACAGACTGTTGTGCTTAAAAATCCCAGGAGATCAGCAGTTTCTAAGATACTCAAACCACCCTGTCTGGCACCAACAATCATTCCACAGAAAGTCACTTAGATCACATTTCTTCCCCATTCTTATCTTTGGTCTGAACAACAACTGAACCTCTTGACCATGTCTGCATGCTTTTATGCATTGAGTTGCTGCCACATGATAGGCTGATTAGATAGTTACATTAAAGAGCAGGTGTACAGTTGTACTTAATGAGTGTATATGAGCATCAGTAAAAAAGAAAATGCAATTAATTTTAGAAACATAGAAAACTTACAACACAATACAGGCCCTTCGGCCCGCAATGCTGTGCCAAATATGCACTTACTTTAGAAATTACCTAGGGTCACCCATAGTCCTCTATTTTTCTAAGCTCCATGTACCTATGCAAGACTCTCTTAAAAAACCCTATCATATCCACCTTCACCACCATCGCTGGCAGCCTATTCCATGCACTCACCACTCTCTGAGTAAAAAACTTACCCCTGACATCTCCTCTGTACCTACTTCTAAGCACGTTAAAACTGTGCCCACTTGTGTTAGCCATTTCAGCCCTGGGAAAAAGCCTCTGACTATCCACACGATCAGTGCCTCTCATCGTCTTATACACCTCGATCAGGTCACCTCTCATCCTCCATTGCTCCAAGGAGAAAAGGCTGAGTTCACTCAACCTATTCTCATAAGTCATGCTCCCCAATCCAGGCAACATCCTTGTAAATCTCCTTTGCACCCTTTCTATAGTTTCCACATCCTTCCTGTAGTGAGGTGACCAGAACAGAGCACAATAGTCCAAGTGTGATCTGACCAGGGTCCTGTATAGCTGTAACATTACCTCTCGGCTCTTAAACTCAATCCCACAGTTGATGAAGGCCAATGCACCGTATGCCTTCTTAACCACAGAGTCAACCACAGAGCAGCTTTGAGTGTCCTATGGACTCAGACCCCAAGATTCCTCTGATCCTCCACACTGCCGAGACACTTACTATTAATACTATATTCTTCCATCGTATTTGACCTACCAGAATGAACCACCTCACACTTACCTGGGTTGAATTTCATCTGCCACTTCTCAGCCCAGTTTTGCATCCTATTGATTTCTCACTGTAACCTCTGACAGCCCTCCACACTATCTACAACACCCCCAACCTTTGTGTCATCAGCAAACTTACTAACCCATCCCTCCACTTCCTCATCCAGGTCATTTACAAAAATCATGAAAAGTAGGGGTCCCAGAACAGATCACTGAGGCATACCACTGGGTCATCGACCTCCACGTAGAATATGACCTGTCTACAACCACTTTTTGCCTTCTGTGGGCATGCTAATTCTGGATCCACAAAGCCGGGTCCCCATGGATCCCATGCCTCCTTACTTTCTCAATAAGCCGTGCATGGGGTACCTTATCAAAAGCCTTGCTGAAATCCATATACACTACATCTACTACGGTACCTTCATCAACATGTTTCGTCACATCCTCAAAAATTGAATTAGGCTCATAAGGCATGACCTGACTTTGACAAAGCCATGCTGACTATTCCTAATAAGAACATAAGAAGATAAATAGGTGCAGGAGTAGGCCATCGAGCCTGCCCCGCCATTCAATAAGATCATGGCTGATCTGTCCATAAACTCAGCTCCATCTACCTGCCTTCCCCCATAACTCTTAATTCGCCTACTATATAAAAATCTATCTAACTGTATCTTAACTATATTTAGTGAAGAAGCCTCAACTGCTTCCCTGGGCAGAGAATTCCACAGATTCACCACTGTCTGGGAAAAACAGTTCTTCCTCACCTCCATTCTAAATCTTCTCCCTTGAATCTTGAGGCAATGTCCCAATCATATTATGCCTCTCCAAATGTTCATAAATCCTGCCTCTCAAGATCTTTTCCATTAGCTTACCAACCACTGAAGTAAGATGCAATGTTCTATAATTTCCTGAGCTAACTCTTGAATAAGGGAACAACAACTGCAATCTTCCATTCCTCCAGAACCTCTCCTGTGCCCATTGATGATGCAAAGATCATTTCCAGAGGCTCAGCAATCTCCTCCCTTGCCTCCCACAGTAGCCTGGGGTACTTCTCATCCAGTCCCGGTGACTTATCCAACTTGATGCTTTCCAAAAGCTCCAGCACATCCTCTTAATGTCTACATGCTCAAGCTGTTCAATCCACTGTAAGTCATCCCTACAATTGCCAAGATCCTTTTCTGTAGTGAACATTGAAGCAAAATGTTCATTAAGTACCTCTGCTATTTCCTCCGGTTCCATACACACTTTTCCACTGTCACACTTGATTGGCCCTATTCTCTCATGTCTTATGCTCTTGCTCTTCACATACTTGTAGAATGTCTTGGGATTTTCTTTAAACCTGCCCGCCAGGGCCTTCTCATGGCCCCTTCTGGCTCTCCTAATTTAATTCTTAAGCTCCTTCCTGCTAACCTTATAATCTTCTAGATCTCGATCCTTACCTAGTGTTTTGAACCTTTCATAAGCTCTTCTTTTCTTCTTGACTAGATTTATAACAGTCTTTGTATACCACGGTTCCTGACCCTACCATCCTTTCCCTGCCTCATTGGAATGTACCTACGCAGAACAAATATCCCCTGAACATTTGCCACATTTCTGCTGTACAGTTCCCCAAGAACATCTGTTCCCAATTTATGCTTCCACGTTGCTGCCTGGTAGCCTAATATTTCCCCTTACTCCAATTAAAGACTTTCCTAACTTGTCTGTAATTATCCCTCTCCAATGCTATGGTAAAGGAGATAGAATTGTGATCACTATCTCAAAAATGCTCTCCCACTGAGAGACCTGACACCTGACCAGGTTCATTTCCCGATGCCAGATCAAGTACAACCTCTCCTCTTGTAGGCTTATCTACATATTTTGTCAGGAAACCTTCCTGAACACACCTAACAAACTTTACCCCATCTAAACCCCTTGCTCTAGGGAGATGCCAATCAATATTTGGGAAATTAAAATCTCCCACTACAATAACCATGTTATTATTACCTTTCCAGAATCTGTCTCCCTATCTGCCCCTCGCTGTCCCTGTTACTATTGGGTGGTCTATAAAAAACAACCAGTAGAGTTATTGACCCCTTCCTGTTTCTAAATTCCACCCACAGAGAGTCAGTAGACAATCCCTCCATGACTTCCTCCTTTTCTGCAGCCATGACACTTTCTCTGATCAGCAGTGCCACACCTCCACCTCTCTTGCCTCCCTCCTGTCCTTTCTGAAACATCTAAAGTCTGGCACTCTAAGTAACCATTCCTACCCCTGAGCCATCTAAGTCTCTGGAATGGCCACCACATCATAGCTCCAAGTACTGATCCACGCTCTAAGTTCATCTGCTTTGTTCATGATGCTTCTTGCATTTTTAGCTCTTAAATCTTGCTTTGAACCAATGGATATTAAGTGTTCTAATCAATGTAATTATAATCAGATTACCTTTTTTTCCCATTTTCATCTTTATAATGTCCATCAGTCTCTTAAACCAAAAGAGATAACTTCATTTAACTTCACTTGAAAATTTCCCAAAGCCTATGGACTCACTTTCAAGGACCTTTTATCTCATGTTCTCAGTATTTATTGCTTACTTATTTATTATTTTTTCCTTTTAGTATTTGCACAGCTTGTTGTGTTTTGCATACTGGTTGAACACCCAAGCTGGAGCAGTCTTTCAGTGATTCTATTATGGTTATCGGAATTACTGAGTGCGCCCACAAGAAAATTAATCTCAGGGATGTATATGGTGACACATATATACTTTGATATAAATTTACTTTTAACTTTGAACTTTGATCAGCAAAGCTTTTGTGAAGGCACACGGCTACTGCTCAAAGGTTATGTCAGCTGGGAGAAGTGCAAAGTATCTAAAGGAGCTGTGTGCTGGTTAATATTCAAGAAACAAACCAAGTCAGTCTGCTCGTAAACTTACAGATTTTACTCCATCTTTGCAATGGTTTGCAAGCAGAGATATTTCTGTTTCTCAGTTCTCTTCCTTCATGTGTGCACAATGCTGACACCCAGCTGTATTTCTAAGATACAGATTTTTTAAATTCACATTTCCATGTGAACCAGAATCAACTTCAATATCACTCATACGTTGTGATTCTTTTTTTTCTTTTGGGGCAGCTGTACAATGCAATACATAAAATGTACAATAAATCACAGCAAGTAAAATACATTAACAAATAATTAAATACGTTTGTAAATAGTGTAAAAAAAAAGAGCAAAAGTAGCGAAGTAGTGTTCATGGGTTTGTTCATTGTATGTTCTGAAATCTGATGGCATTCTTTTGAAGCAGGTGGATACCTCCTCACTGCAGCAGTAACAGATTAAAGACAACTGGAATAAATGAAAACTTTAGTATATGTTTGCAATTCCTATCTCCAAAATCCGCCTTTCTATGTTATTACCCCAGCTGTGTCAATAGTTCTTAATAAATCCAAATGACTACATTTATCGTGGGATTTTTCTAACATTGAATCATTTCCACTTCAGTTATATTCACCTGAATATGACTGCCCCTCAATTTGGAAAATCACAGCTTCTGAACCCAATACTTCAATAATCTTACCATGGAGAAGCCAAATTTATTTGTCTGCTTCATCTTCTGTTTTACTGTTGAACTATATAAATATTTAACAGATCTGTCCATAAATCTGTTCCTTTCCATTATGAAGATCTAGCTTCCACCACTTTGAATAAAATTGGCAGTCCAGTCATGCAACACAATTATTAAAGCTTCCTTCTGTTGGTAAAGAGTGGACTCTGACATTTAAATCCTCCAATTCCTCAGTCTGCCTTTTGAAAAGCTCTCTCTGGTCTTCCTGTTCTCTAGACAATTGCAGGGGTATTTCACTCAAAGCACAACATTAAAATAAATAAAAATCATTTCCTGAGTAGCCACTTTGTTAGGTACACTTGCGTGTTAATGCAAAAATCTAATCAGCCAATCATGCAGTAGCAACTCAATGCATAAACACACACATAGTCAAGGTTCGGGTGTTGTTCAGACCAAATATCAGAATGGGGAAGAAATGTGATCTAAGTGACTTTGAACGTAGAGTAATTGTTGGTGCCAGACAGGGAGGTTTGAGTATCTCAGAAACTGCTGATATCCTGGGATTTTCATGCACAACACTTTCTAGAATTTACAGAGAATGGTATACTATCAAATGAGACAATATTTCTCCAAACTAGGGTGGAGAGTCGTTAACACGCTTTGTTAATAATGAGAGAGGTCAGAGAATGGCCAAACTGGTTCAGGCTGACAGTAACTCTGCATTACAACAGCAATGTGCAGAAGACCATTTTCTGAACACAAAACACGTCAAACCTTTAAGAGGATGGGCTTCAGCAGTGGAAAACCACCAACGTACTCGCAGTAACCACCTTATTTGGTACAGGAGGCAACTAATAAAGTAGATACTGGATGTAAATTTTACCTAAAGCACAACATAAAATATAAATAAGAATTATATAGTGTATGCGATTTTAAAAAGTGAATTGCATTGTCATTCTCTGGTGCCTAGAATCTAAACCAATTATTTCCAACCTGTAACCTCATTTGAACCAAATAATACACTTGATTTTTGCTCTTATTATAAAATGACATTTGAGATTCATTAGGAATAAAAAAAAGGTTAGAATATACGTATAACATGATATCAACCAAATTGCTGTCCTATTATCCAGGTATTGTGACAATATCACAGTACAGACTGGAGGCATCTCATTTGTTACCCATTAATCTACTCCACCGTTTCACAGATTCATAGAAACGATTGCACGCATACACACAAATTACCTATTTTTTTAAAGATACATTTAATAGCTTGATTCTCATAAATAGATTGAATAATTCATTATGAAGCACATTTTTTTCCATTTACACATTGAATTAGATCACAAAAAGGTAATAGAAAGATAATGATCAAAAAAGTAATTTGCTGACAGCTTTATTTGAAACTTCATTACAACGGTCGCTCTTGTGGCATGAATTTTGAAATATCTAACATTTAGTTGATGAGCAAAATGTTAAACCTGTTAGAAACAAAGTTGTGCAATAAGAAGAAAACATTTTTTATCAGTATACACTAATTTTAATGATTGCATTCAGAATCAGGTTTAACATCGTCAGCATATGTCATGAAGTTCATTGTTATGCAGCAGCAATACATTGCAATATATAATTAAAAAACTGTAAATTCGTGTGTGTATATATATCAAAAAAGTTAAATAGTGTAAAAAGAGGGAAAAAAGTAGTGAGGTAGTTTCATGGGTTCATTGTCCATTCAGAAATCTGTTGGCAGAGTTCCTGAATCGTTGAGTGTGTGCCTTCAGGGTCTGGTACCTCCTCCTTGATGGCAGCAGTGAGAAGAGACCAAGTCCTGGGGGACAGAAGTCCTTAATGACGGATGCTGCCTTTTTGAGGCATCGCTCCTTGAATACTATGGCAAGAGTGCATTTTTAAAATCATTTTAAACATTTATTTGAAGATCTTTTTTCAATGATAGTAGAAGAAACTTTGACAAAGATTTTACCTTCCAAAACAGTTAAGAAGTTACATTTTATTCATTGTAACTCTTTAGATAATAGAAAGTAAGATCTCTCAACATTACATAGAAATCAGGCTTCACTGATTTGTATTCAGACTAAACTCTGTATTTAGACCAGGGTTATTCATCTCAGCTGGATCATTTCAATCTCTCTACAGCCCCAGAGGGCCTTTTTAGAGTAATACACATGAAATACTGGAGGAACTCAGCAGGTCAGGCACCATCTACGATAAACAGTTGACATTTCAAGCCGAGATCCTTCATCAGGAGAGGAGAGTTAACCAAGGGAGAAAAGGAAGGAGGAGGGGCACCAGGAGGCAGATGATTATCAGGTGAGGAGAAGGGGAGACGTGAAAGGGGAGCCAGAGTGGGGAATGGAAGAAGGAGGAAGAGGGAGTGGGCAAAATAATCGGAAGTTAGAGAAATTGAAAAAAATCTTTAGCTAACCTACACCAATCTAATTTGCTTGCACTAAACCATATCTCTTTAAGCTTTGCATTTTGTGTTTATCTAGTCATTCCCCACCTTCTGTGTGAAAAACTTACCCCTCAGATCTCCCTTAAGTTTCTCCCTTCTCCCCTTAAACCAGCGCCCTCACATTCTACACCAGGGGTGGGCAAACTTTTTGACTTGTGGGCCACAAAGGGTTCTAAAATTTGACAGGGGGGGGGGGCGGACCAGGAGCAGATGGACGGAGTGTTTTGGTAATACACCTCATAAGAGAAAATAAAATATCATGGGATATGTAGAAAACATGTGCTTTAATTTCAATTGAAAATGAACAAATGCATTACAACAAGTCCCATTGTATTTAGCTATTTATTGAAATGACTTTTAAAACACTGAAAATTAAATGAATAACATACAGCTTTTTTTAATAGTAACAGTTATTATTTTAAAGCACTGAAAATTCTGTTATTCTTCAAGATATTATCATCATCACTCTCCTCCTGACTGTCTTTATTTCAAAAACGGTAGGAGATGCAGGTCTAATTGTCCTGCTCCTACTTATTCAATTGTCCCCTGTGCCAAAACTCAACAACGACCAGCACAAGGACAGAACAGTGACAGCACGCCAGTATGCGAAGCACGTTATTTGATCTGGAGCGCATTTTTTATTTTGAGAATGTACGTGCACCTGCGCACTACTCATGTCCATCACTTAACAGAAATGACATGTAACATGTAAGGCTTATTGAAAAAAATATTTTCAAATGCATTTTTTACATAACACAACAAAGAAACTTATTTTTAATTTCAGTGGGAACAGTGTTGTTGGTCTCCCTTTTTAGCCAGCGCATCAAAGTCTGGATTTAGTTTTGTTGTGGCGATTCTCAGGATGGATCTGAGGTGTTGGTCAGTTAACTTGGATCTGTGGCTGGCTTTGTTGATGTTCATGACGCTGAACGCCTGTTCAAACAAATAGGTTGAGCTGAACAAAGAGTAAAGCGCAAATGTGGAGTAATACACTGCACCTCAACAAAGGTCAATGTATATAGAGTGCGTCATCTATTGGGAAAACGCCAGAATTGCGGGGAAAAAACGTTAACAAGGTTTATTAATATAATTTCATCAAATTCTGTGGGCCGGATTAAAAAGCTTAACGGGCCGCATATGGCCCCCGGGCCGTAGTTTACCCATGCCTGTTCTAGACTCTCCTGCCCGAGGAAAAAGATGCCATGTTTTCTCCACCTTCAGCAACCACACTCACATTAACACCATGTTCATGTTCATGTGCTACAGTAACCGGAGAAAGCTACCTGAAGTAATCATGGTGCCTCATACCAACTACCTTCCCCATTGTTACAGAAGTGTATTCCATTCAACTGTAAGATAACTATGATTTGTCTATGCCATCTACAAGAAGTAGGCCATAAAAATGAACAGGGAGTGCAGTCTTGGTGAATTGAATGGGAGTGTGGGAAAATTACTTTGGTGAGATTAAAGGGAGCACAGGAAATGGGGCTTAAAGGGAGTGTGTTGGGGAATAACAGGTTACCACAGTGTTAAAGCAAGTGTGGGAAACAGAACTCCTAGTAAGAACATAGAACAGAGCAGCACAGGAACAGACCCACAATGTTGTGCCAAACCAATTAAATGGCTAACTAATCTCTTCTGGCTTCTAGCTCTTCTATGGGGTGTCCATATCCTTCTATTTTCCTCTAATTCATGTGCCTATCTAAACATCTCTTAAAAGTCCCTAATGTTTCTGCCTCTCCCACCCCAGGCAGTGCATTCCAGACACCCACCACTTTCTGTGCAAAAATACTTAACCCTCATGTCTCCTTTGAAATGACCCCTCTCTCCTTAAATGGATGTCCTCTGCTATTAGACATTACGCTTCTGGAAAAATACAAAAGATAAAGAATACAATAACAACAACAACAACAACAATGATAATAATAATAAATAATGCAATAAATATAAATACCTAAGATAGCTTATGTTCAGAGATTGATTATATATCCATAAAGTGATGCTAGGCTGTGCAGCATGTGACTAGTGGGAAATAGTAAAGTAGTGGTGGGAGGTGTTGATCACGCTCACTGTTTGGGGAAAGTAACTGTTTCTGAGTCCCGTGGTCCTGGCGTGGATGCTGCACAGAATCATTCCTGATGGGAGAGAGACAAAAGGTCCATGAACAGGATCCTTGATGATGTTACTGGCCCTTTTCTGGAACCTTTCTGTATATATCTCCTTGATGGCAGGTAGACTGAACCAGGCAATGCATTGGGCAGTTTTGACTACCAGTTACAGAGACTTCCTGTCTGCTGCAAAGCGGTTACCATACCAAACAGTGACACAGCATGTCAGGATGCTCTCTAAAGCAGAATTATCAGGATTTCTGTGGTGAACTACATATACCTGTCTGGACATGCCCCTCTGCTGTCTGCCCAGTGGCTCCTCCCACAGACCCCTGTATAAAGGCGATTGGAGGCACTGCTCCTCCCTCAGTCTCCAGGATGTTATGTGGTGGTCTCTTGCAGCTAATCGCGGTCTCTTGCAGCTAATAAAAGCCTATCGTTCGCCTCCCATCTCCGAGAGTTATTGACGGTGCATCAATTTCTAAACAAGGTTATCAGAGTTTTGCTGAATATTGACTTTCACTTCAGCATGAAATGGCTCAATTCTTAATGATGAGCATCAGATCCTTTTTCATTCCCCAAAAATATTTAAAGATAACATTTCAGAAGAATAACAGCTTGTCATGCTGGCAGGAGTCTTTTAAATACCTTGCTTTGCCCTCACTTTTGACAAGCACAGTTTCATTGACCTTTTATATTGCAAACTGATACTTTTAATGTTGCTAGTGCGATCAGACTAAAATAGGCATACGTGAATCAGTTTGAATGATAAGTAATTATGCAAATATTTATGCAAAGCCTTCCTTGCATTTAGACATTTTTAATTATGCTGATAATTTGTAACCGAGATAATTTTCCTTTGTAATGATACCAAATTATGCTGCTAATTGGAGTCTAATAAACTACTTAATTAAAAGCAAAAGAGCGCAGATGTTGGAAATCTGCAATAAAACCAGATAATACTCAGGAGGTCAGGAAGCATTTATGGAGATAGAAAATCAGAGTTAATGTTTCAGGTTGACAATATGAATGACCTCAAGAATTAATTTTGTATCTCTCCCTCGAAAAAGAAGGCTTGACTTGGAAATGGTGTTCTTTGAGGGATGAATGTTGTCTAGAATACTGGGGAGAAATCCTTCTCTTCTCTGATAAGTACCAGGAATTCTGGGACCAATGAGGGAAGATGGGATCTTAGTTCAAAGCGTCATTGCAGTGGTACCACCACTGTCAGTCTTCCAAGGCGGCGTCATAATGCCAAGAAATTAAATGGGAGACATCACTTCAAAGGACAGTACAATGTCGTTCAAAATTGAAATTTTTAAGAAATTCAAGAATCTTTCATTGTGGACCTTAAACAAGTAACATTTCAAAAGCAAAATATTACAGAAACTAGAAATTGTAATTAGCACAAAGGCAGGAAATACTAAATTGGTAAATTAGTTAGTATTGTCATATGTACTGAGGTACATAAATGACTTGTGTGTCATCCATACAGATCATTTCACCACATAAAGAACATAGATCAGTACAGTACAATACAGGTCCATCGGTCAACAATGTTGTGCCAACCTTTTCAACCCTTTAATCTACTCCGAAATTAATCTAATCTTAATCGTCCCACACAATCCTCCATTTTTCTATCATCTATATGCCTAAAAGTCTCTTAAATGTCTCTAATGTACCTGCCTCTACCACCACTCTCTGCAGTGTGTTCCATACACTTACCGCTCTCTGGGTAAGATACTTACCTCTGAGATCCACCCCCACCCCATATTTTACTCCACTCACTTGAAACAAATGTCCTTAGGCAATCAGAACTGAACAAAATACTCCAAACGTTGTCTAAGCAGAGCTTTCTAGAACTGCAACATTACCTTGTGACTCTTGAACTCAACCCCTGACTAATAACCATATATAACCATATAACAATCACAGCACGGAAACAGGCCATCTTGGCCCTCCTAGTCCGTGCCGAACCCTTAATCTCACCTAGTCCCACCTACCCGCACTCAGCCCATAACCCTCCACTCCTTTCCTGTCCATATACCTATCCAATTTTACCTTAAATGACACAACTGAACTGGCCTCTACTACTTCTACAGGAAGCTCATTCCACACAGCTATCACTCTTTGAGTAAAGAAATACCCCCTCGTGTTTCCCTTAAACTTCTGCCCCCTAACTCTCAAATCATGTCCTCTAGTTTGAATCTCCCCTACTCTCAATGGAAACAGCCTGTTCACGTCAACTCTATCTATCCCTCTCAAAATTTTAAATACCTCGATCAAATCCCCCCTCAACCTTCTACGCTCCAATGAATAGAGACCTAACTTGTTCAACCTTTCTCTGTAACTTAATTGCTGAAACCCAGGTAACATCCTAGTAAATCGTCTCTGCACTCTCTCTAATTTATTGATATCTTTCCTATAATTCGGTGACCAGAACTGCACACAATATTCCAAATTTGGCCTTACCAATGCCTTGTACAACTTTAGCATTACATCCCAACTTCTGTACTCAATGCTTTGATTTATAAAGGCCAGCGTTCCAAAAGCCCTCTTCACCACCCTATCTACATGAGACTCCACTTTCAGGGAACTATGCACAGTTATTCCTAGATCTCTCTGTTCCTCTGCATTCCTCAATGCCCTACCATTTACTCTGTATGTTCTATTTGGATTATTCCTGCCAAAATGTAGAACCTCACACTTCTCAGCATTAAACTCCATCTGCCAACGTTCAGCCCATTCTTCTAACCGGCATAAATCTCCCTGCAAGCTTTGAAAATCCACCTCATTATCCACAACACCTCCTACCTTGGTATCATCGGCATACTTACTAATCCAATTTACCACCCCTTCATCCAGATCATTTATGTATATTACAAACAACATTGGGCCCAAAACAGATCCCTGAGGCACCCCGCTAGTCACCGGCCTCCATCCCGATAAACAATTATCCACCACTACTCTCTGGCATCTCCCATCTAGCCACTGTTGAATCCATTTTATTACTCCAGCATTAATACCTAACGACTGAACCTTCTTAACTAACCTTCCATGTGGAAGGCATACATGCCTTCCAATGGAGGCATACATGCCTACCTTAACTACCCTATCAACCTGTACGGCAGCTGTGATGGATTTATATATGGAGACCCCATAACATTTCTGTTTCTTCTCACTGGCTAGACTCCTGCCATCAACCTCTCAAGTTAGACCTTCCAAAGTGCATCACCACACACTTCAAAGTTCAAAGTAAAATTTACCATCAGAGTACATATACGTCACCACATACAACCCTGAGGTTCTTCTTCCTGCGGGCATACTTAGCAAATCTATAGAACAGTAACTGTAAATTAGATCAATGAACAACAAATATAAATAAAAAGCTCTAAATAACAAGAGCATGAAATAATAAGATAAAGAGTCCTTGAAGTGAGATCATCAGTTGTGGGAACACCAAAAATAGAATGAGGGTAGTTATCCCCTTTGGTTCAAGAGCCTGATGGTTGAGGGGTAATTCTTGAACCTGGTGGTACAAGTCCTGAGGCACCTGTACCTTCTACCTGATGGCAACAGCGAGAAAGAGCATGGCTTGGGTGGTGAGGATCTTTGATGATGGATGCTGCTTTTCTATGGGAATGTTTCATGTAAATGTACTCAATAGTTAGAAGGACTTTACCCATGATGTATTGGGCTGAATCCACTACCTTTTGTAGGATTTTCCACTCAAAGGTATTGGTGTTCCCATATCAGGACATAATTCAGCCAGTCAGCACACTTTCCATCACACAACTATAGAAGTTTGTCAAGGCTTTTTGATGACATGCCAAATCTTCGCAGACTCCTGAGGGAGTAGAGGCACTGTGGTGCTTTCTTTCCAATTACATTTATATGATGGGTCCAAGGCAGGTCCCCTGAGATACTCCTCGGGATTGAATTCCATCTGCCACTTCTCAGCTCAGCTATCAGTGCCCCGGTGTAACCTACAGCACTTTTCTAAACTATCCACAACACTACTAACATTCATGTCATTTGCAACTTGCTAATCCACCCTTCTGCTTCCTCATCTAAATCATTTAGAACAAATACAGTAGCATTCTTCGAGAGCTTGCTGCTATCAATATGGTAGAGACACCTTTTCATTAACAGTAATGGAACATCGGTTCCTTAAGGTTGTCACAGTCAGGGGAGGTAGTGGGATAAGCTCCAACTATCTATTAAAAGCTCCCAATGGCATGCATCTCAAATAGCCTCTGGCAACCAAGTCCAGCTCCAGGCTGTCACATGTGACTTAGTTACCAAGCCCAGTGGAACCGTTTCTACTGAGAGGCGAAGGGGCAAAGATGGGTCACTGGTACCTTAAAACCAGTCGCTTCAGGCAGATGAGCTTGTCAGCTGTGGTTGGCAGCTCATCTAGAACAAAAACTCTAATTTCAAACCTCCACTGAGTTGCACCTATATCCACTCATGGGGGAAGGCTTCAGGGGTAAACCTTGAGGAAAAATCCAGAGCTGGAGTCCCTAAAGGAGTTCAATGCTGACTGGCAACTTCTGCAATGCCACTGTTGCCAAACTGTACCAATCTTTGCCGTTCCTTTGGATCCTAATGGTCAAATGCCGACCGTTCTGTTTATCAGAAGATTTCTCCTCCATAATCCTTACCATCATCAGGCACTTGAGATTCTACAAAATGCCGTTGCCAAGCAAGAAACAATCCACCCTGACACACTTCAATCAGACTTGTTTAAAGAAATCCTTGCCCAATTGCCAGCAGCATAAAATCTGTAGCACCAGAAGTCACAACACACTAGAGCACTGCTATACTAAGATAATGAATCCCTACTATACCATGCCCAGACTGCATTTCGAGAAACCTGATCACTTGGCCTTCCTTCTTCTACCTGATAACAGAGGTTCAAAAGCAAGGCTCCAGAGTTTAGGAGAACAAAGAGGTGGCCAGCTGCGAGAGGCAGTGGAGCAGATACGGGATTGCTTTGGGTCAATGGGCTGAGTCATGTTCAAGGACTCATCTGTGGATGAATACACCATGATTGTCACAGACTTTATAAAAACAGTCGTAGACAATACCATTCAGAGTCTTTTCCACCTGAAACCCTGGATGAACCATGAGATCGGTAATCTGCTGAGGGCCAAATCAGAGGCATTCAAGTCTAGGGACCAAGAAAGTTACAAGAGGTCCAGGTACAATCTCCAGAAAGCCATTTCATGGGCAAAGTGGCAATTCACACAGTTCAGGAAAGTCTCAACCATCAGGCTCTTGAACCAAAGGGGATAATTTCACTTGCTCCAACACTGAATGATACCCACAACCTATGGGCTTACCTTCAAGGACTCTTCATCTCATGTTCTTGATATTTAACTAAATTTGAATCAATGAAGAGTGCTTGACAGCTGTGGCAGGGCTTGAATGCTATCACTTCTTATAAAGTTAAATCAAGTGACATAGGCGACAACAGGGCTTCGGTTCCATGAGACCATAAGATATAGGAGCAGAAGTAGACCATTCAGCCCATCGAGTCTGCCCTGCCATTGAATCATGGGCTGATCCAATTCTTCCAGCCATTCCCACTCCACTGCCTTCTCCCCATACTCTTTGATGCCCTGGCTAATCAAGAACCCATCTATCTCTGCCTTAAATACACCCAGTGTCTTGGCCTCCACAACCACTCTATGCCTTCTTTGACCGTTAAAACAAGGAGGAACTCCCACATCACAATCTTTCACAATGATCCCATGATTTCAGTCTGTGAGGCTGATGTGGGAGCATTCTTCAGGAGGGTGAGCCCATGGAAAGCTGGGGCACCTGAATGAGTACTAAAGACCACGCTGATCAACTGGCTGGAGTGTCACTGAGATCCTTAACCTCTGGTTTCAGCAGTCTGAAGTACACACCTGCTTCAAGTAAACTGGTATCTAAGAAGAATGTGGTAACCTGCCTCGATGACTATCATCCATTACCACTTACATCCACAGAGATGAAGTGTTTCCAGAGGTTGGTGATGAAACATATCAATTCCGGCCAGAGAAGTGAATTGAACCACTCCAGTTTGCCTACCTGCACAAGCCCATTGCAGATGCCATTTCATTGGCTCTTTACTCAACCTTGGAACATCTGGACAACAAATATTCATACGTCAGGATACTCTTTATAGAACACAGCTCGGCATTCAGTTCCATCGTCCACACAACACTAATCAATGGGCATCAAGACCTTGGCCTCAATATCTCCTTATGCAAATTTGATCCTCAACTTCCTCACTTGCAGACCCCAGTCAGTCTGAATCTCCAACAGCACAGGTGCACCACAGGGTTGTGTGCCTAGCTCTCTGCTCCAATTGCTTTACACTTATGACTCTGTGGCTAAGCATAGCTCCAATGCTATATTTAAGGTTGCTGACGATACCACTGTCGTAGTCAGAATCAAAAGTGGTGATGAGTCAGCATATAGGAGGAAGATTAAAAATCCGGCTGAGTGGTGCCACAATAACAACCTTACTCAATATCAGCATGACCAAGGAGCTGAATATTTACTTCTGGAAGAAGAAACCGGATTTCCATGAGTCAGTCCTCAACGAGGGATCAGAGATGAAGAGGATCAGCACTTTAAATTCTTCGATGCTATCATTTCAGAGGGCCTGTACCTATGTATCAGCACGTAAGTGCAATTATGAAGAAAGCACAGAAGTGCCTCAACTTCCTTCAAAGTTTGATATGACATGTAAAACTTTGAGAAAATTCTGCAGCTGTGTGGTTGAAAGTATACTGACTGGCTGCATTAGAGCCTGGTATGGAAACACCAATGCCCTGATCTTAGCCGAACCCTAAACAAGCTTTCCAGCATGGCACACTATTTTTACAGAAAGCTGCTAATAATGAAATACCTACAGCATATCAGTAAAAAGTTTTAACTAGGGCATTACACTAATAAAACTGATTCTAAATTTGCTTCTAAAAGGTAATTTTTTCCTAGCTCACTCAGAATTACTCCAAGAGTCTTCAAGGGATCAAAATTTGCAAACAACAATGGTCACACTGGGAAACCCTTCAGTGAGTAGCGATCAGAATAGGCCTCTGCAGAACAGTGGTGGAGTAAACTTGCCATTGCTCGTAGATAATGGGCCAAAACTTTGAGTGGAATCACTGAATTACGGAGGAAAGCCTTTAGACCTATCAATATCATGCTGGTTCTACGCAAAAGCAAATTTAGGCAACCCCAGTTTCCCACCCTTCTCCATAACCCTCCAAATTTTATTTGGTACTTGTCTACCTCCTTTTCATCCACCCTTCTCGCTGCTGGCATCAGGACTGATGTACAGAAGCCTTAAGTCCCGCAACGCCAGCTTCATGGACAATTGTTACCCTTCGACCATCAGGCTCCTGAAACAGCATGGATAACTTTACTCCACTCTACTGTGAACTGATTTGACAACCTATAGACTCACTGTCAAAGATTCTACAACTTATGTCCTCAGTATTACTTATTTTGTTTATTTGCAGTGTGTCTTCTTTTACACATTAGTTGGTTGTCTTTGTGTGTAGTTACTGATTCTATTGCACTTCTCTGCTCTACAGTGAATATCTGCAAGGAAATGAATCTCAAGGTAGGATACGGTGACATACAGTATATATATATATTTTGATAATAAATTTACTTTGAATTTTTGCTTTCCAGTGTTTGGTCCTCGGAAGACAAGCTTGACTGCCTTCATCTGCAGTTGATCCAGCACAAGGTGAGGAATTGCTGCATGCTTGTTCTTGCAGAAACATGATACCAGAACAACATCTCATGTACCATCAGACCATGGCACTTAGGGACTTGTGCTAATAGTGTTTTCTGACAGTTGTAACCATTTGTGCTCAGTGTGACTGTAATGTATGTTCTGTTTTCTACCTTGGACCCGAATCAACACTGTTTCATTTAGCTGTGTGCATGTGTGTGCTTGAATGACAATTACACTTGAAATGCTGAACTACTCTGGGCTGATAACGGTGACTACCGCTACTAAATTTTCAGGGAACAAGTACGGGGAGTGAATAATGGAAATCAGGTAAGTTATCTGAGCATCTGCACTCCAAAGGAATCTCGCTGAAGCTCTCAGTATTCAGCTATATGGAAGTCATGGTAATTATGCTAAAAATATGCATTAAACACAACAGAATGAGTTGGTACTTATAACACTAAATAGTTCATTGAAATGAATAACTTGGTCATTGCCGAGCAATTTCTCTCTGGAACTGAAAGTTAACTTACACAACTCATTTCTTCATATTTTAATTATGGTTGCAGTTTATTTTTAAGTGACTTTATTTTACAGCTGTTTTTACATCTCTGTTCATGTCATTACTCTGTGAGTGGCAGGGAGGAAAGAGGTGTGTTTTGCTTTTGTTGTTTGGCTGCTTATTGTGTTCTGTTTTGTTCACTTTCAAACTCCTGGGTGTCAACATCTCTGAGGATCTCTCCCTGGCACAACATATCAGTGCAACTACAAAGAAGGCACAACAGCAGCTAACTTTAATTAGGAGTTTGAGGAGATTTGGTATGTCACCAAAGAGACTTGCAGATTTCTACAGATGTATTGTATCACTGCATCACTGTCTGGTGGTGGGGGGGGGGGGGGGGAGGTCACTGCACAGGATCGAAATATGCTACAGAAAGTTGTAAACTCAGTCAGCTCCATCATGGGCACTAGCCTCCCCAGCATTCAGGACATCTTCAAGGAGCAATGCCTGAAATAGGCAGCCTCCATCATTACACACCACCATCACCCAGAACATGCTTTTTTTTTCTTTGCTACCATCAGACAGGAGGTACAGGGGCCTGACGGCAAACGCTCAGCAATTCAGGAATAGCTTCTTTTCCTCTGCCATCGGACTTCTGAATGGACATTAAATCCATGAAAAGTACCTAAATGGCAGCAGCATAACTGGCAGTAAGTAAGTACTCACCTCTCTGTATGCTTGTGATAAATAATTGGGAATCTGAATCCCCTTGAGTTTACATTCTGAATTTGAAATTAAATATTTTACTTTGTACATCTCAGGAAGGATTAACCAGTCTGAGAAAAACAAACATACTTACTTACTGTCCATTACACCGCTGGCATTTCAGCCAGCAATGAAGGTCCTCTATTTCTGTTGGAGTTCAGGACTCCCTTCATCAAGTCCATAAGACATAGGAGCAGAATTAGGCCATATGACCCATCGAGTCTGCTCCACTGTTCAATTATGGCTGATCTTTTTTTTACCCTCCTCAGCCCTACTCTCCGTAACTTCTCTCCATAACCTTTGATGCTGTGTTCAATCAAGAACCTATTGAGCTCTGCTTCAAATACACCCAACAAGCTGGCCACCACAGCCACCTGTGGCAACAAATTCCACAATTTCACCAGCCTCTGGCTGGAGAAATTTCTCTGTATCTCTGTTTTAAATGGATGCCCCTTTATCCTGAGGCTGTACCCTCTTGTCCTAGACTCCCCCACCATGGGAAACATCCTTTCCACATCTTCTCCGTCTAGGCCTTTCAACATTCGAAATGTTTCAATGGGATCCCCCCACATCCTTCTAAATTTCAGTGAGTACAGACCCAGAGCCTTCAAACATGCCTTGTGTGATAACTCTTTCATTCTCAGAATCATCCTTGTGAACCTCTTCTGAACCCTCTCCAATGCCAACACAACTTTTTTCAGATGAGGAGCCCAAAACTGTTTGTAATATTCAAGGCGAGGCCTCACCAGTGCCTCGTAAAGCCTCAGCATCACATCCCTGCTCTTGTATTCCAGACCGCTTGAAATGAATGCTAACATGGCATTTGCCTTCCTCACCACTGACTCAACCTGCAAATTAACCTTTAGAGTGTTCTGCACAAGGACTCCCAAGTCCCTTTGCATCTCAGATTTTCTCCCTGTTTAGAAAATATTCAGCACATTTATTTTTACCACCAAAGTGCATGACCATTCATTTTCCAACATTGTATTTCATTTGCCACTTTCTTGCCCACTCGCCTAATCTGTCGAAGTCTTTCTGCATCCTAACTGTTTCCTCAACACTACTTGCTCCTCTACTAAGCTTTGTATTGTTACGTACTCTGTAACTGGGTGTCTTACTAGCAAAGACAGAAGTATCCGTTGGAGTCTGATACTATTTTCAAAACAGTGTTTATTAGTAAAAATATACAAATTGATATCAACAATGCAAATATACAGATAATACATGTTAGCAATACTAAACCTAAAAGTGTGGGTATAATAATAATCAATAATAAACAAGCTCTATCGTTGTCTAGGGGATAAGGAATTATCATGGGAAAGTATAAAGTTCAGTTCATGTAGGCTGAGGTAGTTGTTGGTTCTTTTGTTGTAACCGTTGGAGGGGGAGAGAGAGAGAGGGCGAGCAAACAGTAACAGCTATTGTCTTGCAAACCTTCCTTTACTTTCTTGATCCGTCGATGTGTTGTTGTCGCCATTCAGGTATGACCCCTCTGTCCTTTAGCGAGACCGTTCTTCTATGGTGGACTCGTCACCCAGGCAAGGGTGGACACACACACGGGCCCCACCGGCCTTGTTATAACCACTGTGAGTGAAATTGACCGATCCGTTCGGTCCCTGATGCCCCAAACTTTCTCGTGGGTGCCTGATGCTCACTAGTGCGTCTCCTGGTGTGCCTGAGGGGTGTCACCCCAGACCTCACTTTTATCCCCACTCACGGGGTCTCAGGTGTCAATCAGTTTTGAATGACTTAACCCATCAAACCAGCCCACTCTGGATGTCCACTGAGGAATCCTAACGAGCAGGATGGTACCATGTAAACAGCCCTCTCCGCAGCCATAAGTCTTTCAGGAGTCGTAACATGGTGGATAACTCTCTCTCAGGCTGTTATCAGTAACAGATGTCCCGGCATGTTTTCTTTTGTCTCTCTTACTCTCTCGTTAGCAGCATCGAAATAGTAACGGTTTGCGATTCTCCAAAAGGGGGGGGCATGGGCAACTCTGCACCCTTCTGCCCAAGAGAGTTGTTCATCCTTCGTAACAGTATCATCTGCAAACTTGGCAACAAAGCCATCTATTCCATCATCAAATCATTGATATTCAGCATAAAAAGAAGTGGTCCCAACACCAACCCCTGTGGGACACCACTGGGCAGCCAACCAGAAGAGGAGCCTTTTATTCCCACTCACTGCCTCCTACTAATCAACCAATGCTCTAACCATGCCAGGAAATTTCCTGTGATACCATGGGCTCTAAACTTGGTTAGCAGCCTCACGTGTGGCTCCTCATCAAAGGCCTTCTGAAAATCCAAATATACAACATCCACTGCATCCCCTTATTCTATCCTACTTGGAGTCTCCTCAAAGAATTCCAACAGGTTCGTCAGACCGGATCTTCCCTTAAGGAAACCATGCTGACTTTGTCCTATCTTGTCCCGTGTCACCAACTACTCCTCATCCTTAACAATAGACTCCAACATCTTCCCAGCCACTGAGGTTAGGCTAATTGGTCTATTATTTCCTTTCTGCTGCCTCCCTCCTTTCCTAAAGAGTGGAGTGACACTTGCAATTTTCCAGTTTTCTGGCACTAAGCCAGAGTCCTATGATTTTAGAAAGATCATTTCTAAAGTCTCCGCAATCTCTGCAGCTCCCTCTTTCAGAGACCTAGGGTGCAATTCATCTGGTCGGGGTGACTTATATACCTTTAGGTCTTTTGAGTACCTTCTCCCTTAAATTGACTTTATTACTTATGTATCCTTCACATACATGAGGAGTAAAAATCTTCATGTTACGTCTCCATCTAAATGTGTGATAGTGATTTGTAATAAACAGTATGTACAACAGGACAGTCAATATAACATAGAAAGGCAATTAGTCGGTCTGATGGTCTGGTGGAAGAAGCTGTCCTGGAGCCCATTGGTCCTGGCTTTTATGCTGCGGTACTGTATCCTGGATGGTAGGAACTGGAACATTCTGTGGTTGGGATGACTCAGGTCCCCAATGAATCTTCGGGCCCTTTTTACACACCTGTCTTTGTAAACGTCCTGATGTTCACATCTACAGATGTGCTGGGCTGTCCACACCACTCTCTGCAAGGTCAAGCGATTGAGGGAAATACAGTTCCCATACCAGGCAGTGATGCAGCCAGTCAGGATGCTCTCAGTTGTGCCCCTGTAAAAGCTCTTAGGATTTGGGGACCCCTACAAAACTTCCTAAACCATCTGAGATGAAAGAGGTTCTGTTGCGCTTTTTCACCACACAGCCGATATGTAGACCATGTGAGATCCTCGGTGATGTGTATACTGAAGAAATTAAAGCTGTTCTCTCTCAACCCCCGATCCATTAATGTCAACAGGGATTAGCCTATCTCCATTCCTCCTGTAGTCCACAATCAGCTGCACTCACTTCTCTTCCCTCACACCCTTCAACATCTGGCACACTGCTAGTGTCTTCCACAGTGAAGACTGATGCAAACTACTCATTTAATTCATCTGCCATCTGCTTGTCCCCTGTTATTTCTCCGGCATCATTTTCTTGCGATCCTATATCCACTCTCATCTCTTTTTCTTATATACTTGAAAAAGTATTTACTATCCACTTTGGTATTGTTTACTAGCTTGCTTTCCCATTTCATTTTTTCCCTCCTAATGATTCTTTTAGTTGCTCTCTGTAGGTTTTTAAAAGCTTCCCAATCCTTTATCTTCCTGCTAATTTTTGCTTTATTGTATGCCCTCTCTTTTGCTTTTACATTAGCTTTGACTTCCCTTGTCAGTCACAGTTGTATTATTTTGCCATTTGAGTATTTGTTTGTTTTTGGAATGCATCTATCCCACACCTTCCTCATTTTTCCCAGAAATGTACACCATTGTTGCTCTGCTGTCATCCTGGTCAGCAGCTCCTTCCCATTTACTTTGGCCAACTCCTCTCTCATACCACTGTAATTTCCCTTACTCCACTGAAATACTGCTATGTCAGACTTTACTTTCTCCCTATCAAATTTCAAGCTGAACTCAATCATATTGTGATCACTGCCTAAGGGTTCTTTTACCTAAGCTCCCTAATCATCTCTGGTTCATTACATAAATTCCAATCCAGTATAGCTGATCCCCAAGCAGGCTCAACAACAAGCTGCTCTAAAAAGCCATTTTGTAGGCATTCAACAAACTCACTCTCTTGAGATCCATTACCAACCACGTGCATGTTGAAATCTCCCATGACTATCATCACATTGCCCTTTTGACACGCCTTTTCTATTTCCCATTGTAATCTATGGTTCACATCTCAGCTACTGTTGGGAAGCCTGTATATAACTGCCATCAGGGCCCTTTTACTCTTGCAGTTTCTTAACTCAACCCACGTCTTCCGATCCTTGGTCACATCTTTCAATTGGTTACCAGCAGAGCCACACCACCCCTTCTACCTACCTTCCTACCCCTCTGATACAACATGTAACCTTAGACATCAGCTCCCAACTACAACCATCCTTCAGCCACGATTCAGGCAAGTGATAGGTGAACCCAGGGGAGAGGGCGGAGGAGTTGGCACGTGAGAGGGAAAGATAGGAGAATGGGTCAGTAAGGAACAATATGAGAAGCTGGGTGGTGAGAGGTAGGAAAGGCAAAGGGCTGAAGGAGGAAGGCAAAGGGAGAGGACAGCAAACTATCAGTAGGGGGAAGGAGGTGAAGGTGATGAGCAGGGCAGGGAAGGAGAAAGAGGAGTAACTGAGCCACAGGCAGATGGGAAAACATGGGGGGGGGCAGTCTGTGAACCGAGGCAAGTTAGAGAAATCAATATCCATATATTCAGGTTGGATACTATCAAGACCAAATGAGCTGTTGTTCCTCCACTCTGCATCTGGCCTCATTGGGGCAGCAGAGAAGGCCATGGATAGATACATCAGTGTGGGAATGGAAAGGCAAATGAAAACTGCTTGGATCTCCCAGTGCCCAAATATATTAATTCCTCTCCCTATTGCCACACTGATAAGAGCAACACCTCCAATCGACATTCCCTGATGGACATCTCGTTGTAAGGAAAGACCAACAAGTTTCAGACAGAAAAAAGCCAACCTGCTCCTGCTCCACTTTGCAACACTGCCCACCAACAATAAAGTTCCACTAGGAGATCTTTCCCTTCTCACAGAAACCATCACTTCTCAATTAAGGGAGAAATTGATGATGAAAATGTACCATCATCTTCAATGCACCAGCTCTATGTCATCTGAAAAATTTTTGAACATTATCAGTCCAAACCCCTCCAAAACCTGTGATCTAACAATCAACAGTGATTTAGAAACAGAGAATTATAGGAAAGTACCGCATTTAAACAGGCCCACCAGTCCATCTAGTCCATGTTGCACCATTTAAACTGACTACTGCCATAAACCTACACTTGGACCATGTCCCTCCATAACCCTACCATCCATGTACCCACCATCCATGTACCTCACCAAACTTCCCTTAAATGTTGAAATTGGACTTGCATACATCACCTGTGCTGGCAGCTAAGTCTACACTCTCAGTGAAAAAATTTCCTCTCATGTTCCCCTTAAACTTTTCACCCTTAACCCATGATCTCTAGTTAAGTTCCACCCAACCTCAGTGGGAAAAGCCTGCTTCCATTTACCCTATTTATACTCTCAATCTTCTATGACCTAACGAATAAAGATCTAACTTATTCAATCTTTCCCTGTAACTTAGGTCATCCTGTCCCAGCAACATCCTTAATAAATTTTCTCTTTACTCTTTCAAACTTATTTATATATTTTCTGTAGGTAGGTGACCAAAACTGCACACAATACCCCAAATTAGAACCTACTAACATCTTACACAACTTCAACATAACATCCCATGTCCTGTATTCAATACTTTCATTTATTAAGGCTAATGTATCAAGTGCTTTCTTTATGACCCCATCTACCTGCAGCACCACTTTCAATGAATTATATATGGAGCTGTATTCCCAGATTCCTTTGTTCTATAACACTCCTGGGTAGCCTACCATTCACTGTGTAAGACCTGCCCTACTTGGTCCTACCAAAGTTCATCTCACACTTGTCTGCATTAAATTCTATCTGCCCATTTTCGCAGCTGTCCAGATCCCTCTGCAAGCCATGATAGTCTTTCTCTCCATCCGCAGCACTCCTAATCTTGGTGTCATCTGTAAACTTGCTGATCCATTCACATTGTCAACCAGACAAACAATAACGGGCCAAGCACCGATCCCTGCGGCACACCACTAGTCACAGGCATCCATCTACTGCACTCTCTGGCTTCTCCCGCAAAGCCAATGGTCTACTTCAATTTGCTACCTCATCCTGAACGCCAAACGACTGGACCTTCTTGACCAACCTCCCATGCGGGTCCTTGTCAAATGCCTTGTTAAAGTGCATGTAGAAATAATCCACTGCCTTGCCTACATCCACTTTCTTGGTAACTCCCTCGAAAAACTCTTAAGAAGATTGGGTAGGCATGACCTGCCACACACGAAACAACGCTGACTATCCCTAATCCGTCCATGTTTATCCAAATACTTATATATCCGGTCCCTAGATACCTTCTAATAACTTTCCCACTGCAGACGTCTGGCTCACCAGCTTATTCTTTCTTAGTTTATTTTTTGAGCCTTTGTTTTTAAAATAGCAGAACAACACTGCCTGCCCTACCGTACTCCGGGACCTCTCCGGGGATGATGTCGGGGAAGGCTGCAGACGTCAATCACCCGTCCAGCCAAAGAGGGCGCAGCCTCGGGGAGGGGGTGTGGGGTTGGCCGGGGAAAGCCCCGCCCTCCGCTCGTGGCCGAGAGCAAGGCAAGCGCGCGGTTTCTTATCGGCGCGCGCACGCGTCCGCGCGCCCCCGGAGGGTGTGTGTGTTGGGGGGGGGGGCGCGCTCAGGATTTGCGCCGATTCCGCGAGGAGCGAGATCCGCGCAGGCGCGCTGGTGCGGAGCCATCGAGGCGCTTGGTAGTGGGGAGGTAACGGCAGGTGAGGTGGTGGAGGGGAGCCCTCGGTAATGGGGAGCCGCCGGTGTTACGATGGGGGTGGGGGGGAGTTGATGGGTGGCAGTTGTGAGGGGAAATCCTTTTTCTCCCCTCCCCTTTGGGGGGGGGGGGCCGAGCTCCGATGGTCTGAGGATCCGGTGGCCTCCAGGCCTCGTCCGATCATCGGGGCTGGAAGCCGATTCCATCCGGGGGCCCAACTGATCGTGGGTTGGAGCGGCGGTCCCAGTCATCCACCCGGCTACAGGGGCTTGGCAGAGCTGAGCTGGATCGCGGGCAGCACCAAACAGTTTTCTTGCATTAAAAATGAGTCTAGTGACTGCACATTTATTAATGATGAAGCCCATGTGCATTTCGAAACATTGGATTTGAGCTCTAAATCATCTCATGTATGGTTATGTTGCAGGCACTTGGAAGACTTCTTGATCCTTTCGCCATGAATATAACCAAAGGTGGCCTTGTGCTGTTCAGTGCCAATTCAAATACAGCCTACACAGAGTTAGCCAGGAAGATTTCAGAGTATGTGCATATAGTTATTTTTAATACCGTTACAGCATATTATTCCTCGTCTTGGTGACGTGCATTGAAAGCTGCTGCTTCCTGCCATCTTCATTGTTGGCCAAGTTTTATATGTGGTTTTCTGGTGGCTGTGAAATGGGTGATTATTTAAGTGGGTGTGGGGAATCGATTAACATTGTGGAGTGTATTTTGTATTCAGTTCATTGCCCTTTTGCTATTTAAATTATGATATTGGATGATAATATGCATTTATTCAGAATCATGTAGAATTTTGTTTCTCTGCACACTTTTTAACAATATGAAATTAATCGCATCATAGATTTTACAAGAGCAAGTTTGAAATGTCAAAATTCTGAAGATCTAGTATTTTGGTAAAGTAATAATTAATATAGTAATGTTTTGAGTTTATTGTGTCTGTTGGACATTTGTGGATTACTTTGAAGTTTTATCTCTGCAGTTCATAAATACACACAGCGCTATTTTCAGCTTTTCTTTGAACTTTTAGGCTTTTACCCATTGAGTAGTAGTGTTTTGTTGGGTCATGCAACCTGTTTCTTGGATTGATTTTGGGAATAATCTGTAGTACCTGTTTGTTTTCTGTACTCTGTTGTCTTACTGAGGCTGGTGCCTCAGTAAACAAAACTTTTGCCTTTTCGATCAGGTTTCTGTTATATCGGTTGACCAGCAGCAAGTATGCTATAAGTGGCTTCCTATCCCTTGATTTTTGGTAGAGTTAATGAAGTGAATAGAGTTTCCAGCCCTGCTCACCATCCAGTGAGGATTGAAAATTGTGCCTGTGCAGATAGCATAGAGGGTTGTTTCTGTCAATGCCTAATGCCTGTGGAACCCACTCTTCAACAGTAATCAATAATTAGATAACGAATAAGATATTCTTGGGCTTCAAGCTGGTTTCAGGTATTGATTATAACCAACGTTTCCATAAATTTTGATTACAACCTCTGCTATCTTCATGCCTGGGCATGTCTAGTCCGCTGGTGTTTATACCCCTGTATTCCATCCCTTCTGATTAGTTTGTCCTGATCCAATCAGGTTTACAATCGAGATCCAGTTCTTACTTGGAGCAAGACATTCAAGAAGAGTTTATTCGTCATGTACACCAAGAAAGCATTAGATCCTTTTTCAATACTTAGATAAGTTCTCTTCTAGGATTAGATCAAGTACCACAGCCTCAAATAAGGTGATAGTGTCTTTTAGGAAAGAAAAGGCAAGATTAAAGCAAAGAGAATGAAGGTCCACGTAACTGGCTTGAAAGGTTTGAACTTAGTTAAATTGCAGGATTTAAAAATGACTTTGGTCTGAAGGGTCTTCAGTTTGTTTACTTAGACTGAATATTAGTAAAACTATTTTGCTATTAATGAATTGTGTAAAATCCTAAACCATAGTGATATTATTGTCATAAAAGACCTTTTGGAAATTTTTGCTGTTAGTGTTTCTACTAATTGATTCATCATGTGTAAACAAATAACTATTCCTTGAACTTTAAGTGTGCCTTCCAGTCGTGAATCTATTTTTAGATGATTTTTCCAGTTTCTGTTATCTTCCTGATTTAAATAAAATTATATTTGCTCATTTCCTTACTGATACGGCCTTGTGGAAATACTATAGCAGTTTGAGATTCTTGAGCATTTTTTAAGTCCGAGTAGTACCCAGATTTCTTTGATTGTTGACCTTTAAAGTGAGAATGTGATGGTGTTGATCAGCATGTTTCTTTGAAGTCCAAACTTGTGTTAATTGTAAATCTGTGACTTCTGCTTAAAGAAAATGTTAATTCCCCCCTGTAACTAAACCTCCAATAATCTTGCTGCATAGGGAACTTCATTTCCTAATTTTCTTTAATGATTCAATTTGTTCAGTAATTGAACCCATCAAAATTACTTTCTTAGTATGCTCCATGTCTGTCATCATGGTTTCTGCTTTATATTCTGCAGCTTTGTGTGGGAAGGATTACAGAAATTCTGGTGCCTTCCCACTTGCATCCTTGACAATTAGAACAATGCTTTCTTATTTTGAACAATATATTTCCCAGTGTGTCATAATTCTATAATAAAGCTCTCTAACACATAGCCATGTGTTTTAAATTAGTTTTCAACTACCATGTGGCATAAGACAGGCATGCTCTTTTCCTGCTATTGGTTTCCATTAAGGGAAATGATGACAGAGATTAGGAATGGCAATGGATTTTCTGTTGTCTTCTCTGTCTCCAAAAAAGAAACTTTGGAAAACCATATTCACACCACTAAAACTAAGCAATTTATTAGACAAGCAGTCATCCTTGGGTCAGATGGATCAATATTTTGCACCAACAATCCATTAAATCACTGATCTGTTGTAATTTGTCCTTTAGAAGGCATTGAATTACTAATAGTACTAATTTAATTATGTATTGGCTGCTGATATACCAATTGGAACATCGTGATGCAAAATTATTTGGAGGTTTCCATCATTGTGTAATATATGTTTATTTACTTTCAGTTATTCTGTTCTGGATGTTTCTACTATATGTTAAAATTTTGTGTAAGTCAGCGATAAGGTTTTAAGGAACGATTTTTTTGAGGGCTATTCCTCATCTTCAATTTTAGGCGACTTGGCGTAGAACCTGGTAAAGTTCAAGTCTACCAAGAAGCTAACAGAGGTAAGTGCATAAGGTAAAAAAAAGATACTCATTGTAAAAGACCTGAGGATTTTGATCACATTCAGGATTTTCATTGGTTGAGCTTCAGATGGAATAGCTCTTGCACAAATAGCAACACACACAAAAGGTAGGTCTGGCAGCATCTATGGAAATGAATAAACAATCAATGTTTTGGGTTGAGATCCTTCATTAGGACTGGAAAGGAAGGGGGAAGAAGCCAGAATAAGGAGGTGGGAAGGAAGGATGTAATAATCAGGGAGGTAATTAGCATAATAGTTAAAGTGCTGGAGAAGAAAGAGTCTGAGAGGAGTGTGGATGGTGCAAGCAAGGTAGGGGGGAAGTCATGGGTGAGAAGAGGTAAGGGGAGGGCAGAATGGGGAATGGAAGAAGAAAAAATAACAGGAAATTACTGGAAGTTAGAGAAATTGATGTTCAATGACAGGTTGGTGCCTACGCAGGCAGAATATGAAGTATTGCTCCTCCAATGTGCGATTGGCCTCAATACAGTAGTAGGAGAGGCCATGGACATCTTGCTTTTACATAAATAGATCTTGAATGGGGTAGTTATTTGCTTATGCAAGAGATACAACCTTTGAAGGTTTTGTGGTATAAAATATACATCACTTTAGTGTTTGAGATATTGTAGGATGTGGCAAAAGAGCAAACTTATTTAAGGCATTTTGAATTTGAAAATAAAAGCTTGTTCCCAATACCAATGAAACTGCAATAAAAGAAAATGAGCAAAAACATGGTGCATTTCCATGAAAACAGTTTTGCCTAGCTGTTATTGAATGTTTTGTGATTGGCATGATCTTTACAAAGAATGAATAAAGCTTCAGGGGCATTAGAAAGGTACACCTTTAGTTATTCTACATTGGGGATTTTTGATCAGGTGGAGCAACTAGGGCATCCTTGTGGCTTTAATTGTTTTGTTTTTAACTATTCTGTTAAATACCAAGGCTTTACTATGATAATCCTTCTTCAGTCAAGTGTGAAGGAATAAAGGGTAAGGTCTTTATATTCTCCTATCTATCTTCACCTACTCACAGCAGCACTCCTGTGTTTTCATCTCATTAGAAGGACCGGCTGGTGGCGCAATGGCATCAGCGCCGAACTCCAGAGCAAAGGCTCCCGAGTTCGAATCCAGGTCAGGCCACCCCCGAAGCACGCTTTCCATCCGTGCTGGGTTAAGCGTTGAGCTAGCCACTCAGCCTTGTAAAAAAAAGGGTCAAGTCAGGAACATTCATTTTGTCACCGGTTAATCCGAAAGGAGACCAGTCCAGACACCACACACCAGACAAGAATGGCTGAATGTCTGGTGCGACACGCTAAAAAAAATCTGATTAGAGCAATTAGACAGCCTTGTTTCTTGAGCTTTTGAAAAAAGAGGTACATTTAGTGTATTATGTCAGATCTCAGGGTTGTATTTGGTTTCATGTATGCATTTTGATAATTAACTGATAATAAATTCTGATAATAAACTTGATTATCTTCCACTTAGAAGGATTTTTTTTTCTAACTTCACAACTTGCTTCAACTATAATTGTTCTGGTAATTAATTACAGTAATCTGTAAAAATACAGTGTCTTTGTCCCAATTTTTAGATCCACCAGTGTATTTTTGCACATTTGTACGCTTCAGGGAATATGTAAAGCAAAACCAAAATTGTTCTGTGTATTACACACAGAATGTTGGAGGAACTCAGCAGGCCAGGTAGCATCTATGGAAAAGAGTAGACAGTCGATATTTTGGGACAAAGCCCTTCACCAGGACTGTAAAAAGAGATGAGAAGTCAGAGTAAGGAGGTAGCAGAGAGGAGCAAGAAGTGAAACCAGGAGAGGGGTCTGTGTAATATGGATAAGCACCTGTAAGACCCAAACTATTACAAATCAAAGCCTTTAATGATTCCAAACCATAAACTTTTACAGGAAGAAGATTTTTATTTACAATGGATATTTAAATAACCATTATTATTAATCTTTAATTTGTTTATGGGACTCCCTTGTCTGATAGACTCAGCAAAACAAATATATGCCATTGCGAGCACTGACAACTTCGTAGGAGTATTAAAATTAGAGCTATGCAGGAGTTTCGTTCAAGAGAAGTCTTTAAAGAAAGTACAATCAAAGACATTCATATAGCCATTGTATCTTGCTAACTTTGTTCATAGGAGTGGTTTTCCCAAAATAGATTATTTCTGATTTGTGCTCATAGCCTGCAGAATGTTCCTTTAGTCTACTCGGTGATTTGCCATTTACAATCCTAAACCAGAAAATGTATAATTTGTCAGATCAGTCTTGACTGAAGATTTATGGAAATGTTTGGGCACCTTAACTTAGTATTCCAGTAGGCAGCAGCCCACAGAACCTACCTACTTCCATAAGTACAAAAGGCATTATTTTTTAATGTAAGCACCTGTTATCAGTAAACAAAACATTTATGCTTTAGAGAGACTGAAACATTTAATTTTATGCTGATATCAAACTCTTTTAGACCATTTAGAATGTCAATTGTATTTGTTACACCAAATGATTTGAATAAAGATGAAGTGTTCCCTTGTTCAGCTCTCAGGGCTTCTGATAAAAATTAGATTGCTTCACACTTTTTTTTATGTGGGTTGACATGTTTGATCAACACTTGCTTATTATGAGCTGGGTTGAAGTTTCCAAGAACGAATTTAGCTTGTAGTTACAATACGCAAAGTTATAATGCCTCACCAACTGGAATAGGAATGTTGAAATCACACTGCTCTGGAGCACCACAATAGTGTAGCACTAAGCACAGTGCTATTACAGCTTGGGGCATCAGAGTCGAGAGTGTCATCTCAGGGATTTCCTCCAAGTGCTTCACATTCCAAAAATGTATGGGTTGGTTATTGTAAATTGGCCTGTGATTAGGCTAGTGTTAAATAGGTTTCTGGGCAGCACAGCTCAGTGGACTGAAGGGGCCTGTTCCACACTGTATCTAAATAAAGAAAATAAAACTACAATATACCAGCACAATTTTAAACTGATTTATGTGATTTCATAACAGCTATGTGAAAGAGTAATACCATTTTCTGAATCAAACTTGGTCAGATTGTTAACTTCTTCAATCTAGTGTTCGGTGTATCCAGGATTACCAAAGCTATTGTCTAATGAAATCAAATCCTGCCTTGGGAATTTGGGAATCATGGTGGACCATGAGTAAAGAAGGGATTCTTTTTTTTAAAAAACAGTATTTGCATTTGTACATGTATCGTTGTTCAATGGTAAGATATGGGTATGCTATATTGGCGCCGCAGCCATGGTGGTCCTGGTTGGCTGCCCTCACTGATTTGTTTTAACATGAACAATGAATTTTGCTGTATGTTTCAACGTACATGTGACAATATGTTAAAATGTCTTACTTACTTATACACAATAAAATGTTTTAATGCTAAGTTTTCTAGTTTTATTAAACTCTTTATTTTTTATCATAAAAATTGAATTATGAAAAAGCTGTAGATTATCGAAATAGAGATTGTAGCATATCGAAATAGAAGAGCAATTACGAGTTACATTTTTGCAAATTCCTCTTCTTCTTCCTGTATGCTTCTATGATTCTAAAATGCATGTACTAGTTTTCAAATGTTTCTCAGCAACACTTAAAGCTGCTTGAGCTTTGACTTCTTTCCCCTTTGGTTAAACTTCCATTTGATGTTTTATCTGATGATAGGGAGGTTTGAGATGACGTCAAGGAGGAAAATGTGTTGGATCCAACCGTTTAATTCTTAGATTAGGTGTTTGTTATTTTGCATTTTAACAATTATTTAACTGCTTGTATTTTGATTAGTTCTTATATTCATGTAACAATTTACTATGCTTCCTAGTGGTCACAGTGTTTATATGCAATTGATCAATGTGTCCCCTAGAGTGTATATTTTCATGATTCTGGAAGCTTCTCTTGATGCAGATTTATTTGAATGAGAGCTTATTCATTGGTTGACTCATATCTACAACTTGGGAAATTTTCTTATCTATGGGTATAAAATTAGATGACCACAATGCAACGATGTCTTAGTTCTTTTGTCTCTCCCTTCAATTGGGCATGTGAAAAGGCAGGGAAGAGATGGATTTAGACCATATATAAGGAGATTGTTTATTTTGGTATCACCATCAGTGCAGACATGGAGGGCTAAAGTCCCGTTCTTATCCTATACTGTTCTGATTTGAATCCAGCAATGATAATTGTTGCTCAAGTGTGAGCGTGGTTCTTGGTTCTTTTATATTAGTTTGTCAAAATTAAATATGACAGAACAGATTTTTTAATGGAAAAAGAATTTTGCATGATGTATGGAAATTCATTTTTAAAACAAAAAAAACAAACATTACATATGTTTATAGCACTAAATTGGCCTGTGCTTCATAAAGATACAAATATTGTGAGATGGACATCCTCTAACCAAACTATTTTTTATTCTTAATTTAAAACAGTTAAATCTGCAATTAAATCTTGTTTGATCTGTTTTTGTTAACATCTAGGATATCATCTTCAATGGTAATATAATTAGAAGTTTTCCTGTGAGTCTTGATATTAAATGATCAGTACAATGACATTCTATATAGCAAAGGCTGGTGTGCTTTGGATCTGAATGTGAAGCCGTGAATCTTATTTTGTGTGCTTGGTAATTATTAATTATTAACTAATTGATAGGATAAATTCCTTTGGCTCCACTTTAAAACTCTTCAAACTTTAAAAAAAGCTGTGAGCTAAGTTAATTCAGAAGGATTTGATGTTGTTTGCTTTAAGTTCCTTTGAACAAATTTGGGCAGATGTTTTTCTTGGAATGTGTAGTTTGTTGGCAGTAATGTGGTTGCATTTCATAGTTTCTGAAGGAAATACTGTTCTTGCCCAAAGAAGCAGGCAGCTGCTTTTGAGAATAGGATGTACTTTGTGTGAAGATTGGTGTTTGGCAAACATAAGGATTGTTAAATACCTTTCAATAGCAATGGTATCCTTTTATGCCTAAGTACTTGAGCTCTTTTGTGCTTCCACCAGTGTTTGATGAATAAACTGATTTAATTCCAACTTTGCCACTGACATACGAGCTTATTCTTCTGTGTTCTGAATTTAAAATCTAAATTCTAAAATCTGAAGAGGAGCTGTAGTTAAAGATTCATTTTTGGGTGCTTTCACACCAAAACATCAAGAGAATATTCAGCTGAGTCACAGTCAGTGCAGTTTTCACCTATCGTATTGATGACATAGTTTTGTTGTTCTGTTGTTGTTTTCCCTTTCTTCCCCATTGGCCAGGGTTGCTAAAGCCAGTTGTGGTTGTGTATAATCACTTCACTGAATTAAGTCAGTGGAGTCTGAAAATTGAATCCATCCTTTTCATTTAAAGTAGTCCCCTTTGTTTGAATGGGGTCGCTATTTTGAAGTTAAAATGTCATTAATTTATTTACTCTTAAATTGTGTCATTTTTAAACAGTATTTTTTTCAATTATTTCCATGTCTGTTTACAATAGATCTTGTAACCCTCACAGATTCCTGTATTTTAAAAGACTTGTAATAGCAGCATGTGACTGTAAAGCTAGTGTAGGTGGTTATCTAGATATGCTGGCAATGCTCCATGTGATTATTCATTAGTTTACAGTTCTGGCAAGGAGAACCTGTTTTGGGATTTTTTTTGTCCACTGATTTTCATAGTACTGCATTGAGACAAATGCAGTTACTCATTGCTTATTGTAATAGGAAAAATTGAAACTTGGGGGAATTACAGAAGATGCTATTACAGTTTGCAGTAGTCCAGAGTGGAGTCTCTGTACATGCTCCCTGTGGAATGTGAGGGTTTTCCTTGGGTGTTCCCATATCCTCCCACAGTCCAAAGATGTATTGGTCACTGTAAATTGTCTGGTGATTAGGTTAGGTTCAATCGGGGTTACTGTTACATGACTCAAAGGGCCAGAAGGGCACATTCGATGCTATATTTCTAAATAATTAAAGTGAAAGTATTCCCAGGTGTGTGTGTGCTTTTCAAGTACATACAGCCTCTGGATTCTATAGAGTTTAATTCCTGAGGACGGTCTATAAGATAATTTCTCTACATAAACATCTATTTTCTCTAGCTGTCTATAAAATTTGTTTTATATATTCAAGCTATAATTTAATTTAACTTGCCCTAGTACCATCTATAACTAAAATGATTAATTATCCAGTTATCAATGAATTTTGAGAAGCATTATTACCAGCTAGAGAAATGTTTTAATGTGAGGGAGAATTTGTATAAAGTCAGATTTTAGTAAGTCATTGCATTCATAAACCAGGGAGCCCCTGTTTAATATTATTAAGTTACAAAAGCTTAGATGCCTATTGATTGAGTTGGTCATATTCTCTCTCCAGCACTCGTTTTAGCATGTACGGATTCTTTTCTTGTCATTATTCCCTAAACAATACAGTATAACAACTATTTACATAGCATTTACATTGTATTAGGCTGACTGTATCTGCTTTTAAACACCTTCAGAATAAATGCTTCTGTGAGACTGCCATTGTTGTGCAACTAACATATACAGTCACTTATTTCTGCTCCAGGGTATTTTTCTGGGCAAAACAAGTTTAACTTGTTCCCTTTTGACCTTCATCCTGTTCTAAATTGGAATGCACAGTGAATACTGAATGAGCAGTTCAAGAAATTTACTGTTTTGCCAACCATTGAGAACACAAATATGGTGTGTAATGGGCATTAGTATGAGTGAAAGCTTGCTGTAAAATCTACCATGGCAAGTTTACTGCAGTGTTTAGTGAGTGAGCAAAGTAAAACTAGAGACACGGCATTATGTATTTCTACCATGTGCTGCCATTTGCCTTGGTTGGGGAATCTATAAGCTATAAACTTTTGAGATAAGAAGTGAGTCATTTTGAATTCAGATGAGGCGTTATGAATCTTGTGTATTTTGTTCTGAGACTGAGACATTTAAGGCTATAGAAGCCTATTTTCACTTTTGATGATTTTTATGACACTATTAAATGCTTGTCACCTTATTTGGTAAAGTAATAGATCATTCATACATTGAAGTTGGTTCTAGCCTCATATCCCTTTAGCAATGGAATATTTAAATCAAAAGACAATTTTCTGCTTTTCACTTTTTCTGAGCTTAGTCTTTGAAGGTTAGAATATATATATTTTAGTGCTCTATTTACATATCCAAATTTAACTCAACATAAATGTTATTTTTACATTTCCAATGTCAATGGCCTGTCCTTGAACCTTAACTTAAATTTTTATTCATACCTTTCTGGGCTTAGGCTATTTCGTAACCATATTATTGCAATCCTCCAATGTATGATTCTCCAACTTGGTCTCAGACAACCCTAGATTTTTAATGCCCCGTTGAAGTTGCCTGAGTGGGCTATTATCAGATAGATTTTTATTACATTTGTGGTGAAGTTTGAAGACTAAGAATAGATATTTTTCTGATTAAGAATTGCAAGCATTATTCAACTATTTCTTGCCAATCAACCAATCACCCCTCCCTCCCATTTCACATGTAGTTGAACTATACTGCACTGCCTCAATCAATACCAGATTGGATACAGGTCTGTGCATAAGAAATTAAAATGCAACTTTTCTGGTGCTGGGGTAACTGTCCTTAACCCTGTGCTGCCCAGACAAGAGGGAGGAGAGTAGACAGTGAAGCAAACCATTGAATTCTTCCCACCCTTGAGCTTTCACTCAAAGAAGTCAAATCTAGGTGTTTAATTTACATCCCTTGTTGCAGTTGTCTGTCCTTGTCTTCCTGCCTTTTTCTCTGCAGACTTCTCCCCTTTCAATGTTGAGTTTACTGTTCACCTGTAACCCATGCTTGAAGTTCTCTGCTTTGCTGCTCCTGCCCATCTTTGTGGTGTTTTTGTGGTCTCTTAAGAGTTTCTTGAGCCGACAGCCAGTGCCCAAACAAGGAAGGCAGAACAAATGATAAAGGCTTTGTTACAATACTTGCAGTGTGTCTGAGTCACTGGAATAACTGGTGAATTAGGTTGAATTAGTGTGGCTTCATGCCTTTTTTGAGAGACTTGTTGCAATATTGTCTGAGCAAGGATGGGAAATGCTAGTGTTAGACCAATGTCTCCAGCTGAAACTGGGCTATTGCTGGTTTTAGTAAGCTCTTTGGAACAGCTGGCTATTGTTTTGTGGTAATTTTTATTCTTCATTCTGTTTTAATTCAAATAATCCATTTGGAAATCTGCTCAGAATAAAAATCTTTACTTTCTAATCATATGGAAAATCTTTTTCATTGTTCTGTATCAACACTTACTTTTGCTTTTCATATGTAACTTGTTTAGATTGATGATAAATTACAGATTAGCAATGTAGTTTGAACTGAAGTACATTTTATGGTGTTTTTTTTCTGTTTTTTGATAGAAACAAGAGTACAAATTCAAGAATCTGTCAGAGGAAAAGATGTGTTTATTATTCAGACTGTTTCAAAGTAAGTTTGTGGTAAAGTGAAATCTTCATGCCTAGATTTTGAATTAGGAGGAACTTCAGCCTTTCTTGATTTCATGATGAAGCTGATTTGCATCTGAATTGTATACCTCTGAAGAAGTAAATTTGTCCAGTTTGATTGTAGACCATAAAAGTGATGTTCATTTTTTTTGCAGGTATTGCACATGCATTTAAAAGTAAAAACTCTTAAGCAGTATCTAAATATTCTATTTAGAATAAAATCACCGGGGGAAAATGTTAACGGATAAAGCAGTTATGATTTAGTCATTATTTTCCCTGTGTTGATTTTTTTTTGCCAAAAGGTACTAGCCAGGTTATTGCATCTGTTCTGATATCCACAGTTACAGTATGTGCAGAAATCCAATACCATTTTTAAGAAGTAATGGTGTATTAACTTTGTTGACAAATTTGCAAATATTAGTTTTGTTTAGGAATGATCTGGTTTAAACCAGCTGCATTAAACAAAGTTCCAGGTGCTGCATAAAACTGTATTTCCAGCAGTGATTTAAAAACAGTCCCTTAGTAAATGAAGCTAACTTATCAGGTGATTGTTTTTTTTTTGCTTTTGTTTTACCTGGGCCTTGTAGAGAATGTAATCTTGCCATAAAGTTCCTAGTTGTTATAGTAGGGAATTTTGTTGCTTCACTGAATAAGAGTTTGTGTCCTAATTTTAAGCCACATATATTTTTGATATTCATTGATAATGAATAATATTAAACTTGTTTTTAATTCAGTGCTGCTAAATGGGCTATTGCATTTCCTCATGTTTATCAAAGAAAGTTGTTATGTGTTGGTAGTCACTTTAGTTGAGTTTGTTTTTATTTTTAAAGGAGCATGTGATTTGAAAGCTGAAAGCTAGGGACTTGAAAATGTCAGTGCTTAATCTTGTCCTTATGTTTAAGAATGTTTTTATTCTTGTACAACAGGGATGTCAACACCACCATTATGGAGCTCCTTATTATGATCTATGCCTCTAAGACCTCTTGTGCCAAGAACATCATTGGTGTAATCCCTTACTTTCCGTACAGCAAGCAATGTAAGATGAGGAAACGAGGTTCTATTGTATCCAAACTTCTGGCATCAATGATGTGTAAAGCTGGTGAGTTGTGCTTGAACCATTCGTTTCTGTCCTTTTTATCAAATCTGTCTCTGGTGTTTTGTGGAGAAGATATTTATTTCGGAATTAACTTGGCTGTCCCCACCACTTTTCACATCCTCGTGAGATCCCATACTAATTAATAACCAACAAATTGCTACTGAAGGATAGTGACTGTTAGGTAGGCAAATAAGAGGAAATCCATAGCAGTGATTGAGAAATGAAAGTTGAGCAAAATACCAATTCAGATATTTTTGTGGGGCCTCTTCCCTCAATTGAAGTCTGTAGACTGGGTATGGATTCAGATCTACCTAATGGCACCTCTCACCAGATAGTTCTCTTTGTGTAAGTCAAGATTGTGTTCACATCATAAGGAGGTGCATGACTGACCACATTTCTGATTGTGGAAACTAGCACTGACCTGAAGCAGCTGATGTTGGATATGCATTGGAGTTCCTGCATAAGACACATCTACATTGAAATAATCTTTGTTCCAACCTTTAATTGTTTTCCCTTGTGAATCACCTGTTGTGATGAATTCTATCCTTTTGGTAGCAGTGTTTATCCCATGGGATGAAGTTGTCTGTAGCTCCCTACCTGGGGAATTCTGTTGTCAGGCCCACCCAGTTAAAAACAATGTGCTTTGGGAGGAAAGGGAGTCACAAGTAATTGCTGCCTTTTTCTAATTCTAAAAATTTCTGTTTTTTTTAAATGGAGGCTGCTTTTAATACTGGGCCTTCTTGGCAATTTTAAAGACTAGAGGAGTTTGGTTAGTGATATATATTAGAATTTGGTGCCATGAGTTTTTGCAGTGGTAAATTCTTCAATTGTTGCTTGAACGAAGTATTAAAGGCTATGTGTTGAGTCTGGATGACCAGTTGCAAGAAGCAAGTAGAATGAGTCAAGCCACTTTATTCTGCAGTGTGAATCTATTTTGAACATATGAATGTTATAAATAGGAACAGAAGTAGTCAGCTGGCCCTTCGTGCCTGCACTGCATTCATTAAGATCAGCTATGTCAATGCTTTTATTTTGGCATCGTCTCCATATTCCTGGATTTCCTTCGTGCCCAATCAAGTTATCTTTTTGAATCATCCTTGTTCTGAAACTTTATTCCCCATGCTAGCTTTGGTAAAAATCCTAATTGCACCTATTGGTACTAGACATGCCCAGGCATCATCCCTGATGAAGATAGCAGTTTGTCATCAGAACATTGATTATAATCAATACTTGCATCCGGCTGGAAACTCAGAAGTGTTTATTTGTCATGTACAGGAAAGCATTAGAATCTTTTTCCAGTGTATATATTTCCAAACACAAATTTCCTTCATATGGCAAACCTGCCTTACCTGGAACTATTCTGAATCTTAATTACTCTCCCTTTATGGCAAGCAAATGATTTCTTGGGTTAAGAGAGCAAAACACTGTAGTCCTAACCCAAGAAGAAGGTAAGAATGTAGTTTACCAAGAATCTATATGTTACCCATTTTTCTACTTGTTTGGCTAATCTATTTAAAGTCACAGAGAAGTACATCACAGAAGCAGGCCCACTGGGTTCATGCTGGAAAAATTCTTTAAGGAAAAGTGGTTTTCCAATAAGGTCAAATTAGTTTGTTCATTAACTCTCTTTGCACTAGACAAGATCCAAAATAATATTTTCACTGGTTTAATCACCTGATCTGTCCCAGCCTATCACTAAATAAGTTATTGTGTTAAACCTTGCCCTGGTATCTGCCCTCATCCAAGTTCTCCTTTTGAAAGCTGTAAATCCTAAATTCTCCCCTGCCCTATTTCAGAAGGGTGTTGACCTGAAATGTTGACTGCTTTCTCTTTCCACAGATACCACTTGACTGGATGAGTTCGTCCAGCATTTCTATTTCTGACTCCAGCATCTGCAGATTTATTTCTTTCCTTTAGTTGGTTTCTTTAAATATTTTATAATAGCTACTTTGTATTTACACTTGGTAGTTTAATTACTGTTGCACTTGCAACATAGGTTCTGGAAATGCAAGGCTTACAGTGGAAGATCAGAAACACTAAAGTTGTCCCTCGTAATTTCTTATGTTTAATCTCTTTATGAACAAGTATTGAAAATTACAAAATCTCTATATACAGTAGTTGGCTTGCAGTGGGCAGTAATGTGGTTAATTAGTTTTGTATATGCTGTACGTGGTTGACCTTTTTAAAACCTTATTTATAAAATTAGTTATGATCTAAATCCCATTGCTCTTCCTTCAGATTATTCCTTCTCATCCTCTTAATTCTCTTCTAACAATGTTAATTAAATTCCCAATACTGTTCCAAACAGTGAATTAATGGTCTGGCTATTTGTTCATCGATGGGGCAAATTATTTCTATTTATACTACTCAAAATGGTCATCTTAGTGTTGTGTACAGTTCTCAAATCTTTTGATCAACCTCCTTGACTATGGATCAAAGCTGTATATTGGCCCATGTGACAGTAATCTTTCTTTTCTAATTTTGTAGCAGATCCTTCTTCCCTCAAACCATTCTATTCAATCTTTTCTACATACTAGCACCTTCATGTCCATCTGAAGTTTGCTAAACAGCATTGGATATAAACCAATAAAGATATAATCTATGATTTGTATAGGGTTAAGTTGCCTTCCAAAAGCAAAGTACTGTGTTTAATAGAAATCTAAATTAGTAACCATAAATGCTGAATAACATGTTTGGCAACATCTGTGGAGAGACGAACACATGACGGTACAGCACAGGAACAGGACCTTTGCCCATGATGTTGTGCCAAGCTAATTAAATTAGTAATCAGATGGCCAACTAAAATAATCCCTTCTGCCTACGTAATGTCCATGTCCTTCTATTCTCCTCACAATCACTTCTCTTAAAAGTCACTAATGTATCTGTCTCTATCACCACTCTAGTAAGTGCATTCCAAGCACCCACTACTACTGCTACTACTTCTTGCACCCTGGAGTTGTCGGGGCGCTGTCATGACAAGCTTTGCAGCAGTTTGGTGTGCTCATCATGCGGCGTGTCTTGGGCATCTGAAACCTGGAAGAGCCCACCCCTCTCCAGGTTTGACCACAGCCAATTTCCTCCAACTAGGCGGCTTGCCTTGGTCGTGAACACATGGCATTATAGTTCATCTGAGAACCTTTCTGCCCTGGCTGGTGACTTCATTCACTGGGGAAGTCATTCGCCCAGTGGTGCCGTGTTAACACCACTCCCTCTCGTGGTTTAGCCCGGCCAGCTAAAGCTGTTTACCAGGCTATGGTGCTTGGAGCCAACACGTTAGAGATTCGGAGCAAAAGGGCTGCGAGTGAACGGCTGATTTCAGGAGCGAAGGCAGTTTTACTGAGAGGCAAAGACTGCGCAGGCACGTGACGTCAGCCAGTAGAGCACGAAATGTTTAAAAAGAAGACAGCCACATCCAGCGGATGTTCAGAGCGGGCAGCAGAGTGATAGGGCTTTGGTTCAATGGGCTTAAGCAGTAATGGGACGAGGCGAGGTATGTCTATCTGTGTTATTTGCGGAAAGAAAGTAATAAGTGTGTGAGGCCGGTGTTCTGTGCTCGGTGTCAGATGTGGGAGGTCCTGGAGTCTCCCAGCCTCCCGGAAGGCCATATCTGCACCAGGTGTGTCTAACTGCAGCTCCTAAGGGACTGAGTTAGAGAAGTGGAGATGCAGCTCGATGAACTTTGACTGGTCAGGGAGAGTGAGGAGGTGATAGCAAGGAGTTATAGGCAAGTGGTCACACTAGGGCCACAGCAAACAGTCAAGTGGGTCACAGTCAGGAGGGGGAAGGGGAAGAGTCAGGTACTAGAGAGTACCCCTGTGGCTGTATCCCTTGACAATACATACTCCTGTTTGAGTACTGTTGGGGGGGACAGCCTACCTGGAGGGGAAACGATAGTGGCCATGCCTCTGGCACAGAGTCTGGCCCTGTGGCTCAGAAGGGTAGGGAAAGGAAGAGGAAGCCAATAGTGATAGGGGACTCTATAGATAGGGGCTCAGACAGGCAATTCTGTGGACGCAGGAAAGAAACTCGGATGGTAGTTTGCCTCCCTGGTGCCAGAGTCTGGGATGTTTCTGATCGCGTCCAAGATATCCTGCAGTGGGAGGGAGAACAGCCAGAGGTCATGGTACGTATTGGTAACAATGACATATGTAGGAAAAGGGGAAGAGGTCCTGAAAAAGGACTACAAGGAGTTAGGAAGGAAGCTGAGAAGCAGGATCTCGGGATTACTGCCTGTGCCACGCGACATTGAGAATAGGAATAGGATGAGGTGGAGGATAAATGCTTGGCTGAGGGATTGGAATGGGGGCAGCAATTCAGATTTCTGGATCATTGGGACCGCTTTTGGGGCAGGTGTGATCTGTACAAAAAGGATGGGTTACACTTGAATCCGAAGGGGTCCAATATCCTGGCGGGGAGGTTTGCTAAGGCTGCTGGGGAGAGTTCAAACTTGAATTGTTGGGGAGTGGGAACAGAACTGCAGAGAATGGGGAAGAGGAGGTAGGGTCACAAATAGACAAAACTTGTGGACAGTGTGAGAGGGAGGATCGGCAGGTGATAGAGAAGGGATACGCTCAGACCAAAGGTTTGAGATGTGTTTATTTTAATGCAAGGAGTGTTGTGAATAAAACGGAATAGCTTAGAGTGTGGATCAGTACTTGGAGCTATGACCTGGTGGCCAGTACAGAGACTTGGATGGCTCAGGGACAGGAATGGTTACTTCAAGTGCCGGGTTTTGGATGTTTCAGAAAGGACTGGGAGGAAGGCAAAATAGGTGAGGGCATGGCACTGTTGATCAGAGATAGTGTCATGGCTGCAGAAAAGGTGGATGCCATGGAGGGGTTCTCTACAGTCTCTGTGGGTGAAGGTTAGGAAAAGGAAGGGGTCAGTAACTTTACTGGGTGTTTTTTATAGGCCGCCCAATAGTAACAGGGATATCGAGGAGCAGATAGGGAAACAGATCCTGGAAAGGTGTAATAATAACAGAGTTGGCGTGATGGGAGATTTTAATTTCCCAAATATCGACTGGCATCTCCCTAGAGCAAGGGGTTTAGATGGGGTGGAGTTTGTTAGGTGTGCTCAGGAGGGTTTCTTGATACAATATGTAGATAAGCCTACAAGAAGAGAGGTTGTACTTGATTTGGTGTTGGGAAATGAATCTGGTCAGGTGTCAGATCTCTCAGTGGGAGAGCATTTTGGAGATAGTGATCATAATTCTATCTCCTTTACAATAACATTGGACAGAGATGGGAACAGACAAGTTAGAAAAGTGTTTAATTGGAGTAAGGGGAGTTATGAGTCTTATCAGGCAGGAAATTGGAAGCTTCAATTGGAAACAGATGTTCTCGGGGAAAAGTATGGAAGCATGTTGACTCTGTGGTTAAGAAGGCATATGGTGTATTGGCCATCAATCATGGAATTGACTTTAGGAGCTGCGAGGTAATGTTGCAGCTATGTAGGACCCTGGTCAGACCCCATTTGGAGTACTGTGCTCAGTTCTGGTCGCCTCACTGCAGGAAGGATGTGGAAGCCATAGAAAGGATACAGAGGAGATCTACAAGGATGTTGCCTGGATTGGGGAGCATGCCTTATGAGAATAGGTTGAGTGAACTCGGCCTTTTCTCCTTGGAGCGATGGAGGATGAGAGGTGACCTGATAGAGGTGTATAAGATAATGAGAGGCATTGATTGTGTGGATAGTCAGAGGTTTTGTCCTGTGCTGAAATGGTTGCCACAGGTTTAAGTTGCTGGGGAGTAGGCACAGAGAAGTCAGGGGTAAGGTTTTTACTCAGAGAGTGTTGAGTGCGTGGAATGGGCTGCCGGCAACAGTGGTGGTGGCAGATACAATAAAGGTTTTTTAGGAGACTTTTGGATAGTTACATGGAGCTTAGAAAAATAGAGGGCTGTAGGTAAGCCTAGTAATTTCTAAGGTAGGGACATGCTCGGCACAACTTTGTGGGCCGAAGGGTCTGTGTTGTGCTGTAGGTTTTCTATGTTTCTGTTTAGGAGATGGATGAGGACCAGTGATGCCCATTCACCCTGTCTGGTAGGGAGCAGCATGGCAGACATCAAAGGTACTACCTCTGTCCAGAGCCCCGTATACCCCCACCACTCTGTGTGTTTTAAAAAAAACAACAGCAGATCTCCTTTTGAAAATTTCTCCTCACCTTAAGTGCATGTCCTCTGGAATTAGGTATTTTACATCTGTGGAAAAGATATTGTCCATCTACCCTATGCCTCTCATAATCTTATAAACCTCTATAAGATCTCCCCTCATCCTCTGCCAATTTAGAGGAAAAAAAGAGTTTGTCCAACTTCTCGTTAAAGCACATAATCCAAGCAGGATCCTGGTAAACACCTTCTGCCCCCTCTACAAAGCCTCAACATCCTTCCTATAATGGGGTGTACAGAACTGTATGCAATACTCCAAATGCGGCCTAGCTAGTGTTTTATAAAGTTATAGCGTAACTTCCTGATATTTGACCTTTGTTTAGTAAATTTAGAAATGAATTTTTAAAAATTACATAGAAAGAATTGAAGAGAGCCAAGATGAAAGACTGATTAAGCTTTTAATTTTTCTGAATGTCACACTAGCTATTCCACCATGTGGTTTATTATTTGTGCTGTCACAGAACTTTGCTTTTCTCTGGTTTATCTCCTCCTGTCCTCGGCATCTCAAAGCTTGTTTTATTTCTTAACTTCTCCCATTTTTGATCATAAGGTATTGACCTGAAAAGTTAACACTCTCTCTATACACAGATCCTGCTGGTTGCAACATCCTACTGTTTGCAAGTATCTGTGTATGGGATTACTCCATGTTAGGTCAGGTTCCAGTACAAATCAGGTTACTTCATCACTATCTTCTAGAACTGTGCCAGTTCACCTGTATTCTCAATCTGTGTTCTTTCTAAAAGACTACTTTGCTGTTGAATTAAATTTTACGTGCTTGTTTACCCCTTCAGACCTAAAGCACTACAACACAAACAGGTCCTTTAGCCCATTTAGTCCATGCAGAACTGATACTCTGTGTAGTCCCATTGACCTGCACCTAGACCATAGCTCTCCATGCCCTTCCCATCCATGTATTTATCAAAATTTCCCTTAAATGTTGAATTTGAAACTGCATGTGCCTCTTCAGTTGGGAACTTATTGAACACTCTAACTGCCCTTTAAGTGAAGAAGTTTCTCCTCAAATATTTTACCTTTCACTCTTAACCTATTAATTCATCTTTGTCATCTTGCAGTCTGTACCATCCTCTTGGCTGATTCCCACAATCACAAGCCCTGTCATCGAGATAGTTGAAATATTTATTCTGTGCAGTCATGTTGGTCAATAATAAAGTAAATTAAGATGACCTCGGTACCAGGGAGAATCACAGTCTACCAACCTACTTTCTGGGAAGCCTCCTTTTACAATGATTCTGTTAACTGGGTATGCCATTCACCTTTTAATTCTACACACTCAAATGTTATTAACCAGCCTATTGTGTGGGACTCACTCTCTCACTTATAGTGGCCATCATACCTTCTCAATCTCATTCCTGATACAGTGTGTCCACCCCAGTCATCAACTTTCCCTTTGCTTCCACAGAGGCCACTTGAACTCTTCCAGTAGTATCTTTTACTACTTTTGCTTTTCTTTCCAGCTTCTGAAAGTTTGATTGTAGAGCCTCATTCTTGTCCTTTCTGTCAAGCTAATGTGTGTCACAATTTTTGACTCAGTGCCCTTTAGAAATGCTGAATCCTCTGAGATGTTCTTTACCCCTCTACTGGGTTTGTTTGCAGCACATGGAAAATTGGAAATGCCTTGGGTCATGTCTTCCAGTTTGCAAATGAATAGTTGTGCCCACTTTATTGCTCGCTGTCATCTCGTAATTTAGATAAACTCAAATAATTTGTGATTGGTTGCATTTTAGTCACTGGTAGAACCTTCAACATTATATTAAGTGTTCTCATTATACTTGAGTGTGTTTTTTGTCTTTGCCCTAAACTGATCTAATATTTCTTGCAGATCGTGTGTTGACTAAAGGTTCCAAACTTGTGTGTATTTTTCCTGGTATAGGCATGAGAATTTATTTATGGGGCCATAATGCTTTACTTAAAACTATAATCGACAATATATTAGTCTAATACTGGCAGTTAAATTTGTAACGCTTTATTCTTCTTCAATGTGCTGATGTATGGTTGGCCTGCAAAACAAGTTTTTCCCCGTACCCCAGTACGAAACCAGTTTACCGATTTACCATGTGAGCTTCTTCACTCTTGATTGTAAGCTGCATAGACAATGTAGTCATGTGAGCAACTTTCAAGCCTTTATTTTAACCTTGAAGTTTCTGACACATGTTTTTACTATATAAAATATATCTTGTAGGACATTCTTGAGGGCCTCACTCTCCCACATACCCTGTTTAGAAATTATTCTTTGAGCAAATTTCTGCAGGTTGAAGAAATATGCAGCGTTTTATTTTTCTGCATCTTGTTCCTAGCCTTTCTAGGCTAGTCAAAGTGCAGCTTGCATTTCAAAGTGTGAAATGCTCAAGGAACATCGTCAATGTAAATTGCTTTAAGTGCAAAGTTTACAAATATTTTTATTATGTGTTCAGTTCTTTGAGGGCTGTTGGACTTGCAAATGTCAGAATGTGGTGTAAAAGGGAAGAGTAGCAATGTGATTGATGTTCCAGCTCAATTACAAGAGCAATGTTAACAGAAGTGAACTGGATGAAGATTGCTGTGCATGTGAACTTTCATCAGATTAGTTATGGAATATTGTAAATTGAAGAAAGGCTGACACCTTTGCAGAAATAAAACCTCATAATTAAACATCTGGTACCATCTCTTCCAGTACAGAGATTTCTTTGCCTACATTTGACATTTGTGTTTGATTATAGTTGAGCAGTTAGGAAAAATGTATTTTTCCCCGCATGTTGGTAGGACCAATATTGATTGCAGTGGAACTTAGAGATTCTACTGATGTGTGGGTGAAGTCATAAATAGGTCTGCCAGTAAGATTCCTCCCCTGAGGGTGTCAGTGAATTACATGGGTTTTTAAGAGGGACTGTTTGTTTTCATGATCACTATCACAAGATTTGTTTTAAATCCCAGACCTCAGTGAATCAAGTGCATGTGCTTTGGGTAGTATTGAGCTCTTGTTTTCAGATCTGGAATTCAGTCCTTGGAAATGTACAGTCCAGTAATATGAAACATGATAGCACTTTTTCCAAAGTAATATGATTAAAATCTGGAGCCTGAACAAGCAGATGCCTAATTTGTATGAATGTTATCAAATCAAATTTTTGAGTTTACACCTGTGGTGAACTATGTGCCTGTCGGGACACGCCCCTGCTGACTGCTCCTGTGGCTCCTCCCACAGACCCCTGTATAAAGGAGATCTGCGGCCTGACGCTCGGCCTCAGTCTCCAAGACCTTGTATGATAGACACTCACTCCTGGTTCCTTCTTCCAGTCAATAAAAGCCGATATCTCGCCTTACGTCTCAGTGTGAGTTATTGATGGTGCATCAACACCTTAACAAATCTTCATAGGGTTTGCATTATGGTGGTGATACTTTCTAGGTGGCTTTTAACATATAATTTGTGGAATGCCAGTAGATTGGGGTTTTGCAGACTTGTAATTATTCTACAAACACTTGCTTGGATACCCCATGTCTTTTTGGTGCTGAGTGAAGTCTGTTTGATGTTACCAGTGATCTTTGAATCATTTAAATTCATTAAATAACCTTAATAATCTAAACTCGTTCGGAGTGCAATAATGCACAGGCGTTTTCTATTCTTCATGAAGGATTCATTATGCCTTAAAGAATGAAATGCATTCAGAAAGCAAAGGCATATGGAAAAAAATGTGTGAATGTCCTGGTTTAGTATCTTTCATTTCCTTGTGTGGTTTGATTGCTGCTGCTAGGTCACTAAGTGCATAAATACTTAAGCTGCTGTTGCAGATTTGTATTCATTTCCACACTCTCCTCAGGCTTGACTCACCTGATTACAATGGATTTGCATCAGAAAGAAATCCAGGGATTTTTCAATATTCCAGTTGATAATCTGCGAGCGTCCCCATTCCTGTTACAATACATTCAGGAAGAGGTGAGGTTAATGGAGTTACTGACTCATAATGCACTGTTTACAGGGACAAGAAACAGCCACTATTAGCTGCCGACAAAAATATCTATATACCAGTACTGGATTTCCTTTATTTGCCTCAATTTTTGATTCATCAAAAAATGTGGAGGCATCCTAATTTGTTTTAACATAATGCATTATTGTTCTTCAATGCTGCTTACTGATAAGAACTTAAGGGAATGGAATATGAGTTAATCTGTAATGTATGAAATCACTCTAGAGTGATGGCAGTGAAGTTATTTCAGGAATGGTGCTGATTTTAAAGTTTTTTTGTAGCATTGTTCGGTTATAACATTGCTCGGAGACTACAACTTTTGAACTTATTTCTAAGACTCACTATTGTTCCAACCACTAATTTAAAATAAGAGTTGGGGTGGGTTATATTTGTGTGTACTTGTATCCAGTAAAATTTAATATTGAGATATGTTTAACCCAGACTGACAAGTTTTGGCATTTTGACTTAGTGGGAATGAGAGAGCTTCCTGGTAAGGTGATCCAACTACAAAAACAGTGTGATTTATGAAATAATTTTTGGTATGAAAGCAATTAACATTATTGGATTAATGTGTGAATTTAGAAATCTGTCATGCAGAGCAATGATTTGAGTGCTAAAGCTTCATATTGGTATTGCTTAATAACAGAATGCTGCTCCATTTCAAATTGACATAGTACAATAGAAATATAAAGAATTAATGTGCTTATTTTAGACATTAACAGATAAGGTTTCATTTTTGATAATTGCACATGCAAGAAGATGAAAAGTATTTTTAAGAGTTGCTAATTGTAAGCAATCATAGTTTGTTAAAAGTGCATCAAATACTATGCATTAGGGATTGTTGAGGAATATGTATCTGATTATTCTCTCCACTTTTTTATGCAGATCCCTGACTACAGGAATGCAGTGATTGTTGCAAAGTCACCAGCATCTGCCAAAAGGTCTGCTTGGATTATCTTTTGATCTTCCATATGCAGTGGATTTCAGTTCATGGGTGCAACTTGTTTGGGATAACTCTAAAAGGATAAAAATTAAATTGAAAAAATAGCCGGGATTCCCTTCGTTTAATTGGGACAGGAGATTGTTACCGAACAGTTTCTAACTCGCCTCAGTTACGCACACTTTTGTGACCATTAGATGCTACACCGTTCTTAAAGTGAGCAGTTTTTAAATAGCGATGGTTGCATGTGTTTGTGTTCAAAAAGCAATAATTTTTGTCACTGATAGTTGGCGAGAAATAAGCAGTAAGACATTTAGAATATTTTGCTCACCGTGGTTTCAAGCATTCATTCTTGAAGATACCAGAAATGGCCAGGAGTGAAAATAAGTGGACTACTTCAAGTTGGGAATTATGAAGCATTTGAAGGTATCAGCAGTCATTTTGAATGGTACAATGAAAATGAAGTTTTGGAGGATGCAGTCATTGAACGCATTATATGAAACCAGTCCATTATCTGCACTAGGTGTCTGCACTGATTTTGTTAATTTACAGTCAATTAAAAGAACATTGCAGCGTACTCTGGATAAATTCCTCCATTAATTGTTAGGAATCAATAGATAGTTTCATATAACTAGTAGTATCAGTAGTGTTGTAATTTGTTCTATATTTAATTTAATAATTTGTTAATCAGGTAAACAGTAATTTGTCTCTTTTATACCTTTTTTTTACTGTTTCCATGAAATTTTAGTTAATTGGAAGAACTGTTTAATTGAGCCAAAGAGTAATTGTTCCGATGTGTCCCAGTTAATCAGAATCTACTGTATTATGCTTAAGGCAGTGTAACATTACAAAAGATATATTGTAATTCTGTCCTTTTAATACTCTTTTGCATTGTTTCAGAGCTCAGTCTTTTGCTGAGCGGTTGCGTCTAGGGATCGCAGTGATACATGGTGAAGTGCAAGATGCAGAATCGGATTTGGTAGATGGCCGGCATTCACCGCCAACAGTGAAAAATGCAGCAGCCATACATCCCAGTCTGGAGATTCCTAGTAGGTTTACTGGATTCTTTGGTTAAGGCTTATTCAGGGAGATTTTTATCTAAATTAAGCCAATATCTAATGTAAATAATGTTCTGTTTTCATGATTGTTCCAAATTGGATTTTTAAAATTTTGTAGGAGTCCCTGTTCTAATTTTCTATTGTACAGTGGAGCTCATTGGATTTAACAAGGGCAATGAATAGTTTTTGTGTCCTTACTTATAATTGCACATAAGAAGGCATCTTCATTTTAAATGCAGATCTTTCCAGTCACTGGCAATGAGAGTTCCTTTAGTATGAAAAGACTACACATGTTTGTGGAGCTAGCTCATATTCTAGAGTGCTCATAATTATTGACTTTATCCCCTTCAGTGTCAATTCCAAAGGAAAAACCCCCAATCACAGTTGTTGGCGATGTAGGAGGAAGAATAGCTATTATTGTGGTAAGTTGCTTCTTCCTACATCTTTCAAGAATATCTCTGTGGGCTGCATTTCTACAATGTTCTGGGCAATACTGGTAAAGAAAATTTTATTTCAGTTTTTCACAGGCTATTCTCCGTTGCGGGAACTGCAAAGTAGTACAAATAAATAAACTGTATATAGTAAAACTCAGATAATCCAGTACGTTCTGATTTTGGATGTTAAGTTCCAGTTGATTTTCTAGACTATTGGATTTTGGATACAGTAAACTGGATCAGTATTAGGTTTGTAAATCTGTTTATGGGGTCACCAGAAATATATCTTGCATCATTCCTGATGCTTTGCTTGTCCCCCACACTATACTGTACTTTTTTTTAATCTGTTGCACAGTAGAATAATAAATTTTTCACTGGACTTGTTGACTTTAAGGGAGCTGAGGAGCCAAGCCTCTTTTATTTATTAAGATATAGCATGGAATAGGCCCTTTGAGCCTCATTGTCCAGCAATACCATGATTTAATCCTGCCTAACATGAGACAGTTTACAATGGCATGTTAACCTACCAACCGGTATGTTTTTGGACTGTGGGAGGAAACCCACAGGGAGAACATGTAAACTCCTTACGGGCAGCAGTGGGAGTTGTATGCAAGTTGCCTGTACTGTAAAGCATGCTAACCACCGCACTACTGTGCCACCTCCTGCTAAGCCAAATGCTGAATGATTGCAACTAGGGTAGCAGATTATCAGAGCTATATTGTAGTTAAATCAACCTCAATACTTGTAGCTTTTATATACACATAAAATAAGTAATGAAAATACAGGTAGTCCCCGAATTACGAACATCCGACTTACGGACAACTTGTACATACGAACCGAGGAAGGAGAACGCCATCCGCCATTTTAAGTCAGATCATGACGCTGTCCACCATTTTAAGTAATTACCGATGACACTGTGTTGAGTGTGTAACTTTGTATTTGGCTTAAATTTTTCTTAGCAAGATTTACCCTGACCCACCTCCACTGTTCCGGTCAGCTTGTGGCTCAGTGAGATCAGTGCCGGGCTCAAGAACGGAGGTTCCCAAGTTCTATCCAGGGACAGACCGCTCCCGTGCCGGGTTGATGTCGAGCTCACAACTCAACCTCGTGAAAAAAAACACTGCCACCTCCAGTTTAAATTCCCACGTGGAATATTGTGGAGGATCAAATACCCAAACCCAGCACAGCCCCCACTTGTCCCATTTAACCTGTCGCAGTGCGGCGGACTTTAGGACCCAGGAATTCAGTGCAGTGGTCCTTAGGACCCTGCGGAGATCGGGACCCACTACCCGCAGTATTTCTGTTCCGTTGATGGGAAGCGATTACGATTGAAAATAAAGTGGAAATAAAGTGTTTGGAAAGAGGTGAAACGCCATCAGTCATTGAAAAAGCGTTAGGCTACAGTCGGTCAACGATCAGAACAATTTTAAAGGATAAAATGAGAATAATGGAGCATGTGAAATGCCCTGCCCCGATGAAAGCTACGATTATTACTAAGCAACGCAGTGGTTTAATTATTGGAATACATACGTTTCTTAAGTGTTTTATATACATAGAAAGGTAAAATATATACTATATACTAAGACAACATTTGACTAACTGACACTAAATAATACCGGATGTACTTGTTCCGACTTGTGTACAAATCCGCCTTAAAGACAGACTCAGAAACGGAGCTTGTTCGTAACCCGGGGACTGCCTGTAATCTAATTTGGGAATTATTTGGATGTTATACAGACAGTATAGATTTCTGGAATAAGAATTGGAATTTCTAAACAAGGTGCATTTTTTAAAAACATTTGTAGAGTGTTTCTTAACATACAAAATTTAAGACTGGTATAAATGATGAATAATGTTCAGTGATATAAATTAATATTAACAAATCAGTTATTAATTACTTCCTTCTAAAGCCCATTCTTAACAACACGTACATTGCAAATTCTAATGTTTTAACTTTTTTTAGTGATGCCTTTGAGAGTTAAATAATGGGATAGAAAAACTTGCATATAATTGTACTGACAGGATAAAATTGATAAATTGGGTCTTTTCAAGCCTTTATCTACTTTGCCAGTTTTTTAATAAATTGCCTTCCAGAAAACAAACTAACTTTTATGTGCATTTGGTCTTAATTATATTTCTAATCCTAAATCTTACTGTAAGTTAACACTTTCAAAATGAATGGAATCTATTTATGTTACTTGAAGCATTTGGGTAAGTACATGAAAGTGGGAGGGAGCTTGGAAGTTACGAGCCAGACAGAAAATGAGATTGGATAATGGAATTGCCTTGGACCATTTAGGCTAATTTCTTGTGTAATAAATTTTTATTGCACGTACTAAGTTTAAAGGTTGCAGAAACCAGGGCTCAAGAAGTCAGATGCCCAACCATTGGTACTTCTGAACAATAATACAGTAATCTTGTATTCAGTTTGTACTTAAATCTAGATCAAAGATGTGCTGGATCATTCTCAGGTTAGAAACTCAAATTCATAGTTCAATTTCATTTGGAAGAGTACTTCCTATTAGCCTCAATTTTAGTGTGATATACCCACTGTTTATTTGGAAACTCAGAACAATGAATGATTGTGCATACTGAAATGTTTCTGGCATATGTTTAGGTGAAGTTGTTCACTTCCAATTTTCAGATCTTTGAACCAGGTAGCTTTAGTGGTGTTGTCATTTTAATTTTGAATAAGAGTCAGAAAGTTGCAGTAAACTGGATCTTTATTAGGTTTGTTTACTGGGTCATTGGAAATGCAAACTATCTTACATAACTCCTGTTGCTTTGCTCTTTCTCCAGATGCAGGACTTTAAATGAATTTTTAATTTAGATATACTGTACGGTAACAAGCTGTTCTGACTCAACAAGTCTGTGTTGCCCAGTTACACCCTTGTGACCACTTAACCTACAGACCTGTCTGTCTTTGGAATATGGGAGAAAACCAGAGCACTGGGAGAAAACCCATACAGTCATGGAGAGCATGTGCAAACTCCTTACATACAGCAGCAGGAATTGAACCCAGGTTGCTGATGTTGTCATGGTGCTGTGCTTCCAAAGTCATTGTTCTACACCATAAAGCTGACTTATTTCCATATCTCCTAAGGTCAGATATTTTTATAAAAATTTAATTGTCAAGGAATCTAAAGGAATTGTCTTCTGTTTAACAGGATGACATAATTGATGACGTTGACAGCTTTTTAGCGGCTGCTGATACATTGAAGGAAAGGGGAGCTTACAAAATCTATGTGATGGCAACCCATGGTCTTTTGTCTTCAGATGCACCTAGGTTAATAGAAGAATCATCAATTGATGAGGTAACCTGTTTAGTAATTCACTATGTCAACTTAATTATTTATAAATATTTAAGTACTATAGTAATTCTATTTGCTTGGAGGAGAATAAAAGCCATTCCTAACTGGTAATTTTTAATGTTGACTTGTGAATTATTGACAGAAATCTGGTACTTGTGTTTTCCTATTAATCATGGACATTCCTCTTCCACAGGTGGTAGTAACCAATACAATTCCACATGAAATACAAAAACTTCAGTGCCATAAAATAAAGACCGTTGATATCAGCATGATCTTGTCTGAGGCCATTCGAAGGATCCACAATGGTGAATCAATGTCTTATCTATTCCGAAATATTGGTATGGATGATTGAATGAAGGGCAACTTGGTGTCCTTTTACTTGCTGGAAAAGTATCGTGATTCACTGGTACAAAATCTTAATTTTCTACCAAAAGAGGTCAACTTTGTAAAGTGAATTTTTAGGAAATTAAGCTGAACATAGAGACTACTTAGCAAAGAAATACTGAAATACATTGTTTTGTAAATGCTAAGTATGATCAAATTCTCTCATTGTTTTAGTTGCTTTTGTGTTTAGGAGTATTGTACTATGATTTTCATATCAGTCTTAAATTTTCTCTTGAAGATAATCCTCTCCAAGCTAACATGGCAGCTCAGTAAAGAATATCAAACAAAAGCATATGAAATGGCCAACCTGAATTGTGCTGATTTCCTACTATGCTTTAGTGTCTACACTTTGAAAGTTCTTTGGCTTTAAAGTGCTTTGGAATATCTTGAGATATTCGGAGATGTTATATGAATAAATGCAAGTTCTTTCTAATGTTTAAAAGCTGAATTTAAGTTAACATATCACTGTTACAAAGTGAAGTAGTTGAATAACTTGAATCATTTGGTATTTATTTTCTGTACAAGGAATAAAATTGGAATGTTCCATGTGGCTTTTACCCCATTTAAAAAATCTAATTTAAAGGCTATTTTAATAAAACATTCCCCTGAGATTGTTGATTTGTAATTCCCATTGTGTTTATTGTGAAGGAGCATTATCCTCCTGCCACTAATTGTTCAGGCTTGGATAGCATCAGTTTCAGATCCTGTGATCATTTGGTTACCATACATTGTAAATATGTTGAATAGTAACCACTGAGAAACAGACGTAATTTCAGCTTCCCTTGCATAGTCCAAGAACACTGAGAAGGATGTGTTGTTCATACTAATGTGATGAAACTGCATGCTTATTGATTGGCATTGTAGAAATCCACATCTTTGGGCATTACTTGGTAACTTTGAAAGCTCTTTCATTTTTGTTCTAACAGAAGTTTTGCTTATGGAAAAGCAAAACAAAAATGGAAATTCAGACTGGAGTTGGTGAAGAAGCCAATGCAAGTGATGCATAGAAAAGGCAGCATCAGTGGTGTACTTTAGGACTTCTCAGTGTGTAAGATCTGTAAGGCCATCAAGTAAGAGCAACTTGGGTTGTGATTGAGACCTTTTTCAAATAATACAGGTCCTTGTTTGTAGGCTTTGCCAACCCTGAAGGATAGATGGCAACCACTTCGTCACCAGTTGAGGTGACATCATCACTGCACAATTGAGTGCTGCTTCTGCTGAGTGCTCCACATACTGAGATGAGCAAAAGAGGATCATGTCTTCTTACAGCCAGACATGATCTTCTGTTGCTCATCTCAGTACATGAACACCAAGAAGGACACAGGTTCATCTGGGAAACTACAAATCCTGACAGAAGCGCAAAACAAGAAGTCAAGAGAATTCTTGGAAGCTTGTTTCTCAGTGGAAGACTTATTAGCAAGCAGATTCTTGATTGGTCAAGGCATGAAGGGATACAAGGAGAAGACAAAAGACTGGGACTGAGAGGAAAATTGTATCAGCCATAATGAAATAGTGGAGCAAACTGATGGCCCGAATAGCCTGATTCTACACCTATATCTTAAGGTCTCGTATTGAACTGGACGCAATTTACCAATCTATGAGTCTGTGGGATTGGGGCCGAAGGGTGAGCTGCAGAAACCGAGGAACCAATGCTCATAAGGGCTGATAACCAGGGATACAGACCAGTTGGAGATCACTCAGCTATCTGGTTGGCTGGGACCCAACAGAGACTAGCGACCAGCTCGACAGCCAATCAGAACAATGAATCGGACCGATATAAATGAAAGCACTCGGCAGAAACAACATGCAATTGCACACTGATGATGTCACCTAGACTGGCAATAAAATGTTTGGGACTTAACCTCCAGGCTTGCCAAACCCTACAAACAAGAAACCACCCCAAGCTATGAATTTTCTCTTTCTTTTTAATTAAAAGCCCTAATTTGCATCTTACCTTGGGAGCAAAGACAATAATAGCATGTGTTTGATTCTTTTTGATATTGGATTACTGTTCCTTTGCTTCATGACAGCTCTGTGATTAATTGGCCAACCTTCTCTGTGAGGATGCAAGCAAGGGTGACAAAATAAGAAAGGTAGTTTGTTACAATTGTGATTTGAGCTGGACAGTTTTGGTGAATGGTTACCAGTCAAATTCCTTGTCCATCCAATGCAATTAATTATAGAAGGAGGTGCTGAATATACTGTCAGCATTAAAAGAATACACTCAGTAGCCACTTTATTGGGTACCTCCTGTATTTAATAAAGTAGCCACTGAGTGTGTATGTGGTCTTCTGCTGCTATAGCCCATATCTGCTTCAAGGCTCAATGTGTTGTGCATTCAAAGATGCTCTTCTGCACACCACTGTTTAAACATGTGGTTACTTGAGTGACTTTGACACCCTTGAACCAGTCTGGCCATTCTCCTCTGATCGCTCAGTAGCAAGACATTATAGCCCACAGAACAGCCGCTGGGTGCTTTTTGCGCCATTCTCTGTAAATTACAGGTTGTTGTGTGTGAAAGTCCAGTTAATTTTCAGAGATGCTCAAATCACCCTATCAGGCACTAGCAAATCACTCCACGGTCAAAATCACTTAGATCACATTTCTTCCCCATTCTGATATTTGGTCTAAACAACAACTGAATCTCTTGACCATGCCTGTATGCTTTATTGCATTGAGCTGCTGCCACATGTTTGGCTGATTAGATATTAGCATTAATGAGCAGATGTACAGATGTTCTAAATAAAGTGGCCACTGACTGTATTTTGGTCATGGTGGCATGTTTTTGAAGATCATATGTTGGGAAGGAACCTCTATATGCACTGTGATTCAAGCTGTAACTCCTGCTGTCATTCATGGTGTACAAAAATGCCTTTGATTTGTCTGAGCACCAGGATACAGTAATGCCTTAACATACTGTATGTAACCTTGTAGGATGAAAAGTAAGTTTCAAAATTTTCGTAACTTTAAAGGAGCAATCATTAGTAAAGTTGCAACAAAAGAGTGTTTGTGGTTTTTTGCAATGTAGTCTGATTGTTTAGTGACAGCTTGCAGGCCAAGTTTAAAACTCAACTTCAGTGGACTGTCCACAACAGTACCAGAGGGGATTGTTTCTTTCTCTTTTGCAACACCCTCACCCTTGCCTTTCCTGAATCAACCATCCCAAATTCATAATAGTAATGCAGGTTGTATTCATTGTGTGATATTTAGCCTAAGCCTCAGTAGAGAGAAGAATTGGTACTTCATGAGAAGAGACTAGGGACTGTCGATCCTCTGCTGGTTTGATATTGAGCCAATGTTTGTGTGCTGCATTGGGGCACCATTTACTAATTAAATCAGTCAAAGCAGGATATTAATGCCACGTGTTTAATTAAAGGCATGCTTACTCTACAGTTGAGAATTTTGATTTATCCTTGGCTATACTTGATTGAGAGATCGAGTAACTGAAATCTACCGGTACAAATCTACAGTTCACTCTTCATTGGAATATCTCGGTGTCAAGTAGCAACTGGTGCCTGACGTGTGGATGCTAACTTAAAAACAAAATCACAGCTTTTATGAGTGGTATTAATAGATAGTAATTTGCATTTGCATATATTAAATTCACATAAATGCTTAACTTTACTTTTATGAGGAGCCAAGTTACAGCTTTGTATATGGTCATATTTAATCAATAGCCTGGATTTTTTGTTTAAATTGAAAAACTTTGTCTAAATGCCATTGTATAAAGTACATGTTTACATAATATGACACGGGAGCAGAATTAGGTCTTTTAGCTTCTCAAGTCTGCTCCGCTGTTTGATCATGGCTGATTTATTTTTCCTTTTCAATTCCATTCTCTTGCCTTCTCCGTAACCTTCCTAGCCCTTACCAATCAAGAACTTACCAGCCTCCAGTTTTAAAAAAAATACTTAAATGATATTGCCTTTGGACAAGGCGATGGGCAGGCAGAAGGTCATTATGACCTTAAGCTTGTACCACCAATAATCTCATGTTTGATCTGTGACCTAATTCCAGATTATCATGAGATATAAGGAAAATAACAGTATCTTTTGGCTAGCAACTTAGCAAACTTGGGTTTAAAATTAACAATTGACCCAATATCCATAATAGCCTGTGGAATTCCAAATTGTCATCACCCTCTTCATGTGGACTGTATGCACATATATGTGTGCTGGACATTCCAGTTGATGAAAATAATTTGTCTCTTCTATCACTTCACTATAGCCCTCAATCTAATCAGAATCATTCAAATTCCATGGAGTGCTACCCTAGTTTCCACAATCTACATTTCAATTTATTAGGATTTAACTGTTAACTGTTTCGTTTGGAAAGAATGTTGCTGTTTAGACCGTACTAAGGACTGGTGTTCAAAATTCAAAGAAAATTTCTTATCAAAACACGTATATGTCACCATATAATGAGATTCATTTTTTTGTGGGTTTTTGCAGTAGATACAAAGAAATATCATGTAACTAATGAAAACCTACACAAACAGATTGGGCAAACAGAAAATGTGCAAAAGAAAACAAACCAAGTACAAACATAATAATAAGTAATATTGAGGACATGGGTTGTAGAAACCTTGAAAGTGTGGAGTCAGTTCAGTGTTAAGGTGAGTGAAGTTGTTCATTCTAGTTAAGGAGCCTGATGGTTAAGGGATAATAACTACTCCTGAACTTTGGCGTGGGACCTAGGGCTCCTGTACCACCTTCCCGATGGCAGCTGGAAGATGAGAACCCCCAAACAGGAAAGGAGTGGTTCTTGGATGCTGCTTTCTTGTGTGATTTGTATTACAGAGAGATTTTATCAAAGGTAAAATACTGTCCATTGAACCTCATCACATGATATGCCACATTATTACATATTGTTGCCAAAAGGCAGGTGTCCTAGAAAGAAAAACAAAGGATTCACTTAAGGTATACTCATTTACTGAATGAGTTCTTACTAACTCCTGCTGTCATTTAAAGCTGATAAGTCCTAGAATGTTCTGACATTCTCCTGAGTTTTTTAGGATGGAAGACATGAAATTTGAAATCAAAGCTATGTTCTTTCAGTGAGTAGATACATCCATACTTTTTAAAAAATTTCTCTTGTGGCCCTGCTGTCAAAGGCTGAGAGATTACACACAATTTCTGGAAGAAGATAGTTGTTTGGAATTCTTGTCCCATTGTTAATGAGGTAACAGCACCATCATTTGTGGAACTTAACATTAGCAGTTATGGTTCCAAATTGCAAGGAAATGTTTGTGATAAATGTGTCTCTCATTTGCCTTGGTCTACCTTGTCTCAGAACTATGATCTTGCTGTACGTCTATGTGGTATCTTGCGCCATGTCAACTGAAAGTTAAAGAATTTGCACATACCCAGCTTCTACCTCTCAACTGGAATGGAATCAAAGTCATCCTCGAACCTGAGGGACTACCCAAAAAAATGTCTTAAAAACGAAATTAAAGAACCAAACAAAAAAGGTAGTGTCTTATGGGAATTGTTGGCCATGGAAGAAGCTAGCAACTTTCATCCAGCTGCATCCTTAAGTTTAAACAAAAGGTTTAACCCTCTGGTTTGACTTCAAGATATTCTCAAGAGGAATTAACCTCGATGAAAATTTCTGCCTTTCAAGTGGAACTTTCACTTGAATGAGAAAGTGTTCATGCCATTCTCTCTCATCTTGATCGGTGCTATGAGTGTTTGGTTAAACAGTGGTTAACACACTGGTCTAATTTCCAGAGTCAAAAGCTAAGGAAATACCTTTTAATTAAATTGTACTTTAAAATTTTGTATCTTTATTCATAATGCAAATTAATAAAATTGTCATTTATATCAAAATCAAAATGTTGCTTTAGCTGGTACTTCGAATTTAAGCCTCTGACTTTTAAAGCGTGGAATACCGACTACTTTGGTCATTCAGTTTTGTAGCATTTGTTCTTGCATTTACTTTCTGTTGTTTATCAGGTTTCTTGCCTGATACGAGTTTTATTTTGGAATAAAAATCTGTTTCTTCATGTAAAGTTAAAAATGTATAGGTCTCTTCCTCTTAAGAAACATATTGGTGCAGATAGAGTTCATTAATATTGAAAAGAATATTAAACCCAATAATTACTGCAACATTTTATAACTTAAAACTAGAAGAATTATTTTCCAGTTTGCCTTGTATTTGGAGGAGATTACCTTAATATTAGGTGTTAGTCACTGAGAAGGTGTTTTATTTGTAAATTAGTTTTCCCTTGAAATACTTCGTCTTTGTTTCAGTCTATACCATGAGTAGCAAGGTTGTTTAATTTATTTGTGTTTTTAGGTTTTGAGAATTTTGGATGCAGCCCAAATTTGCATCAGCATAAGAAATTTTCAAGTTTCAAGAAACAGGGCTGCATGTACTGCATTAAAGTAAATGTTAAGAGGTTCAATTTTACATGTTAATGCAACGGGTAATGTAACAATGGTTAAACAATAATTGATCTGCTATCATTTGAAAATGTAATTTATTATATAAACCGCATGGTTTCCAGATGAATGGTCAAGTGACCATTAAGGCAGGTAAACTTTTAGTGTACACATCTTCTAACAGTGCTGAAGAGTGGACTCCAGTCATTGTGCCAAAGCTGCCTCTACCGTTCACTGGAGAATCCCAAACCCAGATATCTCCTTTTAGCCTTCAATTGAATAAGAATACCATCAGCTGTGTCCTGATCCAGTTCTATATCTATCCTGTTTGTGTTGACCAGTTTCAGATGGCTGTATGTCAGATGCTTATCAAGCATTCTTAAGAGAACTGTCTTGTGATTATGTTATTGTGATCCTTAGAAATACTGGACAGTAGTTGATATATTGAATCTGAGGAAACTTGAATGTTTTTTTTTATATATATATAATTGTACACAATACACTTGGGAAGCATTCCTAGAACTTTATCATATGACAAGGTTTAAGTTCATGAAGTCTGTACCAGCTTCCCATTTGCCCCCTCATTTCACTGTACCCCTACAATTTATCTTCTCTCAGGTATGTTCATCAATTCCCCTCGATTCATTTTGCCATTAACCTAGCCAAAGGTGTAATATTTAACCATTTCACTTACCAGCATGCAGTTGGAATGTGGGAGAAAACTTACTACCCTAGGGAGAGAGAACAATCCATATAAGAAGTGTCTGAAGTCAGGATTGAACCCAGATCTTTGCTTAATGGACAGCAGCACTAACTGCTGACCCTCCACACTCTCCACATTTGACACCACATTTTTAATTGAACTGCTTTAATTAATAATTGGGAGGCTATTGGTTCTAGGGCCAAAGTGGGGTTTTTATTCAATGTTTAAATTTTTTATCTGATTGGATCAAAATTTGTCAACATTGAACTAGTTTTCATTTCATTTTCTTTAACCTGAGCAAGTTTGAATTATGAGTAGTACTGTTCATCCAGAACCATTACTGCAGTAATACCAATGGTGAATTCAAGGGCTTTGAAGTTTCATTTTAACTGCACAAACTAACTTTATGCTTTCCCAGACAATTTCACCAATGTAATTGCTACAGGTTTTTTAATGTTCAAAATCAAAATATAAGATTTGAGAAATGACTTGTTGAATGTTTTATTTTCAATGACAATTTGCAATGGGACTCTACTGAAAAACAAATTGAGGTTCTTCATATTCTTTTTATTAGGACTGATAAGATCCGCCTGAAGAGAGATTTTGCCTTTGTGCAAAATCATCGCCATGGTTCCAGATGTATAAGGACGGTGATCTAACATACATAATCCTCCGTCTGTCGCCAAAACATTATGACAAAATCCAAAAATATATGTGCTGTAATTTATTTTTTTAGATTTTGATGTGTGTTCACAAACAATGTATATTTATAATCAAATACTTAGCATCATAAGTGATTGTAGTGCCATTTGAGATAGCTGCGAAAGGCTTTGTGCACTTGTCAATCTGTTGCTTCACGAAAGGTACTGAGTTTTGTTCTTTTTCTGAATTTAAAATAATTAAATGTTTAAAATTGCTAAATTGCAATGTCCTTTTGTTTCCTTTAGAACTATATTTTTTATTTTGAAAGCCTTAATGGCTAGAATTGCAAGTTAGTTTGTTTAAATACAATTGTCACCAAAACAATTGGCTGAGTGAGAACTCTGGCATTAATTTTCAATTGTTAGAATAATTCAGTTGCCTTAGACATCATGACAAATTGTAAAATTGTCATATTCTGCATCAGAATTGTGTATCCACAATGTAATGAATCTCATTGTAACTTGCAGTTCCATGATTTCATTTCTTCATCGTATGAAAGTAAATACATTTCTTTCCAATTCCTTTGCCCTGTATATTGTTTGAGAACTGTATCCTGAAGTTATGCTGCTTGAGTTCATTGATCATGCATTCACACACGAATTTCTTCCAATAAAGATGCTTCTTAAAGGAAAACAAGTAATAAAGGCATTTAATTGGAGTAATGGGAATTAGGAAACTATCAGGCAGGAAATTGGAAACAGATGTTCTCACGGAAAAGTATGGAAGAAATGTGGCAAATATTCAGGGGATATTTGTGTAGAGCTCTGTATAGGTGTGTTCCAATGAGACAAGGAAGTTATGGTAGGGTACAGGAACTGTGGTGTACAAAGGCTATAATAAATGTAGTCAAGAAGAAACGAAAAGCTTATAAAAGGATTAGAGAGCTAGGTAATGTTAGAGAAATAGACGATCATAAGGCTACTAGGACAGAGCTTAAGGAAATTAGGAGAGCCTGAAGGGGTCATGAGAAGGCCTTGGCAGGCAGAATTAAGGAAAATCCCAAGGCATTCTACAAGTATGTGAAGAGCAAGAGGATAAGACATGAAAGAATAGAACCTATCAAGTGTGACAGTGGGGAAGTGTGTGTTGAACCAGAGGAAATAGCAGAGGTACTTAAAGAATACTTCAGTATTCACTATGGAAAAGGACCTTAGTGATTGTAGTGGTGTGCTGGAGCTTTTGGAAAGCATCAAGTTGGATCAGTCACCAGGACCAGATGAGATGTACCCCAGGCTACTGTGGGAGGTGAGGGAGGAGATTGCTGAGCCTCTGGTGATGATCTTTGCATCATCAATGGGGATTGGATGGGTTCCAGAGGATTGGAAGGTTGTGGATGTTGTTCCTTTATTCAAGAAAGGGAGTAGAGATAGCACAGGAAATTATAGACCAGTGAGTCTGACCTCAGTGTTTGGTAAGTTGATGGAGAAGATCCTGAGAGGCAGGATTTATGAGTGTTTGGAGAGGTATAATATGATCAGGAGTAGTCAGCATGGCTTTGTAAAAGGCAGGTTCGCCTTTACAAGCCTGATTGAATTTTTTTGAGGATGTGACTAAACACATTGACGAAGGAAGAGCAGTAGATGTAGTGTATGTGGATTTCAGCAAGGCATTTGATAAGGCACCCCATGCAAGGCTTATTGAGAAAGTAAGGAGGCATGGTATCCAAGGGGACATTGCTTTGTGGATCCAGAAGTGGCTTGCCCACAGAAGGCAAAGAGTGGTTGTAGGTGGGTCATATTCTGCATGGAGGTCAGTGACTAGTGGAGTGCCTCAGGGATCTGTTCTGGGACCCTTACTCTTTGTGATTTTTATAAATGACCCAGATGAGGAAGTGGAGGGATGGGTTAGTAAGTTTGCTGATGACACAAAGGTTGGGCATGTGGATAGTATGGAGGGCTGTGAGAGGTTACAGTGGGACATTGATAGGATGCAAAACTGGGCTGTGAAGTGGCAGATGGAGTTCAACCCAGATAAGTGTGAAGTGGTTCATTTTGGTAGGTCAAATATGATGGCAGAATATAGTATTAATGGTAAGACTCTTGGCAGTGTGGAGGATCAGAGGGATCTTGGGGTTCGAGTCCATAGGCTGCTCAAAGCAGCTGCGCAGGTTGACTGGTTAGGAAGGTGTATGGTGTATTGGCCTTCATCAGTCGTGGAATTGAATTTAGGCTCTGAGAGGTAATGTTGAAGCTATATAGGGCCCTGGTCAGACCTCACTTGGAGTACTGTGCTCAGTTTTGGTCGCCTCACTACAGGAAGGATGTGGAAGCCATAGAAAGGATGGAGAGGAGATTTATAAGGATGTTGCCTGGATTGAGGAGCATGCCTTATAAGAATAGGTTGAGTGAACTCGGCCTTTTCTCCTTGGAATGACGGATGATGAGAGATGACATGATAAAGGTGTACAAGATGATGAGAGGCATTGATAGTGTGGATAGAGGCTTTTTCCTGGGCTGAAATGGTTGCCACAAGTGGACATAGGTTTAAGCTGCTGGGGAGTAGGTACAGAGATGTTAGTTTTCACTCAGAGTGGTGAGTGTGGAGTGGGCTGCCAGCAACGGTGGTGGAGGTGGGTATGATGGGGTCTTTTAAGAGGCTTTTAGATAGGTACATGGAGCTTAATAGAGGGCTATAGGTAAACCTAGTAATTTATAAGGCAGGGACATGTTCGGCATGACTGTGGGCGGAAAGGCCTGTATTGTGCTGTAGGTTTATTATGTTTCTAACTATTCTATATTGCTAATAGTCTCTGTCAAATTGGCAGTTCTGTCCTAAGAGTCCAGTTGGGTTGAGGACATGGAGCCCTCATCATTCAAAATAAAACTTCATTTGATTCTCTTGAAAGGAAGATGCTTGCTGTAGTAACTTCAGTCACCAAGAGAAGCTGGTTTCTTGTTATCTCAATTAAGCCAGAGGTAACATTGGCAAAAGAACTTGAATTCAAACAATGTTGACATAAAATGAGATTTGGCTCCATGACACAGACATTAGGATAACCAACTGTGTGCTTAAAAGTAGCTTTGAAGGTGTTAAAGGAGGATGGAGAGGGCGAAAGCATGCTTGTACTCAGACAGCATTGGAGCAGGCATTGACTTACCGTGGTGCTAGAAATTTTGTGAACCCTGTAGAATTTAATCTATTTCTGCATAATTATGGCCTAAAATATGATCAGATCTTCGCCTAAGTCCTAAAACTAAATAAGGATAACCCAATTAAGTAACGCAAAATCATTTTACTTGTTAATTTATTTATTGAGAAAATTGATCCAATATTACATGTATGTGTTGGAAAAAGAATGTGAACGTTTGCTTTCAGTAACTGGCGTGACCCCCTTGCAGAGCAATAACGTCAACTAAACATTTCCAGTATCTGTTGATCCGTTCTGCACATCAGCTTGGAGGAATTTTAGGCCATTCCTCCTTACAAAACTACTTACTTCAGGTCCTTCCACAACACTCCTATAGTATTAAAGTCGGGACTTTGACTCAGCCATTCCAAAGAGTACCTTTTTGCCTCCAAACATAGCAATGTGCATTTATGTTTAAAAAGTTCAACTTCTGGTAAATCTGTCCACAGATCATTGTTCCAGAAGCATTGTAAAACCAAAAGGTGGTCTTTTGCAAACTTGAAAAGTGCAGCATTTTTGTTTTGTTGGCAAGCAGTGGTTTCCTCCGTGGTGTCCTTCCATGAATACTATTCTTGTTCATGCTTTTCTGATAGTGGACATATGAACAGAGACTTTAGCAAATCTCTGCAGGGCTTTTACTGTTAACCTTGGGTTCTTTTTCACCTCCTTCAACAGCGCACATTGTGCGCTTGGTGTGATCTTTGCAGGGTGCCCACTCCTAGGGAGAGTAGCAACTGAGTTTCCTCCATTTGTAGACAGTATCTCTTACTGTGGACTGATGAACTCCTGGGTCTTTAGAAATGTTATTGTAGCCTTTTCCGGCCTCAAGCATCTCTACGATTCTTCTAAGGTCTAAAAGGCATAGTGCACACAAACAGAACTTGAGAAGAGCAGGCTCAGTCAGTAATCTAACTTTGTGTGTCTTTTATAGGGCAGGGCACCTCTACAACCCACACCTCCAATCTCATTTGTTGATTTGAACATCTGACTAAATAGCATTACCCCAGAGGCTTGCATACTTTTTCCAATAAATACATGTAATGATTCATTTTTCTCAGTAAATAAATGAACATGTATAATGTTTTTGTGTTATTTAATTGGGTTCTCTTTATCTAGGTTTAGGATTTGCATGAAGGTCTTGAAAATTCTACAGGGTTCACAAACTTTCTAGTATACTCTTAATTGCTGTAAAAGGAATGTCCACCAAGAATCCATTTCCTCGTTACTGAAACATAGATGGGGCCAAAAATATTGTTGCATTCTCCAAAGCCCTCAAACGGTTAAAGACAAAGGTTTTCCAGTAGAACATAGCAAAAGCATTTTCCTCTCTCCAGCAATCAGTGATCTGTCAGTCTTCAGGCATCATGTTTATCAGGTGCAGATTGACCTAATTTCCATCAGTCTGCATGTTGGCCCTTCACTTCATCAATTGTCCATTGAAATGAATGTAATTGCCCTTTCTGGAAAGGAAGATTGAAGGCACAATTGAGACTATAAATGGAATTCCTTTATTAAGGGACAAATTGTGCATCTCAATGCAGAAAATGCTTCATATTACATCCTAATATCAAATAACTGCAAATTCTACAGGGTTCTCAAACTTCCTAGCACCATTGTAGCACTGACCAAGCAGTCATTTACACTTATTCTAAACTTTTCCCAATTTATTACTTTATTCTCTGTATTCCCCAGTAGATAGTACCAGTAACCTCCATGGCTGTACATTTGACACAGCTTACAGTGGCCAATCAACCTACCAACTCTGGCATGGAGGCTGGCACTTCTGTGGTGGATAATGAACTACTTGAGTAGCAGAACAGTTTGCGCAGCTTCAGAGCTGTGTGTCAGACATGGCTATAAGCAGCACTGAGGCCCCACAGGGGACTATATTGGCTCCCTTTCCTGTGTACCCTGTATGCTTCAGACTTTAGATACAACAACACTAAGTCATGTCATCTGTAGAAATTCTGACGACTCAGCAATAGCTGGGTGTATAAAAGGAGGACAGCTGGATGAACACAGGGCCATGGTGGAGGACTTGGTCAAATGGTGCAAGCTGAATCATCTGCAGCTCAGAATCAGCACAAAAGAGATGGTGGATTTTAGGAAGACTAAACCTGAACTGTTCCCTTTTACTATAAACGGTGAGGACCTACAAGTACCTGGGAGTGCACCTGGATGACAGATGAGCGGAGAACCAACACAGGGGCTATGCACAAGAAGAGCCAGAGTCGTCAACTACCTCCCGAAGAGACTGAGGTCATTTAGAGTATGCAGGCCTCTTCCTTCACATGTTCTGCCAGTCTATTGTCATCAGTACAATCTTTATGCAGTGGTGTGCTGGAGCAATGGCATCAAAGTGGGTGACGCCAACAGGATCAATAACATAATTGGAGAAGCTGGCCCGGTTATGGAGTCAAACTGGACACACTGGAGGCTATGGTAGAACAAAGGACCCTACGAAAATTCCTGGGAAATCTGGACGATGGTTCTCACCCTCTGCATACCACCTTGGCTGAAGAGAGGAGCACTCTTAGTAATAGACTAAGAAAACTGCACTGCTCCAAAGAGTGCTATATGAGGTCTTCCTTACCCTCAGCCATATAATGAGTTAACCTATAGCTGGGGAAGTGATGACCCCCCCCCCCTCCTTCCTGTTAGGCTGCTTGAGGTAATTTATTTTTTACTCTTTCTACTTCTCTTTGAATATTTGTATATCTGTGCACTTGTAATGCTACTGTGACACTAATTTCCTTTGGGATCACCAAAGTATTTATCTATTTATCGATGGATGATCCCAAGCCCAGCTACAAAAGATGGGTTGGTTATAGGGCTAGCAACCCCATCGTGTAAAATCTTGGAGCTACAGAAGCTCCCCAGACCTCATCCCTGGAAAGGGAAGAACGTACCAAAAAGATAGATCACACCTGGGAACAACTTGAAAGACTGACCTTGGACAGGGGACCCTAGCGAGCTGCTGTCAGTGATTTATGCTCCTGCAGGGGCGATGGATGGACTTAAGTAAGTAATTAGCCTTCCAGCCCCACACATCTTCATGACGTGGGAGGAAACCAGAACCCCATACAGCCACAAACACCAGTACTGGACCTTGGTTGATAGGAGCACCTCTTCTGGATGTATGATGTGCTTCCCATTCCTAGAGATAAATCTGGAGTGTGGAACTATCCCCCATGTAAGAAGAATTCAAAATTGTAGATGCACTTGGAACTAGAACTGGAGCATGTAGCTACCTCAATGAAATAAACCCAGAGAAGATTAGAGACATGACACAATGCAATGTAATGGAGACAGTCAAAGCTCAGATGAGAAACTTGAGACAATTTACGTCACTGAGGAAAGTCATGGAGAATAGAACTGTGTATGAGTTAGGAAGGAAGTCAGCATTAGAATTTATGGTTTGTGACAAATGGGATGACAAATGGAAACATAAGGATAACTGATGAAGTAATGTTTATAGTAAGTTAAGCATGCATTTGTCAAAACCTGTTTCCTGGTGAGCCAGCATTGTCCAAAATTTCTTTCCCTGGAGGCTGATCCTCTACTGTTCTCCAAGCAACATTTAGTGAAAAGTATGGTGTATAATGAACTAGACTTACAGAATAATCTAGGCACTTGGACAATAAAAAGGGGAGGAGTTTATATCATTCATTTATGAAAAAAAAATGGGGTTTGGGGGTTGCATGCAATGGAATTGAGAGCACTTGATAAGAAACTTCCACCCCACCACATGTAAAACATTCCAGGCACACACCATTCTGTATAGGGGTGGGGGGGGGGGGGTGAATAAAACTTGTCCTGCAAAACTCTATTATCATAACAATTGTAGATGAATGTGTCACTACAAAATCATTCAGATTGTTCCACATACAGCAGCCTGGATGAGCCATGAGATCTGCAATCTTCTGAGGTCCAGATCATAGGCAGTCAAGTCTGGTGACCAAGAAAATTATACAGCCATCTCACAGGCAGTAGCAATTCCAGACTAAACTTGAATCAATGAAGGATGCTGGGCAGTTGTGACAGGGCTTGAATGCTATCACCACGTAGAAGGTAAAATCAAGTATTATGGGCAACAACAGGGGTTTGCTTCCAGATGAGCTCAGTGCCTTTTATGGTCACGTTGACTGTCAAAATATGCAGAAACTATCACGAACTATTACAGCCCTGATGATCCTGTGATTTCAGTCTGTGAGGCCAATGTGTAGCATCCTTCAGGAGGGTGAAAAGCGAACAGCACAAATGAGTACCTGGCCAAGTATTAAAGACCTGCACTGATCAACTGGCCACAGTGTTCACTGAGATCTTTAACCTCTCACTTTGGCAGTCTGAAATACCCAGCTGCTTCAAGCAGGCTTCACTTATACTGGTGCCTAAGGAGAATGTGGTAACTTGCCTCAATAACTATTGCCCAGAGTGGTGTTTTGAGAGGTTGATGATGAAGCATACTAATACCTGCATGAGAAGTCATTTGGATCAGTTCCAGTTTGCTTACTGATGCAACAGGTCCACAGCAGATGCTATCTCTTTGGCTCTTCACTTAACCCTAGGACATCTGGACAGCAAAGATGCATATTGACTATGGCTCGGCATTCAATATTACCATCCCCTCAAAACTAATAAGCTTGAAGATATTGGCCTCAATTCTTGTATCCTTGAAGGGTATCCCTGTACAATTGGATCCTAGATTTCCTCACTTGCAGACCCCAATCCAGATTGGCAACAACATCACCTCCACAATCTCCAACAGTGTAAGTGCACAACAAGGCTGGAAGCTTAATCCCCTCCTCTCCTCGCTTGGGGGATCAGAAGTGGAGAGGGTCAGCAACTTTAAATTCCTCAGTGTTATCAATTCAGAGGACCTGTCTGTGTCCAGAACATAAGAACCATTATGAAGAAATGGCTCTCCTCTTTTTAGAAGTTTGGGAAGATTTGGTATGTCATCTAAAACCTTGACAAGCTTCTATAGATATGTAGTGGAGTGTATCTTGACTGGATGCATCACAGCCTGATATGGAAGCACCAGTGCCCTTGAATGGACAATCCTACCAAAAGAAGTAGATACAGCCCAGTCCACCATGAATAAAGCCTTCCCACCATTGAGCACATCTACACAGAATGAAGTCGTAGGAAAGCAGCATCCATCATCTACAATCCCCACCATCCATGACAGACTCTCTTCTCACCTCTGCCATCAGGAAGAAGGTACAGGAGCCTCTGGAACCACAACCGATTGTCCTGTACATTTTTGAAGACATTTATCAAGCTAGTAATAATAAAATATTTAATGGTTTCATTCGTGACTGGATACAGTATACATTGTATGTAAATATTAGCTTTCTTTGTCACTAATGTACTTCAAAACATACAGTGAAATGCGTCATTCATGTCAACGGCCAACACAGTCCAAATACGTGCAGGGCCAGCCTTGCAAGCCTTTAACACCAACATAGCATAACTTATTAACACTAACCTGTATAACCTTTGAATATGGAAGGAAACATAGAGTCACGGGGAGAGCATACAAACACCTTACAGAGAGCTGTGGGAATTGAACTCTGGACAAGATTTGCTGGCACTGTAATTGTGTTATGCTAACCACTACACTACAGTACTACCCTATGTTGCCATGCCACCATTTTAATTACAGGTGGTGCTGGGATATATATTCAATAAAATGAAAGAATTGTAATGAATGATGGTGCATAAGACGCTGGTAAGGCCCAATTTGGAGTATCGTCTGCAGTTTTCATCACCTACTTACAGGAAAGATGTAAATAAGTTTGAAGAGATACAGAGAACATTGATAAGGATGATACCAGGACTGGAGGACCCGAGTTATAAGGAAAGGTTGAATAAGTTAGACTTAATTCCCTAGAATATGGAAGATTGAAGGGAGATTTAATAGAGGTATACAAAATTATGAGGGATATCGATAGGGTAAATGAAAGCAGGCTTTTTACACTGAAGTTGGGTGAAACTAGAATTAGAATAGAAACATGAGAAAGTATGCAGATGCTGGAAATCCAAAGCAACACAAACAAAATGCTGGATGAACTCAGCAGGTCTTGCAGCATCTATGGAAAAGTGTAAAGGGGTTTGAGGTATTTGTTCAGCTGTAGGAGAAATTGATATTCATGCCAAACTTAACAATGTTTCATAGTGCTTCCCTTCCTCTATTCCCCACTCTGATCTTTTGCTTCTTCTCAACTGCCCATTGCTTCCCCTGGATCCCCTCCTCCTTCCCTTTCTCCTCTGGTGCACTCTCCTCTCCTATCAGATTTCTTCTTCTCTAGCCCTTGACCTTTCCCGCCCACTTGGCTTCACCTATCACCCTCCAGCTAGCCTTTTCCCCTCCACCCACCGTTTGATTCAGGCATCTTCTCTTCCCCTTCCCTCTCAATCCTGAAGAAGGGCCTCGGCCTGAAACGCCGACAGTTTACTCCTTTCCATAGATGCTGCCTGACCTGCTGAGCTCCTCCAGCATTTTGTGTGTGTTAATTTAAATGGAGGATTCCCTTTCCAGTTTCCTCTGGTATTAGGGTCATAAAACAGGGGAGAGGTCAATAATAAACCTGCCTATTCAGAGTGACAGAGGGAAGCTTGGTTCTCAGTTTAACTGAGACTGGTAACTGCATATAGATAAGAACCAAAACAGAGAGGGGGCTAGATATTGCAGTGTTAGACCACCAGTTTTTTCCTCTGGTTCCAACAAGCATAAGCAGTGGGATTTAGTGTCATAAATTCCTGGAGTTATATGCCCTTTAGCCCATCTCGACAATGCTGACCAAGTCTCATTTGGCCCATACCCCTCCAAACCATGAAAACATGTCCAAGTGTCTTGTAAATGTTGAAAATGTACCCACCTCTACCGCTTCTTCTGGTAGCTTGTTCCACATACTCACTACCCTCTGAGTGAAAAATGTACACCTCAGGACCATTTTAAACCATTCCCTCCTTCCTTAAACATACCCTTTCTAATTTTCCACTCTCATAGCCTGGGAAAATAGACTGTAATCTTATCTACGCCCTTCATGATTATAAACTCTTATCAGGTCATGCCTCAGCTTTGTTTGATCTGGAGAAAGCAGTCCCAGCTTATGCAGTCTCTCCTTACAATTCAAGTCCTCCAGTCCCAGTAACATTCTTGTAAATCAGTTCTGCATGTGATTTAACTTAATCTTTCCGAGAGTATGATAACAAGAACCGAGCTGAATATTCAGAATGGAGCAGAATTAGGCCATTCAACACATCGAGCCTCCTCCATTCCACCATGGCTGGTTTATTATCCCTCTCAACCCCATTCTGCAGCCTCCTTCCTGTAACCTTTGATATTCTTACTAATTGAGAACCTATCAACCTCTGTTTAATCAAAGTACATATTTATCACCATATACCACCCTGAAATGCATTTTCTTGCAGGTATTTATTGGAAAATAAAATAAATACAATAGAATTTATGAAAAACTATACATAAGGACTGACAAACAACCAATGTGCAGAAGACAATTAGTGTAAATTAATAAATAATCAAAAAAATTTAAAATGCATGGAAGTGACAGTTTAATTTTCTTCATTTGTCCAAATCGTTCATATCACCGCAGTCTTGCAAAGTTTTACAAACCGTACTGTGGTAATTCATTCAGTTTAGTCCAATGGTATCTCCCAAACCCACAAACCTCTGAAAGACAAGGTCAGCAGATGCAAACTTGTTGTACACCTTTGTCGAATGCATTGTTCACTGTCACAGGGATAAAACCCTGGGAACCCCTATCCAACAGCATCTTCACTGAAAGGACTGAATACGAGTGAGAAGAAGGTTTGCCACCTTTGCAAGAGTAATTAGGTATGAGTGATAAATGCTGGCCTTGAACATGACCAGATCAGGGATTCCCAACATTTTTCATACCATTATCTAAGGGGTCCATGGACCCTGGGTTAGCAACCCCTGGTCTAGATCCTAAAATTAATGAAGAAAAATGAAAGAAGGTTGTTCTGCCTAGTTTAGGAATTAATTCTCAATCATCTAATGATATTCATAGTATGAGAGCTGATCAGCAACTTAATCTGTGATACTGAGCTAACTGATGATTAAGGTCTCAGCTCCAATTCCTGGTCAGTTTTGCAAAGGGTTTCAGAATGGTGCTAGAATTTTTCCTAGGCAGGAATATATTATTAGGAGTGTGATACTGACTCATGGTGGCATGGTCTGGTACAGCAATTTGAATGTGCATGATGAAAAGAGGCAGCACAGAGCAGTGAATTCTGCCCACTACATTATTGTCACATCCCTCGCCACCATGGGTAGTATCCACATGGGCCACTGCCTCAAGAAGGCAATGCCCATCATCAAAGATCCTCATCATGCCACCTTCTCACAACTACTATTGAGCAGAAGGGTACAGAAGCCCAAAGTCCCACACCACAAAGTTCAAAATCGGTGCCTTCTAGAACATAGACCAGTATAGCACAGGAAAAGGCTATTCGGCCTACACCATATCAATATCCCTCCATCTGACTTACACCCATGTGCCTATCCAAATGTCTCTCAAAAGCCTCTAATGTGTTTGTCTCTACCACCTTAACAGGCAGCACATTTCAGGCATCACCACTCTGAGTAAAAAAGTTACCTTCACATCCCCCTTGAATCTACCCCTCTTACCTTTGATGCCTATCCTCTGGTATTAGACATTTCAACCTGGGAAACAGATACTCCCTATCTCCTCTATCTATGCCTCTCATAAACTTGTAAACCTCTATCAGATCTCCCCTCAGCCTCTGGCTCTCCAGAGAAAACAACCCAAGTTTATCAGGCCTCTCGTGATAGCACACGCCCTCTAAACCAGGCAGCATCCTGGTGAACCTCTCCCGCACACGTTCCAAAGCCTCAACTTCCTTCCTATAGTGAAGTGACCAGATCTCTATGCAATAGTCCAGATGTGGCCTAACCAGAATTTTATAAAGTTACAACATAACCTCCTGACTTTTGAACTCAATGCCTCGACTAATAAAAGCAAACATTCCATGAGCCTTTTTAATCACATTATTGACCTGTGCAGCCAGTTTCAAGGAGCTAGAAATTTGGTTCCCAAGATCTCTCTGCTCAGCAACATTGTTAAAAATCTTGCCCTTAACAATGTACTGTCCCTTTGCATTTGCCCTATTGAGGTGCAACACCTCACATTCATCTGGGTTAAACTCCATTTTGATTTCTCAGCCCGCATCTGCAACTGACCTATATCACGCTGTACTCTCTGCCAGTCTTCTACACTAAGAACAACTCCATCAGTTTTTGTATAATCCGCAAATTTGCTAACCTGCCCATCTATATTTTCATCCAGGTCCTTTATATTGATCACAAACAGCAGAGGTCCCACCACAGATCCCTGTGGAACTCCAGCTCAAATAAGTCCCTTGAACTACTCCCGTCTTCAATGCACAAACCAGTTCTTAATGCAAACAGCCAATTTGCTGTGGACCCCATGCATTGTAATCTTCTGTATTAGCCTCCCATGAGGGACTTCGTCCAGCACCTTACGAAAATCCATGTAGACAACATCCACTGTCCTGCACTCATCCATCTCTCTTGTCTCCTTGTCGAAAAACTCAATCACGACCTGCCACACATAAAGCCTTGCTGGCACTCTAATTATGCCCTGGGTTTCCTAATGCTCATGTATCCTATCCCTTTGAATTTTCTTCAGCAATTTCCCTACAACTGATGTGAGACTCACCTATCTGAAGTTCCCAGGCCTTTTCCTTGTTCCTGCCTTAAGTAGAGATACAACATTAGCCACTTGGCAGTCCTCTGGGACCTTGCGTGTAGCTAGAGTGGACACAAAGATGTTGGTCAAGGGCCCAGCAATCTCGTCTCTTGCCTTCTCCTATAACTTGGGGTAAGTCCTATCAGGCCCTGTGGACTTAACCACCTTAACACACATTAGGAAACCCAACATTTTCTTCTCTTTGACCTCTAAACAATGTATTTAAATGCTCAGCACTGATCTTCTGGTCCTCCATGTCCTTTTCCTTGGTAAATACTGAAGCACTGTATTCATTAAATACCTCACTCACATTCTCTGCATCCAAGCAAATGTCCGTTTACCCCTACCCCCCTTTATCCTTGAGTGATCCCACCCTCTCCCTTGTTCTTCTCTTGTTTTTGATGTATGTATAGGATGCCTTGGGATTCACGTTAATCCTACTTCCCAAGGACTTCTCATAGCCCCTCAGGGCTTTCTTAATTCCCTTCTTAAGTTCTTTTCTGGCTTCTTTCTACTCCTCATGTGCCTCATTTGATCTTAACTTCTGAAGCTTTACGTACTTTTCCTTTTTCCTCTTGACTAAATTCATCACCTCTCTGGGCATCCAAGATTCTTCTATCTTTCCTTCTAACAGGAACATACCTTTCCTGCAAACTGCGCAATTGATCTTTAAGCACCTTCCACAGGTCTGATGTGGATTTGCCAGAGGAAAGGTGTTCCAAATTAACATTTCTTAGCTCCTGCCAAATGCCCTCGTAATTAGCCCTACTCCAGTTTAATACTCTTCCACAAAACTTCGAAAACCTGGTACGTTAATCATCCGTTCCTGCCCCTCTCTTAACCAAGTTTCAGTGATGGCTACAACATCGTAGTTCCATGTACTGACCCATGCTGTAAGTTCATCACCCTTACTGATAATACTCCAATACTCCAATAAAATATACACACTTCAATTTATCTGACCCGTCATGCCTTTCATTCTGATTTTGCCTTTCAGTACTTTCCCTGACAACTACCTTCCAGTCTGATCCTTCACTTGCTGACCTAGCACCTCGGTTCCCAGACCCCTGCAAAACTAGTTTAAACTCTCCTGAGTAGCATCAGCAAACCTCCCAGTCAGGATATTGATTTCCCCTGCAATTCAGGTGCAACCTGTCATCCTTGCCTGAATGACCCTGAGGTTAGGACTTTATTCCCTGGAGTGTAGAAGAATGAGGGGAGATTTGATAGAGATACATAGAATTATGATGGGTATAGATGGGGTGAATGCAAGCAGGCTTTTTTCCCTGAGGCTAGGGAAGAAAAAAAAACAGAGGACATGGGTTAAGGGTGAAGGGGGAAAAGTTTAAAGGGAACATTAGTTGGGGGGCTTCTTCACACAGAGAGTGGTGGGAGTGTGGAATGAGCTGCCAGATGAAGTGGTGAATGTGGGCTCACTTTTAACATGTAAGAAAAACTTGGACAGGTACATGGATGAGAGGTGTATGGAGGGATATGGCCTAGGTGCAGGTCAATGGAACTAGACAGAAAAATGGTTCGGCACAGCCAAGAAAGGCTAAAAGGGCCTGTTTCCGTGCTGTAATGTTCTATGGTTCTATGGAGTATGTCTAACTCCAGCTCCAACTCTTTGACCTGGTCAGTCAGGTGTTGAAGTTGGGTGCAGATACAGACATCAGGGAAACCGTCAGGTATCCTGAATTCCCACATCCAGCAGGAAGAGCATTCTATCCTGATTGCTCTATCCTAAAAAAGAAAAAGGATTGCCTCCTCTTAATTGTGCCTTCGCCTGTTCATGTCAAAGCCATCACACTCTAGCACAGATACACTCAAACAATGGCCACTCCATCAGTGAGCCTACCCTCCTTTAATCTGCAGCTGAGTTTAGGCCTCTGATACTTCTGTGCCTGCTCAGCCCAAAAGGATTGGCCTTGCCCAAATCTGCTCCTCTTATCCGTTCTCTCCTAACTTTCACAGGGCTCTGACACCGACCCGCTTCTGTCACCTGTGTCGCTGAACAGTGGCCAGCTTTACCCAAGTCTGCTCTTTTTAACCTTGCATTCCAATCCTCGGCTGGTCTCTGTTACCAACACTCTCCACGTCACCGCAGCCCAAAAAGACCAGCCTTGCCTGAATCTGCTCCTTTTATCCTCTCTCTCCTGACTTCCCTTGGGCTCTGACACCGACATTGACACTCTTCTCATCTGAGCCAACAATAAAGGAATTCTTCTCTTCAACTATTTGGTTCTTGAACCAAACTGCATAAATCACTACCTCGGTACAGTAACACCGTGGTCTCTGTTATCACTTTGCTCTACAAAATGCAATTTTGTATTTTTTTTGTTATAATTTTTTTCTTTCTTGTAAAAACGTATATAATATATGTTTAACCTATGGCTTGCGAGTGCTGCTGATCTGATGCAATATGTCTGTGATGCTGCTGTAAGTGAGTTTTTCATTGCACCTGTGAATACATAGACATAGATACATAGATGACAATAGGGTTGATGTTGACTTTGAGCTCATCTTTCTCTATCAAAAGCTCAATCAAGGTTTGACATTTTCTGTTGACCTGGGCCTCAATAGGTCTTTTTGGTGGAGAGTAATTGGATATTTTCTCACTCCTTTAAGTGTACATTGCCTGGGATTCCCTGCCCCTAACTATGAACTTTGAGTTGAAAATTCATAGGCAATTTGTCATCTAATTAGGTTTATATCACTATATACTACCCTGAGATTCATTTTCTTGTGGGCATTCACAGTAGACACAAAGAAACACAATAGAATCAATAAAAAAAATACACAGAAACAAAGATGGCTGACAACCAATGTGCATGTTAGGCCGTATTCTGAAGCTATGGAACATAGCAAATACTAATTTCAACAGCAACCAGTCTTCAGATCTGAATGTGGATTGCAGATTGAGTTTAAAATGCAGCTCAGAGCTGTAGACTGGGGTTGATTGCAAACCAGGAAACATCCATTTATCTGAGCTGTCTGCATATGCCAGCAACAGAGACAGAGGTGATTAGCACTCACTCTGGGTGTGTTGGTGTGAAGATTTAGGTGTTTGAAATTTCGCGATCAGGCGAGATAGGGCATTTTCATTTTGATGGATGCCGCCTTTTTGAGGCACCGCTCCTTGAAGATGTCCTGGATGCTGGCAAGGCTAGCACCCATGATGGAGCTGACTGAATTCACAACCAGAGTGCAAAAGACAACAATTAATGCAAATACAAAAAAGAAAAGAAAATAATAATTATCGGGAACATGAGATGAAGAATCAAGATGGCACCAGAATACAAAGTTCCCTCGGTTGACATCTTCCAGGTAGTAAATGAAAATGGATTTTTTACATCTGTTTTTCACCTTAAGCGTGTTTCTGGGACTGTTGGAACCTATGATTTACAGCTTGGAGATCATCTGAATGATCTAGCTCTTGCTGGCTCCGAGAAGATTCCGGGAAGAGAGCATGTCCTCAGACGGCCTTGATGCGAAGGAACTTCAAGATGGGACATGAGCTGATGCTTGATTTTGCTTGGCCACCTGAAGTGTCCATTAATCACGGATTAAAGTGTCGCGTAAGACTGAGACATCGAGGCAAATGCAGAAGGCGAGCAAGAGTTTTAGCACCAACTGCCTTCCTTTTGATTGCTGCCGGAGAAGGAATTATCACTGTGGAAGACGAATAGGCCTCTCTGCCTCGTGTGGTGTCCCTCTCTTTCGATGAATGTCGGTGATGCCGTAGGATGGTATCACGGTTCTGAGTTTATGAATTGGACGATTGTGTTTACAGACTGTGGACTTGTTTAGACTTATGGTTTCAATATTCTCTTTTTTAATCGCCTATTCCTTTTCCATTTTGTTGTGTGGGAGGAGGGGGTTTTGGGGGTTGATGTTCCATTAGTATGCTGTTAGTTTTTTGTATGGGGGGGTTGATGTTTCTCTCTGAATGACTTTCATGTTCTTCCTTTGTTTTTTGGCAATCAGGAGAAATACATATTTTGGACTTGTTTACGGATACATCCTTTGATAATAAATGAACCTTTGACCCTTTGCTGAACTGTTTTTAAATTATATGCAACTCAAAGGAAGTACTGTAACCATAGAAATTGTCCTGTTGTTCCCCTTGTTCTTTAACATATAAAATGTGTTGTAATATTGGAACAGGAAGCCTCTTCTTCCAAGACTGTCTCCAGTAGGATGCCTGTTAGTGCACTGAATAAAGAGCTTCATATCACCAGCTTCAGTGCCCCTCCAGTGACAGTGTCCACAGTCACAACAGTGTAAAAGAAGGAAAACTGTGCAAATACAGAAAAAAAACAAGTAAGTAATAACCAATATTGAGAACATGAGTCTTTGAAAATGAGTCCATAAGCTGTGTAATAATAGTGTTGAGATGGTTCAGGAACTTGATGGTTGGAGAGTAATAGCTGTTCCTGAACCTGGTGTGGGTCCTGAGGCTCCTGTACCTCTTTTCTGATGGCAGCAGCGAGAAGAGAACTTGGCCTGGATGGTGGGCGTCCTGATAATTTATTGTGAATTTTCATTTCCGTCATCAGACTGGAATCGATGATTACAATTGGAAATAAAGACATGTTTATGAATGAGGTTGATAACGGCAGCACAGAGACACGGCAGAGTGGCTGCCTCAAGCCTCTAGAAACCTGGGTTCAATCCTGACCTCAGCGGCTGCCGAGGTGGAATTTGCATGCTCCTAGTGTAGGGTTAGTGGAAATGGGTGTTTGATAATCAACATAGGGCCAAAGACTCGATGATTCCTGTCTCTCTAAAGAGAAGCGTTTAATCAGTATTGCAACCTCACTATTAGTAGAACAGTGAGATTAAAAGAATCCTGTTTCTGCGCTGTAGTGCTCCATGACTATAGTTCTGCATGGACTAGATGGGCTGAAGGGCCTGTGTCTGTGCCTTGCTGCTCTACAATAGGGGTTCCCAACCCCTTTCTAATACCTTGGAGCTTTACCAATAACTGAGGGGTCCATGGACTCCAGGTTGAGGAATCCTGCTCTAGAATGTCGACTCAAGTGAAACTGGTAATCAAGTTAACACCAGTTAAATATAATGTTATTACTTGATGAACTTTATATTCCCTCTGACCTATTTATAAGTGAATAACCTGCCATTGAACTAGATGGACAATCTGTAAGCAGTACCTTCCATTCCAACGAGGCATTACTTGTTGAGGTAAAACTCAAAAAAATCTACAAAGTATGAGAAAACAGGTTCTAGGTAAATAACAAAATGTTATTTGTTACTTAACTCCAAGCAACAATCCTAGAATGAACTCCAACCTAGAGAGAAATTGTGAGAAATCCTCAAAATTACCAATTAATGTCATTTGGCCAAAAGCATAATATAACAGATGAGAAGTCCTTGTTTTCTCATTCGACAAATTTATTATGTTGTGCTTTGCTGGTGTTTGAACATCTTAGTGATAAAAATGTAACACAACAGAGTGTCTTCAAGCTTAGCTGAGCATAATTCAGTATCTGTGTCTCATTAATCTTGGCTGATGTTGCATAGTCACCAGCTGGCAAACTGTTTTGCAAATGGACCCACTCACTTAGTTATCCCATTTACTCTAAATTGAAGCCTAGACGACTGACAGGTGTATTGGTCTGTTGTCCTCTTTTAGATCCTAGTCTAAACATCTGCTTGATAACAAAAAAAAACAAGGATTAAAAAATGATTTTTTTTTTGTTTAGTGAACTGAATCTTTAACAGCGAACACTGCTTTGTTAGTAACACACACAAAATGCTGGAGGAACTCAGCAGGTCAGGCAGCATCTTTGGAGTGGAATAATCAGTTGATATTTTGTTAATTGGCCACTGTAAATTACCTCTAGTGAATAAAGAGTCGACCTTTCAGGCTGCGACCCCGTCTTCTTTCCTGATTCTCATTCTAATACCATGGCCTATCATGCCATGTTAAATGCTTATAACTGTAAGTTCCACCTGCAATCTAAAGTTATGAAATCATTGACACATACAACATGGAATAGGCTCTTTGGCCCATCATTTCTGCACTGACCATCACCACCATTTACACTCATAATATCATCACCATCATTACATGCCGTGCCGTATGCTGTGGACGATCATGGTCTCGTGACCATGATAGTTCTAGGCAAATTCTACAGAAGTGGTTTGCCATTGCCTTCTTCTGGGCAGTGTAAAGACAGGTGACCCCAGCCATAATCAATATTCTTCAGAGATTGCCTGCCTGGAACCTTAGGAGATTGTCTGCATGGAACCAGGACCTGTGATATGCACCTGCTGCTCATATGACCATCCACCTGCCTTCCATCTATCTTTGTATCATCTACAATCTTGCCCACAAAGCTATTAATTCTGTCATCCAAATCATTGACATCTATTGCAAAAAAGAAGCAATCCCAATACCAGCCCCTGCAAAACACCCACTAGTCATCGGCAGCCAACCAGAATAGGTCCCCTTTATTTTTATTATTTTTCTCCTGCCAATTAGCCAATCTTGTATCCATGCTAGTATGTTTCCTGTAATACCATGAGCTCTTATCTTCTTAATCAGCTTCATGGGTGGCACCTTCTCAAAGGCATTCTGGAAATCCATGTTAATAACATCCATTGGCTCTCCTTTGTCTATCCTGCCTGTTATTTCTTCAAAGAATTCCAACAGGTTTCTTAGGCAAGATTTCCTCTTAAGGAAACTATGATGATTTTGGCTTGCATTATCATGTGCCTCTAAGTAATGTGAAATCTTTAACTTACTTATGGACTCCAACATCTTCCCAACCATTGAGGTCCAGCCAATTATCCTACAATTTCCTTTCTTCTGCCTCCCTCTCTTCTTGAAGAGTGGAGTGACATTTGCAGTTTTGCAGTCTTCTGGGAACATTGCAGAATCTAGTGATCCTTGAAAGATCATTACTAATGCCTCCACAATCTCTTTAGACACTTCTTTCAGAATCCTGGAGTTAACCCAGGTAACTTATCTATCCTTCAGACCTTTCAGCTTCCCAAGCACCTTTTCCTTAGTAATAGCAACAACACTCACTTCCACATCCTGACACTCTCAAATCTCTGGCGTACTGCTAGTGTCTTCCACAGTGAAGATTGACACAAATTACTTTTTTCTGCCATTGTTTATCCCCCATTTCTACTTCTCCAGCAGTCTGATAGCAATTTTAGCCTCTTTTATACTCTTTATACAGTACATCTGAAAAACTTTTGGTATCCTCTTTTATATCATTAGCTACCACACCTTCATATTTCATCTTTTCTCTCCTTTATTTTCCTTATGTTGGTTTTAAAAGCTTCCCTATCCTCTAACTTCCCCCTAACTTTTACTCTATTATTTGCCCTTATGCTGTCTTTGATTTCTCTTGTCAGCCATGGTTGCCTCATCCTCCCTTTAGAATACTTCAGAGTACTTCCCCATCTTTGGGATGTATCTATCCTGCACCTTCTGAATTGCCCCCAGGAACTACAGCCATTGCTGTTCTGCCATCATCCCTGCTTGTGTCCCCTTTTCAATCAACTTTGGCCAGCTCCTCTCTCATATCTCTGTAATTCCCCTTACTCCACTATAACACTATACTGTACAGTGCATTTGGCTTTATCTTCTCTCTCAAACTGCAGGCTGAACTCTATCATATTATGATCCTTGCCTCCTAAGGTTCCTTTACCTTAAGTTCCCTAATCAAATCTGGTTTGTTACACGGTACCCAATTCAGAATTGCCTATCCCCTAGTGGGCACAACCATAAGCTGCTCTAAAACACCATCTCATAGCCATTCTGCAAATTCCCTCTCTTGGGATCCAGCACCAATCTGCTTTTTCCAATCTACCTGCATATTGAAATGCCCCATGACTATCATAACATTGTCCTTTTGACATGCCTTTTCTATCTCCTATTGTAATGTTTAGCCCACATCCTTTCTATTGTTTGAATGTCTATATATAATATCCATTGGGTCTTTTTATCTTGCAGCTTCTTAACTTTACCTACAAGGATTCTGTATCTTCTAATCTTACGTCACCTCTTTCTGAGGGTTTGATTCATTTTTTAACAACTGAGCCAACCCACCGCCTATGTTTACCTGCCTGTCATTTTGATGCAAGGCATATCCTTGAATGTTAACCCTGATCTTCTTTCAGCCATGACTCAGTGATGCCCACAACATCATAGTTGCCAATCTCTAACTGCGGTCCTGTATTCAGCACCCTTTTCGATTTTGTCCCTATGCTACCCTTCAGCTTAGTCCACTGACTCCAAATTTATCCTATTATCTGCCTATCCTTGCTCACAGTCCCCCTGCACAATGCATCGACTTGTATACCATCTGCCTCAGCCTCAACTGCCCTATAACTCTGGTTCATGTCCCCAGGCCAGATTAGTTTTAACCCTCTGCAACAGCTCTAGCAAACCTCCCTACAGGGATATTAGTCACTTCCAGGTTCAAGTGTAACCCATCCTTTTTGGACAGGTCAACAATTCACTAGGAGAGATCCCAATGATCCAGAAATCTGAAACCCTGCTGACAGCACCACTTCCTCGGCCACTCTTTCATCTGTACTATCATCCTATTCCTGCTCTGGGAGTAATCCAGAGGTTACTACCTTAGAGGTCCTGCTCTCAACCTCTTCCCTAACTCTTGATACTCACTGCACAAGACCATTACTACCGCTGTCATTGGTGTCAATGTGTACCTTCCCTCTTGTGAATCATCTGTAACTGTTCTGAGTCATCATGGACCATGGAGGCAACACGCCATCCTGGAATCTCTTTTGTGACCACAAAACCTTCTGTCTATCCCCTGACTACTGAGTCTCCTATCACTACCATGTTGCCTGACTTTAACCTTCTCTGATGAGCCCCAGAGCCAGCCACAGTTCCACTGGCCAGGTTGCTTCTGTTGTACCCTGATAGCTCAACACCACTGCCCTGAAGTGTTTAAAGGGGTATATTTGTTGCCGAGGGGAATAGATTCAAGGGACCCCTGAACTGACCGCTTACTCCCCTACCCCTCGTGGTGGTTACCATCTACTGGCTGAAGCCTGCACTCTGGGTGTGACCCCCTCAGAGAATTCATCCTCTGGGAAGGTCCTGAGTGGATCCAATTCTATCTTCAGTTCCTGTACCTGGTCAGTCAGTAGCAGAAATTAGGTGCACTTCCTGCGTATGTAGTCATGAGGGAGGCTGTCAGGTGCCCTGAAATCCCACATCTCACAGGAGGAGCCTGAACTACCATCCTGCCTACACTTGTCATGCCTCCAGCTTCTCAAACTTAAGCTCCAGCCTATGCTTGTTCTTGCCCAAGTCTGTTCCCTCCAACACTGACCCCTCCAACTCTAGCCGCTCCAACAACGTCCATTCTACTCATGCCTTGCTTCTTTTTATTTGCCCTGCCAGCTGCTTGAGAGATCACTTAGTGTGTCAAAGGAGAATAGGACCGAGCAGGATTGTGAATCAGCCATGATTGAATGGTGGAGCTAACTAGACTGAATGGCCTAGTTCTGCTCCTATGTTTTATGGTCTTAATAAACCCTTGTTTTCATTTACAAGGACAGATTGTAGAATGCTATGAGGGATTCTCTAATTGTCTTGTAATGGCAGGTTATAATGTGATGTGCTATGTTTCTGTTAAACAGTAAAGTAATAATTGAACTAATTATCTTGCAAGTATTGAAAACTGCTAACGCTAGAAATTTGAGTTAAAGACTAAACCTACTGACGACACACAACAGATGGATCCCACCTGAACAGATTTAGCTTTCTTGATGTCGAAAGCCTTTGTTGAATTGGCAAAAGAAAATGTCCTGTTCTTGTAAAATGTTCCAAGGAGAAGAACATAACACTTAGAAAGTCTTCTCTGGTTAATCGTTAATACCAGCCCCATGAAAGCTGATGCATTAAGTAATGAAAACAACATCTTACACCATATGGTTATCGCGTGCTGTACATTTCAGTACGTGTATTAGGATGCCTGACAGGGTGATTAAGAGCTTTGCTTTTTTAATTTAAGGGACAAACGAGCTGCTACCACATTTGGTTCATTGGGTTGAGATGAGACATTTGATTAATGTTCGATTTCCTACGTTAATCAGTTACATCATTGGCAATCAAAGTTCATAGAGAATTGATTTGGTTCATCCCTCTCAGACTCAAGAGAAACAATGGAAATGAACGAGACCAGCAGCTACTACCTTGCTGCCCAGACCTTCAGCATCTCAGATGTTATAGTAATCGTGGCTTATTTTATCCTTAATGTCTTTGTTGGCATGTGGGTAAGTGCTTGGTGTTAATTGTTGCCTATTAGTTTCTACAGTTTGTCTCTGTCCTTCAAGAATTGGCCTATTGTCCAAAATGGTGAATCAACTGAATAAACTAGCTGAAGATTTATTCCATAGTTGATTTAAACCTGACCATCCAGGCATCAAGCAAGCATCCTACTGAAAGGTGATATTCCGTTAACAAACATTGCTCATGAGAAATCGAGGAAGTCAGCTTGGTGTATGATCTCTTATTTTGATACATGATATACTGGAGCTTGTCTTTAGCACATCCAATCTAGGCAAGAATTAAACAAAACTGAATTTAAATCTTGAAAGCCATTATGATTGTTTAGCTAAAGTAATGCTTGGGATTAGCAAATTTTAATTGTCCTGGTGAAGGGTCTATGGCGAAATGTCGACTGTTTATTCTTCTCCATTGACGCTACTTGATCTGCTGAGCTCCTCCACCATTTGGTTAGTGTATGTGTGTGTGCACTATTCTGGATTTCCAACATCTGCAGAATCTTGTGTTTATGGTAACTTTTGATTGTTCTTTTGATTCTTTCACAGAGTGTTAATGCAATGCTGATCTTTTTAAGAGTCGCAGTACTATCTTCTGTTGAGTTATTCCCATTTGGAATCTTTGAAAGGAAACTCCTCTGATTTCTGAAATGTTGGAAAATTATTGCTCTCGCAAAGGATTTTGTACAAAAATTGAGAACTTTGCACTTGGCTCAGGGATTGAAATTAGGTTTTACTCTGTAATTAAAAAAAAGACTTGTATATATTGAAATTCACAGTACGTGGGCAGGGCCATGTCAGCTTCCACTCTTGCCGAAATGTGAAGAGAGCTTGGTCCTTGGTCTCTAAGCCTTGTTTGTTCATTCATGATCATTCTCGTGTTTCTGCCCGAGTCACTTTCAATATTATTTCTGCATTAGTGAAACAAAAGAGCCACATGAATATGCTGGAATATCTCAACAGATCTAGCAACATCTGTGTGATAAACTCCAGCAAAAGGTCATAGATATGAAATCCAAACTGTTTCTCTTTTCACGGATGCTGCCTGATTGCTGAATGTTCCCAGCTTTTTCTGATTTTTAATTTCATTACTTCTTTATTTTTGAGGAAGTAACTGTACTGCCCCCAGGAAAAACATTCAGCGAGACTATGGTGGGTCTCATAATTCCCTTTACCCACTCAATTTCTCCGATAGTCTAATATTGTATCTATTCCAGTAGGGTGGCCGATAGCGCAGCCAATAATGCGATTCGCTTTACTGCACCGGCGATCAGTGATCAGGGCTCAATTTTCGCAGTTGTCTACAAGGAGTTTGTATGCATTTTGTATGACCGTGTGGGTTACCTCCAGGTATTCCTGTTTCCACTCACATTCCAAAGACGTATGGTTAGGATTAGTGGAGCTATGTTGTTGCTGGAAGTGTGGTGACGGACTGTGTCAGTTGTTGTAAACAGCACGTTTCACTATATGTTTTAACTTACACATGACAAATAAAGCTAATCTTTAAAGATCTTTAAGCATTTATTAAATATACTTCCGATGTAAAGATCTCTGAAGGTTCACAATCTTCTCAATAAGGTTCTCTTCATCTTGGTCTCAGATGGTCAGCTGCTTCTTGTAAACTATGACCCAAATTCTGGACAGCTTCCATCAGGGAAACATCCTCACTTTATCATCAGTGCCATCAAGACCATTCCTGATCTTCTACACTTCAGTGAAATCACTCGTCATTCCTAGAAACATTGTGGAGTACATTTCCACAGGCAAATCGCTTCTCCCTGGAATCAGCCTGGTGAACCCCCACTGCACCATCTTCCTTGCCAGGCTTTTAAAGCAATGCCTTTCAAGCCCAAAACTGTACACAGTAACCCAGATGTAGTCTTGCCAGAGTAACTGTAACAAAACATTTTCTTCGTTTTAACATTTTATCACTTTATGGAAAAATAGTCTTCACAGCTCCCCGGAGAACTTCAGCACAACGATCTTATCTCAATGACCTCTGGCTTTCTCATCCTCCAAGTTCCTCAATACTTCATTGATACCCAGTCTCTCGTGACCTCAGGAGCTTCTAAAGCACATTGCATTAATAACATTGAAAAGCAAACCAGGTCTATTCTAGTTTACGGGACAGTAATGTGCTCTGTCTACACTTCCTGCTGACTCGGAAAAGCAGATAATCACAGTCCTCTCCCAGCATGGACATTCTCTTTTCTCCCCCCTACCACTGGGCAGATGATAACACACACACACCACCGAGGCGAAGGACAGGATCTGTCTTGTATAATGAAGATGAACTCTTGACTTCATGGCTGATTGCACCTTACTGAATATTTGCACTGTACTTTTCTGCAAATGTAGCACTACATTTGATGCACCATCAATAACTCTCTCTGAGACGTAAAGGCGAGATATCGGCTTTTATTGACTGGAAGAAGGAACAAGCAGTGAGTGACGACCATACTACATCCTGGAGTCAGAGAGGCTGGGCTCAGGCCTCGATCGCCTTTATACAGGGGTCTGTGGGAGGAGCCACAGGAGCAGTCAGCAGGGGGCATGTCCAGGCAGGTATATGTAGTTCACCACAACATTCTGCTTCAAAGTTCAAAGTAGATTTATCTTTGAAGTATGCATATTATAAACAACCTGAGGTTGTCTTCCTGCAGGCAGCCACAAAAAAAAGAAACACAATAGAGGCCATTAAAAAACCCACACAACAACCAACAAACATCCAATGTGCAAACAATTGAAAGGTGAACAAATAACATACAGATCCTGAACCGCAGAGAGTCGGTCATGAGCTCAGAGCTAGAGAGCCAGTTCAACAATGAGGCAAGTGAACCCCATTGAGGATCCCAGTGACCACAGGCCATGGCCACGGAGCCCGTTCAGTGACGATGACCACAGGCCACAGCTACAGAGCCCGTTCAGTGTCGATGACCGCAGGCCACAGTCACAGAGCCTGTTCAGTGACAATGACCGCAGGCCACAGTTACAGAGCTCATTCAGTGCTGATGACCGCAGGCCACAGTCACAGAGCCCGTTCAGTGTCGATGACCACAGGCCACAGTCACAGAGCCTGTTCACTGCTGAGGGGAGTTCCGATGACCGCAGGCCACAGCTACAGAGCCCGTACAGTGCTGATGACCGCAGGCCACAGTCACAGAGCCCGTACAGTGCCGATGACCGCAGGCCACAGTCACAGAGCCCGTACAGTGCTGATGACCGCAGGCCACAGTCACAGAGCCCGTTCAGTGACAATGACCGCAGGCCACAGTCACAGAGCCCGTTCAGTGCCGATGACCGCAGGCCACAGTTACAGAGCTCATTCAGTGCCGATGACCGCAGGCCACAGTTACAGAGCCCGTACAGTGCCGATGACCGCAGGCCACAGTTACAGAGCCCGTTCAGTGATGATGACTGCAGGCCACAGTTACAGAGCCCGTTCAGTGACGATGACCGCAGGCCACAGTCACAGAGCCCGTACAGTGCCGATGACCGCAGGCCACAGTTACAGAGCCCGTTCAGTGCCGATGACCGCAGGCCACAGTTACAGAGCCCGTACAGTGCCGATGACCGCAGGCCACAGTTACAGAGCCCGTTCAGTGATGATGACTGCAGGCCACAGTTACAGAGCCCGTTCAGTGACGATGACCGCAGGCCACAGTTACAGAGCCCGTTCAGTGCCGATGACCGCAGGCCACAGTCACAGAGCTCATTCAGTGCCGATGACCGCAGGCCACAGTCACAGAGCCCGTTCAGTGCCGATGACCGCAGGCCACAGTTACAGAGCCCGTACAGTGCCGATGACCGCAGGCCACAGTTACAGAGCCCGTTCAGTGATGATGACTGCAGGCCACAGTTACAGAGCCCGTACAGTGCCGATGACCGCAGGCCACAGTTACAGAGCTCATTCAGTGCCGATGACCGCAGGCCACAGTCACAGAGCCCGTTCAGTGACAATGACCGCAGGCCACAGTCACAGAGCCCGTTCAGTGCCGATGACCGCAGGCCACAGTTACAGAGCTCATTCAGTGCCGATGACCGCAGGCCACAGTTACAGAGCCCGTACAGTGCCGATGACCGCAGGCCACAGTTACAGAGCCCGTTCAGTGACGATGACCGCAGGCCACAGTCACAGAGCCCGTACAGTGCCGATGACCGCAGGCCACAGTTACAGAGCCCGTTCAGTGCCGATGACCGCAGGCCACAGTTACAGAGCTCATTCAGTGCCGATGACCGCAGGCCACAGTTACAGAGCCCGTACAGTGCCGATGACCGCAGGCCACAGTTACAGAGCCTGTACAGTGATGATGACCGCAGGCCACAGTTACAGAGCCCGTTCAGTGACGATGACCGCAGGCCACAGTTACAGAGCCCGTTCAGTGACGATGACCGCAGGCCACAGTTACAGAGCCCGTTCAGTGCCGATGACCGCAGGCCACAGTTACAGAGCTCATTCAGTGCCGATGACCGCAGGCCACAGTTATAGAGCCCGTTCAGTGATGATGACTGCAGGCCACAGTTACAGAGCCCGTTCAGTGCCGATGACCACAGGACACAGTCACAGAGCCCGTACAGTGATGAGGGGAGGAAACCTCACGGAGCAATGAGCTGAATACTGGTTCAAATTGCGCAAACAGTTAAAAAAAAACATGAACAGAAACACATGGAGTATGAACTGCAGAGTCCCTGAAAGCGAGTCCACAGCACTGCAGCCTGTTCGGTGCTGAGGCGAGTGAAAACCCATCCAGGAACCCGATGGCCGCAGGGCAACCATTGCCCTTGAACCTGGTAGCATGAAACCCCAGTCTCCTCCATCTCCCGCCCGACAATAGTAGTGAGAAGAGAGGGAGGCCAGTCAAATTCAGGCAGACAGCACTGAACACCTGTTCATTTTTCACTCTCGTCCTGGACTATAAAACTTGCTCGACACTTTAATCAGTGCAGAGTACTATGGGTTCATCTTCCACCATCAGGCCTTGAGGCAGCGTACATCCCCAACAATGACTAGCCGGCTGTACCTATACTCTCAAGGGTCTAGATTGCCAAACACCCTCCCAGGATATTGCAGAAGTGCCAGATCATTTAGTCACAAACAAGAGAAAATCTGCGGACGTCAGAAATCCAAGCAACATGCACAAGTGCTGGAGGAGCTCAACAGGCCAGGCAGCATCTAGGAAACGAGTACAGTCGACGTTTCGGGCCGAGACCCTTCATAAGATCGTTTAGTCAGTACAAAAGCACATTCTTAAAAGGGAAATTACAGGCTGCACCCTGCAGCAAGCACAGTTCAGAAGTATGTTTACTAGAGGATCTAGTAGTTTTGTGTGCTGTCTGCAAAACATGGCTGTTGGTTGTTGGCACCATCTTGCCAACTCTACTCCAAAGGTACTCCTCCCTAGTACCACCGCGATATACTTATGCTTTCAGATGAATTGTATGCATGGCATGCAAGGCAAAGTATGCCGTACTCACTGTACCTCACTGCATGAGACAGTAATAAACCAATTATTAACCTGCTACAGTAGGTCATTGCAAAGATTTGGAACAGAATCACAAAGGGCAGTGCTAAGTCAACCATGTGACATTAAAAGTAAGTTTAAATATTTGAAATCAGCGCTTTCCTCTTCCTCTAACCATAACCAGACAAGTGTTTTATGGAACTTCTTCCTCCTCATTGAACTTTTTTTGCAAGCTTAGAAAGACTTATTACAGTCTATCCATTGGTTATATGCATTTATATGTCACAATTATAAGTAAAGAGATAAGACAGGATGATACATCTCATTGAGCTCAAAGGAAGTGACCACTTCTGGAAGCAGTCTGATTTGGTTGGCGACCGATTCCTGTGTCCCATATTTTATTGGGAGTCAGCCTACGCAGACTCACAGCATGGTAAGATTCTCTCACTAACTTTCCCTGTAGTTTATTCAGCATAATGGATGAATCAAAGTAATACAATCAGGTTTCTCTGCTCTGTATTAAATATTAGGGTCAAGGAGATGTGCAGCAGGGAAACAGGTCCCTTGGCCCATTGAGTTTCTGTTGACCATCTCCTAGGGCCCTTAAGCTCTTGGTGGAGCATAGGTTATCGATGACCTCCGTCTCCATCTGACCTCTGTTTTGAGCCATTTTCTTGAGAGTGGACCTGGAGTGTCCCCATCATCTAGTTTCAGCCTTGTGTCTCTCCTCTATGTGTTCTTTGGACGTCCCTTTTCCCTCTTTCCTTGGGATTCCATTTTATCACCTGTCCAGTGATGTTGTTGCTTGGCTTCCTCAAGGTGTGGCCAATCCACCTCCGTTTCTGTTGGTGTATTTTGTTGACCATCAAGCATCTACTTATAACAATTCCATCCTGCCCTCTTCTGTTCTCCCAACGTTCCCATCAACTCTCCCAGATTCTACTCCTCGTTAAAACACCGGGGACAATTTATAGTAGGCAGTTTGGGAGGAAACAGGAACGCTCGGAGGAAAACTGTACAGCCACAGAGAGAATGTGCAAACACTATTCTGCATACCACAATTCCCATGGAGATTGTGTAGTGGGAGAGAGAGTTTACAAGAAGCAAGCGGGGTTAGTCAGGACATTCTACATTCAGATTCAGATTCAGTTTATTGTCATTTAGAAACCACAAATGCAATGCAGTTAAAAAATGAGACAACGTTCCCCCAGAATGATATCACAAAAGCATATGACAAAACAGACTACACCAGAAAATCCACATAACGTTTGGCAATCCCCAATCCAGAGTCCAGAGAGGCTGCTGCATATTAATATCGTGCTATCGTCTAGAGCATTCCCTGGAAAGGAGCTCCAAATCCACCAGACAAAACAAGACCAAAAACTAAAGCTACAAGACCTGCACAAAACCACATAATTACAATATATAGTTACAACAGTGCAAACAATAGCATAATTAATAAAAAAAAAACAGACTACGGGCACAGTAAAAATAGTCCAAGATGTTAAAGGACTGTAAGTTCAAAAGAAATCACCACAGTTTCCACAAGTCCCCAGGGTCCCGACAGACTCGCCATCCCACGCCGGCGGCAGAAGGGAATGCCCCCACTATGGACTTCCAAGGTGCCGCCCGACTCAGCCTCACAGACGCAGCACACAATGAAAGCTCCGTCGAAACCAGCCTCGCAGACGCAGCACACAATGGAAGCTCCGTCAAAACCAGCCTCGCAGACGCAGCACACAATGAAAGCTCCGTCGAAACCAGCCTCGCAGACGCAGCACACAATGGAAGCTCCGTCAAAACCAGCCTCGCAGACGCAGCACACAATGAAAGCTCCATTGAAACCAGCCTCGCAGACGCAGCACACAATGAAAGCTCCGTCAAAACCAGCCTCGCAGACGCAGCACACAATGGAAGCTCCGTCGAACCCAGCCTCGCAGATGCAGCACACACCGAAAGCGACCCGAGTCCGTCGAAAGGAATTCTCCAAGATTGTGCATGATTAGACGATTGGCAAGGGCTAATAAAAATAAGTTAGGTTTAAGTGGAGTGGCCTAAGTGTGAATGAGCCAGTGTTAGAGTGGGAAGTTCAGACTTTGGCTCGTAGAGGCTTCGGTGAGGAGAGACAAAGGCTTGCTTAATTTAATTTGTCTTTCTTATTACACAGTTAGAGCAAGCAGGATAGTGGAGTGCTTCTCTTGTAGGGAACATGTTGCAGTCTGACCTGTTGAGTTCCTCCAGCATCTGATATGTGTGTGTGTCTCTCTCTAGTTGTGAACTCCCCTACCCTGGGAAAAAGGCTGTGATTTCTGCCCTGCTATACAGTGAAATCTCCACTTCCTACATTGCAGGGAAACAAAGTCCCAGCATATCAGGTCTCTCCTTATAACAAGCCCTCTAGTCCAGACAATGTCCCTGTGGACACTTTCACATCACCCCACACTGCGTCACAAGACTGATGTGATTTTTAGCGGCCCATCACTGTTGTGCCATCAGCTTGCACACAGGGCAATCCCACAAACAACTATAGTCAAAATTTGCTGGATTAGACTGATTTTAACTATCAATCACTTTCTCTTTCTGTAACTCAGAAAGCCACAGGAGGGTTTTTTTAAAAATCTTCTTCCTCTTTCTTCATGTGAGCCTTCCAATCTGAATGAGATAAGCATCATTGACTGAGTGACGGCCATCGGCCAGGATCCTGGTGAAGAGGTATTCCTCTCTTCCTGTGACATGGTTCATGTGATCACAGCAATTTCCTAATACATGTAAATTTACACCCAGTGGCCATGTTACAGGGTACGCTTGAACATCTGCTGTTACTGCAAATAGCTATCAGCCAATCATGTGGCAACAACTCAATGCATAAAAGCATGTTGATGAGGTCAAGAGGTTCAATTTGTTGTTCAGACCAAACATCAGAATGGGGGAAAGAAGTGATCTAAGTGACATTGATTTTGAAATGATTGTCGGTGCCAGACAGGGTGGCTTAAGTATCTCAGAAACTGCTGATCCGAATTTTTCATGCACAACCATCTCTAGAGTTTACAGAGAATGGTGCGATAAACAGAAAACATGCAGGGAGCAGAAGTTCTGTGGGTGAAAATGGCTTCTGCGACTTTCAGATTTTCATTGACTGCAGGTTACAGTTGCATTTGATTAGTGAGGTATTATACAAAATAATTTATTTATTGTTTCAAATGTATTTCCACAATGCCTGTTTGCTGCAAAATGTTACGCATCTTAGCGGCACCTTCTGATCTTCCCAGTGCAGTAATTCCCACTTTCTTTTCTCCTTACAGTCCTCTTGCAAAGTGAGCAGGAACACTCTCAGTGGATATTTCCTGGCTGGCAGAGACATGTCCTGGTGGCCGGTAAGTGCTCAAAGATTTAAAGTACATTTATTACCAAGGTACGTATGCAATACACAACTCTGAGATTTGTCTCCCCTACAGACAGCCATGAAACAAAGAAAACCAAAATGAGTTCCTCTATAGATCAAAAAAACAACCTGCTGAGGATACACCCATTCTCTAATATTGACCTTAATGGGAGGCAGCTCTAGTCTATTTAATTTATCGGTGTCTTAATTAGATTCTTAGAGTCCAGCGAGGTGTTTATTGATCATCTTGCTAGCTTAATGAATGTCAGGATTTTCTATTATCCTGAATGAGTTGTTCTTTGCTGTAGAATTAAAAATAAAACCTATTTTAGTTTCACGAGGTTTGTGTAATCGTCAAAAATCAAAAGAACTATATGGGTTGAACAGCTGAAATAAAAGTGGAAAATGTCGAAAATATTCAACACAACAGACAATATTTGTTGCTTTGTAATTCCTGTAATTTTCTATTCTTTTTCTATTTTATTGCAATCCCTTAAAATACTCTGCACTGAAGCTTGCATTTATTTTCAAGTTTAAGTTGAATTGTCATTCAACCATACATGAATACTTCTGAAGACAGCCAAATGAAACAGTGTTACTCCAGGGTCAAGCTGCAGAACTTCGTACCAACAGTCATACGCACTGCAAGGCACATGTAGCACTTGTAATTATAACAGCACTAAACATACAGTCACACAAAAAATACATAATATAGCTCAAGTCCCTCTGCAACAGGTAACCCCGTGCCATTAGCGTCTGGTTGTGCTACAGCCAAGGCCACGTAGCTCTCCCACTGTTGGTCTTGCCATCGAACTAGTGAACCGGACTTGCAGTATTCTACATTAGCAATGTCCAGCAGGGACTTGTGATACACATGCTGTTGTTATGCATATGTTAAATATAAACGTGAATAATTTATTGAGAACACAAGAGATTCTACAGATGCTGGAAATCCACAGCAACACACACACACACAAAGTGCTGGAGGAACCCAGCATGCCAGGCAGCATCCACTGTACTCTACAAATGTCTTACACACACACACACACACACACAACTATATAGCTAGGGTGCCGAAGACTTTTGCACAGTACTGTAGTAATTTTATGTATTGCACTGTACTTCTGCCACAAAAAAACACAAATTTCATGACATACGTGAGTGATGATAAACCTGATTCTGATATGCATCTCTATTGTGGACTGAGAGTGGGAAGGGGGCAGGGAGAGGGGAATTATTGTTGGGAAAAGGGGAAGTGAAGGGGGGGGAGTGGGAAGCATTCTGTAATGATCAATAAACTATTTGCTTGGAATCAAATGACCTTGCCTGGTGTCTCAGGGTTAAGTGTGTCTGCACCTGCGACACCCACTCAGCCCCTAGCACTCCTTCTTTGTCACCTGTCCCACGTCCCTCCCAATGACACTCCACCCTCGCTATTCCCAACATCCTTTGCTCCCGTCAGATTTACAAACTTGCTTTCTGCTCCTCACTGACAAATACAGTTCTGTGCAAATGCCTTAGGCATCCTAGTTATATATATGTGCCTAAGACTTTTGCACAGTACTGTATAGAGAGGAATAAACAGTCGATGTTCCGGGCCAAGTCCTGTTGGAGGGTCACTTGCCAATAAAGACTTTATCCCTTTTCACTCTTCCTGTTACCACCATTGGGGAGGAGGTACAGGAGCCTGAAGGCTCACATTCAGAAATAACCTCTTACGTACCATCAGATTTCATAACAGCGCATGAACCTGTGAACACTACCTCATTAACACAAGAGATCCCGCAGTTGCTGGAAATCCAGATCGGCACACACGAAATGTTGGAGGCATTCAGCAGGTCAGGCAGCATCTATGGCGTGAAATAAGCAGTCGAAGTTTTGGGCTGAGACCCTTCATCAGGACCTATTGAAGGGTCTCAGACCGAAACACTGACTGTTTACTAATTTCCGTAGATGCTGCCTGACCTACTAAGTTCCACCAGCATTTGCAGAATCTTTTGTGTATGATTTATTGAGTCTTTGTTTATGTATTGTTTTTCACAAATTCTGTTGTATTTCTTTATTTTCCTGTAAATCCCTGCAAGAAATGAATCTCAGGGTAGTGGATGGTAACATATACGTACTTCGATAATACATTGGACTGCTTTGAATCGGTAGACTGGATTCAGGGATTCATCTTCGAACCTGGATGAGTATGCTGCAATTGTTACCGACTTCATTAAAACCTGTGTGGATGAGTGTGTGCCTACAAAGACTTGCTGTACATTCCCAAACAAAAAGCCGTGGATGAACCAGGAGGTGCGTCGTCTGCTGTAGGCTAGATCTGTGGCATTCAAGTCTGGCAACCCAGGCCTGCACCAGAAAACCAGGTATAATTTGCGGAGGGCGAAGAGACAATTTCAAATGAGGTTGGAGGCGACATCAGATGCACGGTAACTCTGACAGGGTCTGCAAGACATTATTTCCGACAAAGCGAAACCCAATAGCGTGAATGGCAGTGATGCTTCACTATCAAATGAACTCATCACGTTCTATGCCCGCTTTGAAAGGGAGAACACAACTACAGCTGTAAAGATCCCTGCTGCACCTGGTGACCCTGTGATTTCCGTCTCAGAGGCCGATGTTAGACTGTCTTTAAAGAGAGTGAACCCTTGCAAGGCAGAAGGTCCTGATGGAGTATCTGGTAAGGCTCTGAAAACTTGAGCCAACCAACTTGTGAGAGTATTCAAGGACATTTTCTACCTCTCACTGCTACAGGAGGAAGTTTCCGTTTGCTTCAAAAAGGAACAATTATACCAGTGCCTAAGAAGAATAATGTGAGCTGCCTTAATGACTGTCGCCCAGTAGCACTCACATTAACAGTGATGAAATGCTTTGAGAGGTTGGTCATGACTAGACTGAACTCCTGCCTCAGCAAGGACCTGGGCCCACTGCAATTTTCCTATTGTCACAATAGGTCAATGGCAGACACAATCTCAATGGATCTCCACACGGCTTTAGACCGGACAACACAAACACCTACTTCAGGATGCTGTTCTTCGAATATAGCTCAGCATTTAATACCACCATTCCCACAACCCTGACTGTGAAGTTGCAGAACCTGGGCCTCTGTACCTCCCTTTGCAAATGGATCCTCATCTTCCTAACCAGCAGACCACAATCTGTGCAAATTGGTGATAACATCTCCTTCTCACTGACGATCAACACTGGCGCACCTCAGGGGTGTGTGCTTAGCCCACTGCTCTACTCTCTATATACACATGACTGTGTGGCTAGGCATAGCTCATATACCATCTACAAATTTGCTGATGATACAGCCATTTTTGGTAGAATCTCAGGTGGTGACGGGAGGGCGTACAGGAGTGAGATATGCCAACTAGTGGAGTGGTGTCACAGCAACAACCTGGCACTCAATGTCAGTAAGATGAAAGAGCTGATGGTGGACTTCACGAAGGGTAAGATGAAGGAACACATACCAATCCTCATAGAGGGATCAGAAGTGGAGAGATTAAGCAGATTCAAGTTCCTGGGCGTCAAGATCTCTGAGGATCTAACCTGGTTCCAACATAATGATGTAGTTATAAAGAAGGTAAGACAGCAGCTATATTTTATTAGGAGTTTGAAGAGATTTGGCATGTCATCAAATACACTCAAAAACTTCTATAGTTGTACCATGGAGAGCATTCTGACAGGCTGCATCACCGTCTGGTATGGAGGGGCTACAGCACAGGTCTGAAAGAAGCTGCAGAAGGTTGTAAATCTAGTCAGCTCCATCTTGGGTACTAGCCTACAAAGTACCTAGAACATCTTTAGGGAGCGATGTCTCAGAAAGGCAGCATCCATTATTAAGGACCTCCAGCACCCAGGGCATGCCCTTTTCTCACTGTTACAATCAGGTAGGTACAGAGGCCTGAAGGCACACACTCAGCGATTCAGGAACAACTTCTTCCCCTCTGCCATCCGATTCCTAAATGAACATTGGATCTTTGGACACTACCTCACTTTTTTTACTAACACAAGTTTTAAAAATCTATTCACTATATGTCAAGATGTACAAAAAGCTGGATGAATTCAGCAGGTTGGGCAGCATCCGTTGAAAGAAACAGTCAACATTTCGGGTCAAGACCCTTTAGCAGAGTGAGTCCTGACGAAGCGTCACGACCTGAAACGTTGACTGCTTCTTTCAACGGATGCTGCCCGACCTGCTGAGTTCATCCAGCTTGTTTGTACGTCTTGATTTGACCACAGCATCTGCAGTGTACTTTGTGTTTACTATTCACTATATGTAATTGATGTATTTGTTTTTTATTATTAATATTTTCATTTATTATTATATTTCCCCCTTTTCTTCTATATTATGTATTGCATTGAACTGCTGCAGCTAAGTCAACAAATTTCACATCACTGAAATTTGATAATAAACCTGATTCTGATTCGGATTTTGTGCAGAGATGAAGATAAAAGAAGCTTAAATGTCAATACTGCTCTTCAACGCTAGGGGTCACTACAGACTGCATTATAACCGGTCTAATATTTTGAGGTATCGATGCTGATAATTATGAAAGGAAATGCTACAGCCAATTTGCACATAACAAGGTCTCATTAATATCTCTGTAATTATCCCTTGAAAGTGGCATCATAGGGAGAAAGAGTCATAAAGTTTCCTGGCACATTGGCCTTCATAAGGGAATTGGGATGTTATATTGAAATTGTATGAGACTGCTGAGGCCTAATTGGGAGTATCGTGTCTAGTTTTGGTCAGCTTCCTTCAAGAAGGATATAAATCAGATTGAAAGAGTGCAGAGAAAATCACAAGGATGTTGCTGTGACTTGACCTGAGTTACAGGGAGAGATAGAATAGATTACAACTTTATTCTCCAGAATGTAGAAAATCGAGGGGAAATTTGACAGAAGTACGCAAAATTATAAGACCATAAAATTTAGGAGCAGAACTAGACCATTTGGCCTATCGAGTTTGCTCCATCATTTCATCATGGCTGATCTAATTCTCCTCTTGTCCCCAATCTCCTGCCTTCTCTCCATATCACTTCATGCTCTGACCTATCACAAATCTAACAACTTCTGCCTTAAGTATACATAAAGACTTGGCCTCTACAGCTGCCATTTCTTTGCCCATTCTCCTAATCTATCTGAGTCCTTCTGTAGAATTATAAGGGATATAGATAGGTTAAATGCGAACAGGCTTCTTCCACTGATGCTGGGTGAGACCACGATCAGAGGTCATGGGTTAAGGGTGAAAGGTGAAATCTTCAAGGGTATCTTCTGCACTCAGAGCTTCCAGCAGTGCTGCACCCCCTCAGTACTGTGCTGAAATGGAAACCTAGTCACTGTGGATTGGGATTTCAATTCTCGAGTTTCTGACACAGTATGTTGTGCTGCAGTAGCACATATGTAGTGTCGAGACCTGCAACGTCAAGTCAAGTTTATTGTTGTTTAACAATACACACATATACCGTCAAACGAGATGATTCTCCTAAACAGGGTGTAAAGCACTGTAGTATACATAACACATAACTTATGAAAGTAAGGATGAAATTACAGATGGAATACACATAAATAAGTGAAGTGCATACATTAAATATTGTAAGGTATGGAACAGATTAACCAGTGGTACTTTGAATACAGTGCGGCAAGGACTTTGAAGCCTAATGGCCTGAGGGAAGAAAGTGTTTCTCATCCTGACCATTCTTGTTTTTATGCATCGTAGTCTCCTGCCTGATGGTAGAAGGTCAAAGAGGATGCTAGATGGATGGGTGGGATCTTTAATAATACTGCGTATTTCCCTCCCCTTTGTCTCACCACACAGTCCCTTTTCTCTGTTTCCCATTCCCCATTCTGGTGGCTCCCTCACCCCTTCCCTTCTCCACACCTGCCCTCGCTTTGGCTCCCCTCTTCCATCCCTTTCTCCCATGCTCCACTCTGCTCTCCTATCAGATTCCTCCTTCTTCAGGCCATTTCCCATCAGGCCACCTCCCATCTTCTTACATTGGCCCCTTGTTATGTTTTGAATGTAGCCTCCATGCCCCCAGTTGACCCCCGTTCGCCTAGGGTAAACCGCCATCTTCCTGCCAGTAGTGCAATACTTCGGTGTAAATACGGTGTAATGCCCCCCAGTACACACTCACAAGATAAATATCAGACAATACCCAAAAGTGAGTAAATAATTGCAACTTTATAGTAATTTCTCAGTGATGGGGTTAGTAGAAACAGATAACCTAAAGGCGCCAGAGTAATAATCAGTTTGTGCACAAATTTTAACACGTTGGAGCTCACACCTCCGGTTCCCTTCCACAATGACCTTCCGAGCCTTCGGCCACCGTCCGAACCTCTGACGTCCAATATCCGTCGCTCTGGAACCGCTGCCCGCTCCACACACGTCCGTCCTCCTCGCTCTCCTCCCGAAAAAGTCCGCGAACTCCCACTCAGCTCACACAGACAAGATAGCATAACAACTCTCCATCGGTTATTTCCCCCCTTATCAGTAGTCATAACCCAAACATACCAGACACATAGCATTACAGAGAAGCCATTTCGTTAGCCTAAGCAGTTAATACCATGGTTACTGGTACTGAGAAACCTACGTGTAACTCCAGAACATAAACCTGATTGCAAGAAAAAGATGGAGGGTCAAGAGATGCGAGTCTTAATTTGTTCTTCTACTTTAAGCGAGGCTCGCACATATTACATGGTAGCATCATGGCGAATGCAAATCATGTACTTTGTACATGTAACCATAGTGAGTTATTTAAACAACAAGGAATGATTAATCAAATAATATATTTATGATATTTCTCAAATATTGCATATATATTAAATGCACACCATTCCCCTCTCTCACCTTCCCCCTACCTTGTCTCACCCAGCACCTGCTAGCTTGTAAGCCTTCTCTCTCCTCCCATTGGCTTCTGCCCCCCCACCCCCATTTCCAGTCCTGATGAAGGGGCGCAGACAAAAAACGGTGACTATTTATTCCCTTACACAGATCAGAATCAGAATCACTGGCATATGTTGTGAGATTTGTTGTCTCTGCAGCAGCAGTACATTGCAATGCGTGATAATGGAGGAAAAAACCTGACGTACTGTAATTCATAGTTTTCATAACTCATATACTATATATAATAGTATAGTGTAAAAGATAGTGCAAAAATACAAATTTAAAAAAGTAGTGAGGGAATGTTCATGGGTTCAATGCCCATTCAGAAATCTGATTGCAGGGGGGAAGAAGCTGTTCCTGAATCAGTGAGTGTCTTCAGGCTCTTGTACCTCCTCCCTGATGAGAAGGGGGCATGTCTGGGTGATGGGGGTCCCGGAGGCTAGTGCCCATGATGGAGCTGACTACATTTACAACTCTCCGCAGCTCATTTCGATCCTATGCAGTAGCAACACACACACACATACACACACACACACGCACGCACACATGCACGCACGCACACACACACACACACACATGCACACACACACACACAGACACACACACGCACACACACACACACACACACACACACGCACACACACACACGCACACACACACACACACGCGCACACACACACACACACACACACGCACGCACACACACACACACACACACACACACACACACGCACACACACACACACACACGCGCACACACACACACACACACACACACAGACACACACACACACACACACACACACTCAGTTAGAATGCTCTCCATGTCAAAATTTGTGAGTGTCCTTGCTGACGTATCGAATCTCCTCAAACTACTAATGAACTACAGCCGCATTTGTGCCTTCTTTGTAGCTGCATTGATACGTCAGGCCCAGGAAAGATCCCCAGAGATATTGCCAGCTAGGGATTTGAAATTGATCCCCCTAGGGGGGCTTGTCTTACCCTTTTTAAGGCCACACCCAGTTGTTTAGCTGCCTGACCTGCAGAGTTCCTCCAGTGTTTTGAGTGATGCTTAAGGTTTCCAGCACCTGTAGTCTCCGGAGTCTGCAGAGCTGATACTAGGTCAATCTGTATTGAGTTTCCCTTCAGTGCTGATCTAAAGAATCACAGATTGAGAATAGCGAGGTCCCCTGTTTGAGCCGCGGGAGAATTGCTCTCAGGGAGCGGTGAATGCTTGGAATCTGCCCCCCCAACCCAAAGTACTGAATCATTGAATATAGTCAGGGGTGAAATAAAAGAACTCATCTCACTCCAACCATCAGGAAGGAGAATGCACACTCAAGTGTTTTAGGAACAGCTTCTTCCCCCACGATAGGTTTCTGAACAGACACTGAACCAACCCATGAACACAACTTCACTATTCTGCTCTCTATTTTCACTACTTAATTATTTTTTAATACACTCAGTGGCCACTTTATTGGGTACACCTGCTCTAATCGGCCAATCATGTGGCAGCCACTCACTGCAGAAAAGCATGCAGACGTGGTCAAGAGGTTCAGTTATTGTTCAGACCAAATATCAGAATGGGGAAGAAATGTGATCTAAGGACTGACCGTGGAATGATGGTGCCAGATGGGGTGGTTTGAATATCTCAGAAACTGCTGATCTCTTAGGCTTTTCACAAACGACCAAGTCTACAGTTTACCAGGAATGTTGCAAGAAACAGTGAGAGCAAGTTCTGTGGGCAAAAACTCCTTGTTAATGAGAGAGGTCAGAGGAGAAGGGCCAGGCTGGTTCAAGCTGATTGGAAGGCAACGGTAACTCAAATAACCAGATGTTACAACAGTGGTGTGCAGAAAAGCATCTCTGAATGCACAACATGTTGAGTCTTGAAGTGGACGGGCTCCAGCAGCAGAACACCACACCGGGTTCCACTCCTGGACCTAATAAAATGGCCAATAAGTTTATCGTTCTTATTTTTATTTACAATATCTTTTTATGTATTGCAAGACAGCGAAGTTCACAACGTAGGTCAGTAATAATAACCTGATTCTAGATCAATGTTTCTGAACAGGAGGTTAAGTGGAGGTGCAGATGGAGCGGGGTTTCCTCCAGAGCAAGTGCTTCCATCCATTTTATTGCCATGGACCAAGCAAGGCATCCATAGACCCCAGGTTGGGAACCCCTGCCCTAGATGCTCCGGTTCCCTCCCACATCCCAAAGTCCTGTGAGTTCGTAAATTAGTTGTCCAAGTGTGTAGCTAGGTGGTCAAACGGGCAGAGATAATGAGAATCAAATATTTTCTATTGCGTGCAATTTATGCTTTTGTCTGTGAATGTGACTTATCTGACGGAATGTGCCTCAGATGCAGCTGCTAGTAAGTTTTTCATTGCACCTGTGCACACGCTTACATGCAGCATGGTCGCAGGAAAGCAGCATCCATCATCGGGGTCTCCCATCACCCAGGCCGGGTTCTCTTCTCACTGTTGCCATCAGGAGGGAGGCATAGGGGCTTCAGGACTCACAGCACCAGGTTCAGGAACAGTTATTACCCCTCAGCCATCAGGGTCTTGAACCATAGAGGTAACTTCACTCAACTCCACTTCAATCACTGAACCGTTCCCACAACCTATGGATTCACTTTCAAGAACTCTTCATCTCATGTTTTTGGTATTTATTTTTTATTTATTTACTATTATTTTATTTCTTTCTTTTTGGACTGGCACAGTTTGTTGTCTTTTGCAGGTTGGTGTGGTCTGTCATTGATTCTGTTATGATTATTACTCTATCAAGGATTTATTGAGTGTGCCCGCAAAAAGATAAATCTCAGGGTTGCACTTGCTGACATATAAGCACTGTGATAATAAGTTTATTTTGAACTTTGAACTTGTACTGGAGCATGCATATGACAACAACCACACCTGGTGAACTGTGAGCACTATAGGGTTCAGAAGAGGTTCATGAGAATGATCCCAGACTGAAAGGGTTAACTTAAGTAGTGCTTGATGCCTCTTGGCCTGCACTTGCTGGAGTTTTGAAGTTTAGAGTCTTGGGATGTCAAGGGTGACGGGGCAAAGGCAGAAGAACGGGGTTGAGAGGGGTAATAAGTCAGCCATGGTGGAATGGCAGAGCTGGCTTGATGGGCTGAGTGGCCTTATTCTGCTCCTAGGTCTCATGAAGTACAATGAGATACAATAAGATAAATTCAGCTTTGACTTACATAGGGAGCTTGAGGGGTCGATTAGCCAGCAGCAGCTCTGGTTTGTGCACCCACAACCCATAAGCTCAGTTACAGCATACAGGAGACCCAGACTCCGGTTACCTGCCTCAACAGCTCCCAGCAGAGATCGGCAGGTTAAGAATTATGAGGATGAAAACCATTTCATAAAATTACTGGAGGATCAAAGATAAAATGCAGAATTAGCTTAGGAAACGTTAAGCCCCCAGCTGGCAAATATCATCGTCATTAAAAGGTACCAGACTATGCTTGCTTTAACCTGATTCATTCACTGAGTCAGCCTCTTTGGAACTTGCCTGAAAGTGAAAACACTAAATTAAACTGGAAGTCTGCACTTAACAAAAAAAAACAAACGCAGGACTTGCCCAGCAGGTCAGGGAGAGTGGTGGAATGAGTGTTTCAGGACGTGAGGTGTTCGTAGGTTCACAGAGAGATCTGGCACTGTAAAAAGCCCTTCGGTCTAGATAAGAGGTCCGTAGTCAAATTAACTAATCTCATCCCTCTGTGTCCCACAATTCCCAGCCTACTCATGCATTGCTATCATATCTGCTTCTACCACCTCCCCTGACAGGACAGTCCACAAAACAGAGTTCTTATCACTAACCTATGTCATGAAATTTGTTCTGTGGCAGACATAAAAATTACTATAAACTACAACAAGAAATGGTGCAATCTAGGAATAGTGAAGCAGGGCTCACGGTCCATTCAGAACTCTGATGGCAGAGGGGAAGAAGCAGTTCCTAAAACATTGAGTGTGAGTCCTCAGGCTCCTGTACTTCCTCCCTGATGGTAGTTATAAGAGGGAGGAGGGCATGTCCCAGAGGGTCCTTAATGATGAGACGCCATCTTTCTGAGGCACAGCCTCTTGAAGATGTCCTCGTTGATAGGGAAAGTTGTGCCTTTGATGAAGTTGGTCGAGCCTGCAACCTGAAATCAGTCTCCTTGGCTCACTAGTGCATGTGAAGTGCTGCCTCATCTGGAAGGAGGGCTTAAGGCCCTGAATGGTGCTGAGGAAGGAGGTGTAGGTGTAACTCCTAGATGCAGTTGCAGGGGTAAGTTCTTGGAGGGCAAACGGAAGGAAGGGATGAGCAGACAAACAAGTCGTAGAGAAAGCCATTGGCATGCCTTTATCATGATTGCATCAACATGCTGGACCCAGAACACATCCTTGGAGATGTTGACACCCAGGAACTTTCCACCATTGACCCCTCAATAAGCGTGTTCTCCCAACTTCAGTCCTGAAGTATTCTCGAGCTGAAACGTTAACCGCCCATTTCTCTCCACAGAGCTTGCCTGACCCCCTAACGTGCATTGCTCTAGATTTCTAGCATCTTGCGTTTCACAGTTTGGACGTAATGCATGGTTTCAGTGTCTAGAGGGCAGCCAATAACCATTGTTAAGTTCCTTATCATGGAGCAACTCTGATTGTGCTGTTCTTCACAGATTGGGGCATCGCTATTCGCCAGCAGTGAAGGTTCTGGGCTGTATATTGGACTGGCGGGCACTGGGGCAGCTGGAGGGATCGCGGTTGCCGGATTTGAATGGAATGTAAGTCAAGCAACCAACTTACCTCCGAAAACTGCATGGTCCATTGGTTCTTTAATAAATTGTACGGATAAACCTGTTACTGTCGGGTAGGGGGTGTATTACTGGAATTGGCATTGGCTTATTATTGTTGGGTCTGCTGCGATATAGTGAAATACTTGTCTTGCATATCGTTCATGTAACTGTAGATCCGTTTATTACACTATGCATTGAGATTCATTCATTGTGTACCATGTCGTATGACACAGGCAGTCATGGCCTTTCCATGACAAGGGTTGTTCTTGGCAAATTTTTTTTTACAGAAGGCAGCGTCAAGACGGGTGATCCCAGCCATTTTCAATACTCTTCAGAGATAGTCTGCCTGGCATCAGTGGACACATAACCAGGGTTTGTGCGACCAGGCCTGTTTGAAGCAAACCCTGCCCAATCATCACCAGCATGTAACCTGTAGCACCAGAGGTCCCAACACACTGCTACACTATGATAGGGAATGCGCTTTGGAGCTCTCATCAGGTAGAAGTTGCAAAAGCCTCAGGGCTTGCACCAGTGGCTTCAAGAACAGTTACTGCCCCTCAGCCATCAGGCGCTTGAACAAAAGGTGATAACTACGCTCATTTATTGAGATGTTCCCACGACCAATGATCTCAGTTTAAGGACTCTTTATCTTGTTATTTCAAGCTCTCATTATTTATTGCTATTTATTTAGATTTGCATTTGCACAGATTGATGTCTTCTATGGCCTGCTTGATCTTTCATGGATCCTGTTACGGTTACTATTCTATAGATTTGCTGAGTATGCCTGCAGGAAAATGAATCTCAGGGTTGTATGTGGTGGCATAGAAAACCTACAGCACAATACAAGCCCTTCGGCCCACAAAGCTGTGCCAAACATGTCCCTACCTTAGAAATTACTAGGCTTACCCATAGCCCTCTATTTTACTAAGCTCCATGTACCGATCTAAAAGTATCTTAAAAGACCCTATTGGATACAAGTATGTACTCAGGTAATAAAGTTTTATTTGACCTTTGAAACTTGAGATATCTACCAGCCGCTCCTACATCCAGCACCCATGGCTTCACATGACTGTGATCGAGGGGCTAAGCAGGTGCTACACCTTGCCCGAGGGTGACTTGCAGGCCAGTGGAGGGAAGGAGCACCTTATACCTCCTTTGGCAGAGTCAGAATAGAGAACAGGTGGTAGACAAGGTAAAACTATAAGAATAAAGTGTAACAGTGATAGAGAAGGTGCACAGCAGGTAGACAATAAAGTAAATATCAGAAGGTAGATTGTGAGGTCAAGAGTCCATCCTTTCATACCAGGGAGCCATTTAATAGTCTTAAAACATCAGGGTAGAAGCTGTTCTTGAAGCTGTTCGTATGTGCTTTTTCAGGCCTTTGCCTATGGGAGAGGGAAGAAGTCAGAATATCAAGTGGGGGTGGGGGTAATAAGCTAACTGCTTTACTGAGTTTGTTTTATTGTGGCTGAATATCGATAGGCCTGGGTAAAGTGGACATGAGAGCATATTGCCAACAGTGAGAGGCGAGTTCCCAATAGTGAGAGTGTAGGTGCGGAGAGGATGTTTCCAACAGTGGGAGAGTCTAGGCCAAGAGGGCACAACCTCAGAATACAAGGATTCATTAGCCAGAATGTGGTGAATCTGTGAAATTCATTGGTACAGATGCCACGTCATTGGGTATATTTGAAATTTGAATAGGTACATGGAAGGGAGGTCTATGGGCGAGGTGCAGATCGATGCGACGAGGCAAAATAATAGTTCAGCATGCACTACATGGGCCAAAGGGCCTGTTTGTGTGCTGCAGTGTTCTAGTGTTCTAATGGAGTTAGGAGGGGAAAGAAATCAGCCCAGAAAAGGCCCTTTGACCCAGAATGTCTGCACTGTGCATGATGCTCATCCCATCTGCCTGAACACAACCCACATTCAAAGTTCAAATTAATGGATTATCAAGTATGTATTTGTCACCATTTACCATCCTGAGATTCATTACTTTGCAGGCCTTCACAGTAGAGCAATGGAATTAATGAGAAAACTGCACACAACACAGAATGACAGGCAACTAACATGCAAAAGAGGACAAACCGCAAATACAAATAAATAAATAATACTCCATAAATAAATAACACTGAGTTTCCTTGAAATTGAGTCCGTAAGTTGTGTTCAGTGATCAGGTCAGGGTTGAGGTGAGTAACGTTATCCACGATGGTTCAGGAGCCTGATGGCTGTTCCTGAACCTGCTGGTGTGCGATCTAAGGCCAAGGGAGGTGTGATTGGCCGATGTGGGGAGGGATCCAGTGGTTGAATGTGTGGTTGCTCTGGGCTGGGGGTGGGTGTAGGAGGAACTGATAGATCAGGAGGAGACAATAAAGGGACAGAGGGGGAGTAAGTTACCTGAAAATGGAAAATTTGGTGCAACGTCGTTGGATTGTAGACTACCCAGAATCGGAATTACAATTAACTTTAATACCACCGGTATTTATCGTGAAATTTGTTGTTTTGTGGCAGCGGTACATTGCATCACATAAGTTAAAAATTACAATATATATAAAAATGTAATTAGGTAAATAGTGCAGAGCGAGAGCAATAAAAGAAAATAGTGAGTGAGTGTTCATGGGTTCATTGTCCATTCAGACATCTGATGGCGGAGGGGAAAAAGCCATTCCTGAAACAAGAGTCTTCAGGCTCCAGTACCTCCTCCTTGATGGTAGCAATGAGAAGAGGGCATGTCCTGGGTAAAGTAAAACCATAAATTACAAGTAAATATATATATACACACACACACACACACACAAAAAAAAAGTTAGAAAGCATGAAGAATTCTAACAACCTCCTCTGAAGACCAATGATAGTTAAAAGGCTGACATCGAACATTACAGCCCAGTACAGGCCCTTTGGCCCATTGTGTTCTGCTGACCTTTTAACCTACTCTAAGGTCAATCTAATCCTTTCCTCCTACACAGTCCTCCATTTTTCTACCATACAAGTATATATTTGTATTTATACTAATTATTGTTGGGCAAACATGCATGGTTTAATTTGTCATTTTTGCGGCAATACACAATAATAAAACAACTATAAATTACAGTGAGAAATATATACATGTCATGAAATTTATTGCTTTGCAGCAACAGTACATTGCAATATGTAACAATAAAAAATTACAATAATGAATATATATAAAAATAAATTGAGGAAGTATTGCAAAAAGAAAACAATAAAATAAAGTAGCAAACACGAGGAAATCTGCAGATGCTGGAAATTCAAACAACAACACACACAAAATGCTGCTGGAACACAGCAGGCCAGGCAGCATCTATAGGGAGAAGCACTGTCGACATTTCGAAAGGGTCTCGGCCTGAAACGTCGACAGCGCTTCTCCCTACAGATGCTGCCTGGCTTGCGGTGTTCCACCAGCATTTTGTGTGTGTGGTTGTTTAATAAAATAAAGCAGTGAGGTAGTGTTCATGAATTCACTATCCATTCAAGAATCTGATGGCAGAGTGGAAGAAGCTGTTCCTAAAACATTGAGTGTGTGTCTTCAGGTTCCTGAGCCCATCTTCAATTCCCACCCCATTTCTACCATCTGCCATTTATTTCCATTCAACAACCTGAACCTTCGGCATAAGTATCAGAGCATTCCATTTTTTCCTTATTTTACTAAACAACAAATATACCAATTGAAATATAAATCTACCTGGTATTTTCTTGCATAATTTAAATATTTAATTTAGATTTTAAAAAATCTTTCATCAAAATATCTGCCCTGTGTACCATCTGAGGTCAGATGACAATTGTATTCGTTCTTACAAATCAGTTGATACACCTTATGGAACTTCCTTATTTTAAAGTATAATTAAATTTTTGGGTGTTCCCTTATAAATTCAAATAGTAGTTAGGGCGTAAATAGAAACCAGGCTTGTTTCAGTGGATATTACAGGAAAGAATTGTTTCGTTAGTCATTTGTCCTAAACACGCAGCAGTTCATCATTGCAGTTGGCTGTGCAGGCCAAGTCATTGGATAAATTTAAAGTGGATCTTAATTAGTGAGGATGTCAAAGATTATGGAGAGAAGGCAGGACAATGGGTTTGAGAGGGATAATAAATCACCCATGATTGAATAGTGGAGCAGACTTGATGCACCAAATGGTCTAATGCTGCTTCTATGTCTTATGGTCTAATGGTCTTATGGTTGTATGTCATATTTTGTTCCATAGTCATGTTCTGTTGCCTCAATAGAGGTGAACAACGTATGTCAGGAATAGTAAACCTGATTCTATTTCTGAATTTCAGAGACGGGCCACATCTGATGGATGAAATCAGATTGAGTTCTTAGACTAAAATACAGGGGTAACTCAGTTTAGACCACACTTGGAACATTCTGTTCAGTTTTAGTGCATCATTATGGGAAGGGTGTGGAAGCTTTAGAGAGAGTACAGAGGAGATTTACCAGAATGTTGCCCGGATTAGAGAGAAGGTCTTATGAGGAAAGTTTGAGTGAGCAAGGCCTTTTCTCTTTTGTAGTAAAGGAGGATCAGAACTGAATTGAAAGAGGTGTGCAAGATGTTAAGAGGTATAGTTAGAGTGGGCAGAAATAGCTCATGCCAGAAGATATTTGTTTGAGGCTGGGATTCCCAACCTGGGGTCCATGACTCCTTGCTTGATGGGATTGGTCCATGGCATAAAAAAAGGTTGGGAACTCCTGTCTTAAGGTGAGTGAAGGTAAGTTTAGGGGTAATATCACAGGTAGGCTTTGTTACTCTGTGTGGTAAATGCCTGGGCTGGTGATGGAGGCTGATATATTATGAACAGTAAAATATATTCTTAGGTTTCTTAAGGTGGGGGATATAGTGGGATAAGCTCCCACTACCTATTAAATACTCCCAATGTTGTGCGTCTCAAATAGCCTCGGACAACCAAGTCCAGCTCCAGGCCTTCACGTGTGGCTTAGCTACTAAGCCCGGAGGAATCATTTCTGCTGACAGGAGAACGGGTAAAAGATGGTTACTGGTGCCTTAAAATCAGTCTCTTCGCGCAGATGAGGCTCGTCTAGGTTGGCAGCTCATCTGGGAGAAGGAAAGTTCTGATCCCAAACCTCCACTGCCTTGAGGCTGTACCCACACATGGGGAGGGCTTTGGGAGTAAACCCCGAGGGAAGACTCCAGAGCAGGTGTCCCTAAGACAGTCCTATGTTGAGTTCAATGCTGATTGGCAACTCCTGCGATGCTGCTGGTGCCAAACTGTATCGGTCTCTGCCGTTCCTTTGGGTTCACCAGATGCACGAAGAGGGGGAGTTAGCTACCTGGGCGACAGCTTGCTCTCCATATCGTACCACCGTGGCTTGAATACCGAGACAGCTAGGATACAACATGCATGGTCAACGCTGATCGATGGAGACTTCACAGAGAGACAGCACAGTAACAGGACCTGCCAGCTCACTGAGCTCGTGCTGCCCCTTGTGACCAAGCAATCTACTAACCGGTACATCTCTGCAACGAGGTAATGACGCAGCTCTATAAAACTCTGGTTTGGCCACACTTGGAGTACTGTGTCCAGTTCTAGTCGCCTCTCTATAGGAAGGATGTGGAAGCATTGGAAAGGGTACAGAGGAGATTTACCAGGACGCTGCCTGGTTTAAAGAGTATGGATTATGATCAGAGATTAAGAGAGCTAGGGCTTTACTCTCTGGAGAGAAGGAGGATGAGAGGAGACATGACAGAGGTGTACAAGATATTAAGAGGAATAGACAGAGTGGACAACCAGCGTCTCTTCCCCAGGGCACCACAGCTCAGTACAAGAGGACATGGCTTTAAGGCATCAAATCAATAAGAAGTCAAAGGTTCTAAAGTTCATTTATTGTCAACGTATACAACACGGTATTATTTCTTCACCAGATAGACTTTAAACCAAGAAAGAAAAGAAAGGCTGCACAATCATCAACTCCCAAATCTCTCCACCCTGCACAAAAAAACGAACAAAGATGGAACAGACACATCAACCCCCAAATCCCCACCCCCACATGCAATAAAACACTGAGTAAGATCGGGTGAAAAACACAGAATATAAAAAAAAGCATTCGCTGAAAAAAGTCCACAGTCCAACTCCATATCCGAAACGTAGAAAACTTGGACAACATTCTCCCTCTGTGTACCAGAGTGATCTCACCAGTGATAAAAAGGCAGTGTCCTGTCTGTGTACCAGAGAGATCTCACCAGTGATAAAAAGGCAGTGTCCCCCCTCAGTACCAGAGTGATCTCACCAGTGATAAAAAGGCAGTGTCCCCCCTCAGTACCAGAGTGATCTCACCAGTGGTAAAAAGGCAGTGTCCCCCCTCAGTACCAGAGTGATCTCACCAGTGATAAAAAGGCAGTGTCCCCCCTCAGTACCAGAGTGATCTCACCAGTGATAAAAAGGCAGTCCCCCCTCAGTACCAGAGTGATCTCACCAGTGATAAAAAGGCAGTGTCCCGTCTCAGTACCAGAGTGATCTCACCAGTGATAAAAGGCAGTGTCCCGTCTGTGTACCAGAGTGATCTCACCAGTGATAAAAAGCCAGTGTCCCGTCTGTGTACCAGAGTGATCTCACCAGTGATAAAAAGGCAGTGTCCTGTCTGTGTACCAGAGTGATCTCACCAGTGATAAAAAGGCAGTGTCCCCCCTCAGTACCAGAGTGATCTCACCAGTGATAAAAAGGCAGTGTCCCCCCTCAGTACCAGAGTGATCTCACCAGTGATAAAAAGGCAGTGTCCCCCCTCAGTACCAGAGTGATCTCACCAGTGATAAAAAGGCAGTGTCCCGTCTGTGTACCAGAGTGATCTCACCAGTGGTAAAAAGGCAGTGTCCCATCTGTGTACCAGAGTGATCTCACCAGTGGTAAAAAGGCAGTGTCCCATCTGTGTACCAGAGTGATCTCACCAGTGGTAAAAAGGCAGTGTCCCATCTGTGTACCAGAGTGATCTCACCAGTGATAAAAGGCAGTGTCCCATCTGTGTACCAGAGTGATCTCACCAGTGGTAAAAAGGCAGTGTCCCATCTGTGTACCAGAGTGATCTCACCAGTGGTAAAAAGGCAGTGTCCCATCTGTGTACCAGAGTGATCTCACCAGTGATAAAAAGGCAGTGTCCCCCCTCAGTACCAGAGTGATCTCACCAGTGATAAAAAGGCAGTGTCCCATCTGTGTACCAGAGTGATCTCACCAGTGGTAAAAAGGCAGTGTCCCATCTGTGTACCAGAGTGATCTCACCAGTGATAAAAAGGCAGTGTCCCCCCTCAGTACCAGAGTGATCTCACCAGTGATAAAAAGGCAGTGTCCCATCTGTGTACCAGAGTGATCTCACCAGTGGTAAAAAGGCAGTGTCCCATCTGTGTACCAGAGTGATCTCACCAGTGATAAAAAGGCACTGTCCCGTCTGTGTACCAGAGTGATCTCACCAGTGGTAAAAAGGCAGTGTCCTGTCTGTGTACCAGAGTGATCTCACCAGTGATAAAAGGCAGTGTCCTGTCTGTGTACCAGAGTGATCTCACCAGTGATAAAAAGCCAGTGTCTCATCTGTGTACCAGAGTGATCTCACCAGTGATAAAAAGGCAGTGTCCCCCCTCAGTACCAGAGTGATCTCACCAATGATAAAAAGGCAGTCCCGTCTGTGTACCAGAGTGATCTCACCAGTGGTAAAAAGGCAGTGTCCCATCTGTGTACCAGAGTGATCTCACCAGTGATAAAAGGCAGTGTCCCATCTGTGTACCAGAGTGATCTCACCAGTGGTAAAAAGGCAGTGTCCCATCTGTGTACCAGAGTGATCTCACCAGTGATAAAAGGCAGTGTCCTGTCTGTGTACCAGAGTGATCTCACCAGTGATAAAAAGGCAGTGTCCCCCCTCAGTACCAGAGTGATCTCACCAGTGATAAAAAGGCAGTGTCCCCCCTCAGTACCAGAGTGATCTCACCAGTGATAAAAAGGCAGTGTCCCGTCTGTGTACCAGAGTGATCTCACCAGTGATAAAAAGGCAGTGTCCCGTCTGTGTACCAGAGTGATCTCACCAGTGGTAAAAAGGCAGTGTCCCATCTGTGTACCAGAGTGATCTCACCAGTGATAAAAAGGCAGTGTCCCCCCTCAGTACCAGAGTGATCTCACCAGTGGTAAAAAGGCAGTGTCCCATCTGTGTACCAGAGTGATCTCACCAGTGATAAAAAGGCAGTGTCCCACCTGTGTACCAGAGTGATCTCACCAGTGATAAAAAGGCAGTATCCCGTCTGTGTACCAGAGTGATCTCACCAGTGGTAAAAAGGCAGTGTCCCACCTGTGTACCAGAGTGATCTCACCAGTGATAAAAAGGCAGTGTCCCGTCTGTGTACCAGAGTGATCTCACCACTGATAAAAGGCAGTGTCCTGTCTGTGTACCAGAGTGATCTCACCAGTGGTAAAAAGGCAGTGTCCCATCTGTGTACCAGAGTGATCTCACCAGTGATAAAAGGCAGTGTCCCATCTGTGTACCAGAGTGATCTCACCAGTGATAAAAAGGCAGTGTCCCGCCTGTGTACCAGAGTGATCTCACCAGTGATAAAAGGCAGTGTCCCATCTGTGTACCAGAGTGATCTCACCAGTGATAAAAAGGCAGTGTCCCGTCTGTGTACCAGAGTGATCTCACCAGTGATAAAAGGCAGTGTCCCATCTGTGTACCAGAGTGATCTCACCAGTGGTAAAAAGGCAGTGTCCCACCTGTGTACCAGAGTGATCTCACCAGTGATAAAAAGGCAGTGTCCCGTCTGTGTACCAGAGTGATCTCACCAGTGATAAAAAGGCAGTGTCCCGTCTGTGTACCAGAGTGATCTCACCAGTGATAAAAGGCAGTGTCCCGTCTGTGTACCAGAGTGATCTCACCAGTGATAAAAAGGCAGTGTCCCGTCTGTGTACCAGAGTGATCTCACCAGTGATAAAAGGCAGTGTCCTGTCTGTGTACCAGAGTGATCTCACCAGTGATAAAAGGCAGTGTCCCATCTGTGTACCAGAGTGATCTCACCAGTGATAAAAAGGCAGTGTCCCGTCTGTGTACCAGAGTGATCTCACCAGTGATAAAAAGGCAGTGTCCCGTCTGTGTACCAGAGTGATCTCACCAGTGGTAAAAAGGCAGTGTCCCATCTGTGTACCAGAGTGATCTCACCAGTGATAAAAGGCAGTGTCCCATCTGTGTACCAGAGTGATCTCACCAGTGATAAAAAGGCAGTGGCCCCCCTCAGTACCAGAGTGATCTCACCAGTGATAAAATGGCAGCCTCTCCTCTCTATAGTAGAGTGATCTGCCTGCGAAAAATGGCAGGTAGCCAGCGTTTCAATCTCCTTTGTTGCTTTAGTTGAGAACAATGGAAGCTTTAATGAGCAAAATGAAGATGGAGATCGCCTCACGGCCTTCTCACCATGAGGATCCCAGTCACAGCCTCTGCATCCCAGAATCCCCTCAGAGACTGCAGAGAGCTGAAATGCACCTGAAATAATCCTCAAACTGTAAATCACAGGCTCCAACATTTCCAAAATCACTTCCAGGGCAATAAAACAAACGTAAAAGACATAAAAGAAGTAAAATATCTGGTTTTGTGATCTATCCGGAAGACGTTGACCGAAGGAGCATTATTCGCAGGCGCCATCTTAACAGAATCGTGCTAGATGCAGTTTAGAAGCAGCAGAGAGTGGCTCTCCTCTCGCAGATGCTGCTCGACCCATTGAGTTCCTTCATCAGATTTTTTGTTCCTTCAGTTTCTGGCACCTGCCGATTCTTGCATCTCTAAGTTAGCTCCAGATTCTAGAAGCTGCAAATTGATTCACTGGAATCCACAGCACCATTCATAAGCAAGGAATGAAGACAGCTAACAAGTTGAGGCAATTGCCAGAGAGGGAGAGTTACGGCCAATAGAGTTCAACATTCCCAGATACTTTGAAATCTTATACAATATTACAACTTCCTATTTGCTAACAACCCATAGTAAATTAAACTCATGCTCCATTACAGAAGTTTCACCCATGTGTGATACATTCAGACTCGCACAAATGCATAAAGAAATAATTGCCTTTTCTTCTGTTCATTCTATGCTTTCACAATTTATATTTCAATGATCTCAGACAGTGTCAATTTCAAAACATGACTGAAACGTAATAGGGGTGTGGGGCATGGTAGCATAGTGGTTAGCATAATGCTATTTCAGTGCCAGTGACTCAAGCTCAGTCCAGCCACTCTCTGTAACAAGTCTGTACACTTTCCCCGTGACTGTGTGGATTTTCACCAGATGCTCCGGTTTCCTCCCACATTCCAAAGACATGCAGCTTTATTGGTCACATGGGTGTAATTAGACTCATTGTCAGAAACCGGCCATTCCGCCCATCTAGTCTGTGACAAACCAATTAAACTGCCAATTTAAAATTGAGCAGCACAAGCTCGTTAGGCCAGAAGGGTCCCTTCCCATGCTGCATCTCTAAACAAGTGGATAAACAGGGACCATTACAGCACAGTGAAAACCCCTTAGCCCACAATGCGGGGCTGACTTTTTAAACTAGATGGAGTTTGGTACCAGCAACATTGCAGGAGTTGCCAGTCAGCATTGAACTCTGCGTAAGACTGCCTTCGGGACTTCAGCTCCGGATTTTCCCTTTGGTGGTTTCTCCTGAAGCCTTCCCATGAGTGGGTGAATGCACAAGGCAGCGGAGGATTGAGATCAGAGTTTTCCTCCTCCTAGGTGAGCTACCAATCACAGCTGACAAGCCCCTCTGCCCGAAGTGACAGGTTTTAAGTAGCCAGTGACCTACCTTTGCCCCTTCTCCTATCAACAGAAACGATTCCCCCAGGCTTAGAAGCTAAACCACACGTGAAGGCCAGGAAATGGATTTGGTTGTCAGAGGCCATTTGAGGCGCACACCATTGGGAGCATTTAATAAGTAGTGGGTGTTTGCCCCATTACTACCCCCCCGGCTATAACAAACTTCAGGAACACTAAAGTTAATAAACAAATAGTTTATTTGTGTAATTGAATATTAACTGGATGACAATTTCTACAGGCTACCTATGTGCTGCTGCTGCTGGCTTGGGTATTTGTACCAGTCTACATATCCTCAGGGGTAAGTACGAGCCGTGCACCTTACAAACAGCACATTTAGGGAAAAGAGAAGGGGTGGGTTCTACTGATACTTCCTTGTTTCTGCTGAACAGATCGTCACCATGCCTGAATACCTGCAGAAAAGATTTGGAGGAGAAAGAATTCGGATGTATCTCTCTGCCCTGTCACTGCTGTTGTCCGTATTTACAAAGATATCTGTAAGTAAAGACATTGCTTCCATTCAGTATTGTTGGATCCTGATGTTTTTGATCTGAGGTTCTTCAGACGTCAAGGATGAGGCATAAAGCTTCTTGCTTATGTCCATTTTTATTAAGCACTAGAAGAACAAAGCAATAAGGAAAGGGGAAAGAGTAGGACCAAGAGCAGAGTCAGTAACGTGGGGGGGGGGGGGGGGGCGGGGGAAGATGAATACGAAAGAGACCAATCCAATGTGTTTGATCCTCTTATTCCAGACAGATGATAACAGTAAACACTCCATTCAAATTCCATTGAATTAACCAATAAGCTAGCCCCTATTCAAGTAATGCAATACCCGCCAAAACTATGAAGTTTCTACAAAGACACAAGCTGACTGTAACCACTAAAAATACACTGAACAATTACATGCACGTAGGCAGTGTTCAAAGACTCATCTGTGGAGCTAAATGAATACACCACAGTGGCCATGGACTTGATAAAAGCAGTTGTTGGTGAGTCTTCCCCAACCAGAAGCCCTGGATGAACCATGAGACTTAGAATCTGCTGAGAGCCAAATCAGAGGCATTCAAGTCTGGCACCGAGAAAGTTGCAAGAGGTTCGGCTACAATCTCCAGAATGCCATCTCATGGGTGAAATGGCATTTTCGGACTGTACTTGAATCAATAAAGGATGCTCGACAGCTACTGTATCACCTTTACACAACGAAATCAAGTAACATACGTGACAGCAGGGCTTCACTTCCAGATAATCTCAATGCCTTCTGTGCTTGTTTTGACTGTCAAAATATGGATGCATATCAACTTCTGCCTGAGAAGTGACTGGGATTTGCTCCTATTCGCACAACAGGTCCACAGCACATGCCACCTCATTAGCTCTTCACTCAACTCTGGGACTTCTGGGCAGCAAAGATGTATATACATCAGGATGCTCTTTATTGACTACAGCTCGACATCCCCTCAGAACTAATCAATAAGCTTCAGGTTCTTGGCCTCAGTGCTTAGTTGTGCAACTGGATCCTGGATTTCCTCACTTGCAGACCCTAGTCAGTTCAGATTGGCAACAACATCTCCTCCAAACTCCATCAGCACAGGTGCACCACAAGGCTGTTCTTAGCCCCTGCTCTACTCACTTCACATTATGCCTATGAGGCTAAGCACAGCTCTAATGCCATATTTAAGTTTGTTGATAATACCACCACTGTAGGCCAAATCAAAGATGGTGATGAACCAGCATATAGGAGGGAGATTGAAAATCTGTCTGAGTGGTGCCACAACAACCTCTTGCAAGACCAGCAAGACCAGACCAGGGAGCTGAATATTGGTTTCTGGAGGTGGAAACTGGAGGTCCATGTATCGGTCCTCATTGGGGGATCAGAGGTGGAGACGCTCAGCAAATTTAAATTCCTTGGTGTTATCATTTCTGAGGACCTGTCCTGGGCCCAGCACATAAGTGCAATCATGAAGGAAGCACGGCAAAAAGCCATTCCTCCAAAGGAGGAACAAAGCCAAGAGACTCGCCTATGCATAAAACCCAAGGACCGGGGCGCTGAGCAATGGCAGCAAGTGCTCTGGACTGATGAGTCAAAGTCTGACATCTTTAGCTCAAACGGGAGGCAGTTTGTCTGTAGAAGAGCTGGAGAGTGTGACATGGATCAGTGTCTACAGCCAACAGCGAAACACGGCGGGCATGGGCTGCACTTCTGCAAATGGGGTTGCTGATCTGCTGAGAATTAATGGGATCCTCAGTGCTGAGAAGTACAAGCAGATTGTCATCCATCACACAATACCATCAGGGAGGCATCTGATCGGTCCCTACTTCATTCTAGGAGGACACTGATCAAGGTCATTAAAAACTACAATACTGTGCAAAAGTCTTAGGAACCTACTATATATATAGGGTGCTCAAGACTTTTGCATAGTAGTGTAGTAATTTTATGTATACATGTACTGTTGCTACAAAAAAAATTCACAACATATGAGAGTGAGACATGATTCTAATATGGGTCTCTATTGTGGACTGAGAATGGGAAGGGAACAGGGAAAGGGAATTATGGTTGAGTAAAGGGTAAGGAAGAGGGAAGGGAGTGGGAAGCACCAGAGAGACATTCTGTAATGATCAATAAACCAATTTTTTTGAATCAAGCAACCTTGCTTCACACCCAGTCTCAGGGCTGGGTGTGTCTGCATTCCTTCTCTCCCACCTGTCCCACCCCCTCCTGCAGTGCTCCACCCTCACCAATCCCAACATCCTTTGTTTCCGCCAGATTTACAAACTCACTCTCCACTCCATATTGACAAATTCTGTGATGTGCAGAAGTCTTAGGCACCCTAGCTATATGTGTGCCTAAGACTTTTACACGGTACTGTACCGTCATTGAAAAGAAAAGCAAGGAGTTCTGCTACAGATGTTCTGGCCTCCACAGAGCCCTGATCTCAATATCACTGAGGCTCCCTGGGACTTCCTGGAGAGGCAGAAGTAAGTGAGACAGCCAACGTCTGCAGGTGAACCATAGCAAGTTTTCCAAGATGCCTGGAACAACCTACCAGCCGATTTTCTTATAAAACTGCACAACAGGTTACCTACAGGTTACCACGATACAGTTTTAAAGGGAAAGGGTGGTCACACCAAATTTTGAGTTGATTTTGAGATTTACTGTTCTTTATGGTAAATATTTTGATATTTAGAAATGTTTCATTTCTTTATTTTTGAAGGCATCTTCACTTTACAAAATATTTTTACATGAGCCTAAGACTTTTACACAGCACTGTACTTTGATAAAAAATTGACCTTAAACTTAAAATGCAGACAAGCATAAGACAGACAGACAGACAGACATACTTTATTGATCCCAAGGGAAATTGGGTTTCATTACAGCCGCACCAGCCAAGAATAGTGAAGAAATATAGCAATATAAAACCATAAATAATTAAATAAAAATAAGTTCAAGAGTCAGGGAGGTCCCTGACTTTCAGGTCCCTCTGTATTGTCCTCAGCTCCTCCCTATTTCCATCTCTAAATGCCCTCTTTTTAGCGCTCAGGATGTCCTTAATGTCCTTTGTTACCCATGGCTTGTGAATCTTGAAGGAAAATCTTGTTAATCTTGAAGGACGTTAATCTTGAAGGAAAATAACAAGTAAAGAGTCCAATCCTAATGTATTGTGTGTGTGCTCATGGAATCATGTTAAGCTGACCAGAGAAGGTAGGTGGGACCTGGTTTAGTGATGCTTGGAAGTAGGGTACCTCTGATATTCTGAGATGACTTCATTGGGCAGGGAACGCCTTATTAAAGGGGTAGCTCTCTCCATGGGACTTAAAACTAGAGTCTTCTGAATCGGTGGTGATGTGCCGTCATCCAACAGGCTCAGCATGCTCCAGAGAGATCAGCACCACGAAACCCTGATTTTCTCATTCATTGCGAACCAGGCACCAGAGCGACTGGGATCAGGTCACGGTTCCCTGATAGATCAAAGTAATATTTTCTCCTAGCGTTATATTTGTACCTTTGTATTTTCAGAAAGAATAGGAGGTACATGGAACACGCCAGGAGTGGTGATGGAAGTAGATTTTTAAAACATTTTTATTTTATTGAGATACAGCTCAGAATAGTCCTTTCCGGTCCATCAAGCCATGCAACCCTGCAATCCCCCAATTTAATCCTAGCTTAATCACAGGGCAGGTTACCTACCAACTGGTACATCTTTGGACTGTGGGAGGAATTTGGAGTACCTGGAGGAAACCCACACCCTCACAGGGAGAACTTACATGAGGAATATTTAAGAAACTCTTAAATAGGCACATTGATGATAGAGCAATGGAGGACTATGTAGGAGGGAAGGGTTAGATTGATCTTAAAGTAGGTTAAAATATCAGTAATATTCTATGTTCTGTGTAATTGTTACTATTTGTTGAAGTCTCCAACAAGTAACAATTACGCAGAACATCATCAATGCCTGATAAACTCTCTAGCTTTCAAAAAGCACATTATCGATTACAACCATAATACAATAAGACCATAAGACATAGGAGCAGAATTAGACAATTAAACTCTAGGTAGACAATTCGGCTCATCGAACCTGCTCCACCACTTCATGGTTGATTCATTTCACTCTCAATCCCATTATCCTGCCTTCTCCCCATAACCTTTCACTTCCTGACTAATCAAGAACCTATCATCCTCCAGTTAAATACTCCCAATGACCTGGCCCCCACAGCCATCTGTGGCAATGAATTCCACAGTTTCACCACCCTCTGCCTAAAGAAATTCCTCCTCATCTGTATTCTAAATGGACGTCCCTCTATTCTGAGGCTGTGTCCTCTGGTCCTAGACTCCCCCACCATAGCAACCGTGTTGTCATGGTGTGTTCTTGGAGGACTGGACCCAGGTGCAGAGGAACGGCAGGATCCCCAGGAAGACAATAGACAATAGACAATAGGTGCAGAAGTAGACCATTCGGCCCCTCGAGTCTGCACCACCATTCTGAGATCATGGCTGATCATTCACTATCAATACCCAGTCCCTGCCTTGTCCCCATATCCCTTGATTCCCCTATCCATCAGATATCTATCCAGCTCCTTCTTGAAAGCATCCAGAGAATTGGCCTCCACCGTCTTCCACAGTGCATTCCACACCTCCACAACTCTCTGGGAGAAGAAGCTCTTCCTCAACTCTGTTTTAAATAACTGACCTCTTATTCTCAATCCATGCCCTCTGGTATTGGACTCTCCCAACATCTGGAACATATTTCCTGCCTCAATCCTATCAAATCCTTTAATTATCTTAAACGTTTCAATCAGATCCCCTCTCAATCTCCTCAATTCCAGTGTGTACAAGCCCAATCTCTCCAATCTCTCTGCGTAAGACAGCCCTGCCATCCCAGGAATCAACCTAGTGAATCTACGCTGCACTTCCTCAATTGCCAGAATGTCCTTCCTTAAACCTGGAGACCAAAACTGTACACAATATTCCAGGTGTGGTCTCACCAGGGCCCTGTACAAATGCAAAAGGACATCCTTGCTCTTGTACTCAATTCCCCTTGTAACAAAGGCCAACATTCCATTTGCCCTCTTCACTGCCTGTTGCACTTGCTCATTCACCTTCATTGACTGGTGAACTAGGACTCCTAGGTCTCTTTGCATTTCTCCCTTACCTAACTCGACACCGTTCAGACAATACTCTGCCCTCTTGTTCCTGCTTCCAAAGTGGATAACTTCACATTTATTCACATTTAATGACATCTGCCAAGTATCTGCCCACTCACTCAGCCTGTCCAAGTCTCCTTGTATTCTCCTAACGTCCTCTTCGCATGTCACACTGCCACCCAGTTTAGTATCGTCAGCAAACTTGCTGATATAGTTTTCAATGCCCTCATCTAAATCATTGACATAAATCGTAAAGAGCTGTGGTCCCAATACAGAGCCCTGTGGTACCCCACTAGTCACCTCCAGCCAGTCTGAGAAACACCCATTCACTGCTACCCTTTGCTTTCTATCTGCCAACCAATTTTCTATCCATGTTGAAACCCTGCCCCCAATGCCATGAGCTCTGATTTTACTCACCAATCTCCTATGTGGCACCTTATCGAATGCCTTCTGAAAATCTAGGTACACAACATCTACTGGCTTACCCTCATCTAACATCCTTGTTACGCCCTCAAAAAACTCCAACAGATTAGTCAAGCATGATTTGCCCTTGGTAAATCCATGCTGGCTTGGCCTAATCCTATTACTGCCATCAAGATGTGCCACTATTTCGTCCTTAATAATGGACTCAAGCAACTTCCCCACGACTGATGTTAGGCTAACAGGGCGATAGTTCTCCATTTTCTCCTTCCCTCCCTTCTTGAAAAGTGGGATAACATTAGCCACTCTCCAATCTTCAGGAACTGATCCTGAATCTAAGGAACATTGGAAAATGAGACAGAAACCTGGGGTTGAACATCAGAATCAGAGCCTTGTTGGAACGACAGAGCAACACCACGAGGTAATTCATCCTCTCTGACGCAATGACCCTCAATAAGACACTGACTGAGGGCCCTCTTTTAAATAATCGTAGACTTTGGCAACATGTGCCAGCTACAATAAACTTGACAAGGTCAAACCGAAAACACAAGGGCTTATCAGCTCTAGTTAAAGCAGTGATTAGCAAATGCAGGTGCTCTACGGCAAGCTGCAGGGCTCATGGCACATCCTCTCCACATCCATTTCAAGGCCTTTCAACATTTGATAGCTTTCAAAGAGATCCCTCCTCATTCTTTTGAATTCCAGCAAGTATAGGCCCAGTCATCAAATGCTCCTTATATGATAACCCCTTAAGTCCCAGAGTCATTCTTACCAATCTCCACTGAACCTTCGCCTATGTCGATACATCCTTCCTTAATTAAGAGGCCCAGAATTGCTCACAATACTCCAAGTGAGGTACCAGTGCCTTATAAAGCTTCAGCATTACATCCCAGCTTTTATAATATAGGCTTCTTGAAATGAATGCTAACATTGTGTATGCCTTCCTCACCACAGACTCGAGCTGCAGGTAAACCTTTCAGGAATCCTACACGAGGACTCCATAGTCCCTCTGCAGTTTGGATTTTTGAATTTCCTCCCCATTTAGAAAGTAGTCCATTTCTTTTAAGTACCTCTGCTCCATTACGAATGAGAAATCTGCCCTCCTTGCTGGTGGGGTTCAAAAAAGACACAGGGCTGCAGGGCAGAGAAATAGGCTCTTCAGTCAACCTTGTCCATGCCTAACTGAGTTAGTCCCATTTGGGCCGTGTCCCCACACTTCTCTTGGCCAAAGACAGTATAAAGTGATATACTGCCTCTAAGTGACCTCTACTAAAGTGAGTAGAACAGAATATCAGAGGATAAGCTGTTGCCTCCGCACAGCTATTAATTGGGATGGTTTTATTTTTATATCATTTAGAGATAAAGCAAGGTAACAGGCCCTCCGGGACCATTGAGCAAACACCCATGTGACCAATTAAACGACTAACCCGTATGTCTTGGAACGTGGGGCACCCGGAGGAAACCCACGCAGTCACGGGGAGAAAGTACAAACTCCTTCCAGAGAGTGGCGGGAATTGAACCCGGGTTGCTGCCACTGTAAAAGTGTCGCGCTAACTGCTACGCAGGCTCATGTAATTTGACAACAACAGTAAGTGTTGCTGTAAACAACGAAGGCAGCCGTGTCTCTTGTAGTTCTCTCCATGTCGTGCGATAGCTTTGTCTCTGGCATAAATAGCTATATATCTGTGGCACACTGTCCAATGCACTCTGGAGGACTGAAATGGCAAATGGCTGTTTTCAACAAAGTAACTGCTGATGTGTGGTGCTATTTTACTGCCAGGATCTTTGGTATTTATGTACGTTTGCTGCTTAATAATACACTCAGTAATCCATTAGAGCTATAATCAATCCAATGTAAGAACTGGTTTGCAGATCAGCAGGGAAACTGGTGTTGGAATTAGTTTATTATTGCCACATGTGTCAAGATAAAGTGAAAAGATTGTCTTGCATACTGTTTATACAGTTCAGATCATTACACAGTGCACTGATGACCATGACGTCTTCTGTATCTTATCATGCCCTTTGCTCTCCATGGAGCTCCTGACTCCCCAGACACTGTCCACTATCTACAAGGCTCAGGCCAGGAGTGTAACGGAATACTCGCCTCTCTCCTGGATGAGTACAGCTCCATCAACACTCAAGAAGCTTGACACCATCCAGTACAAGGCAGCCCACTTGGTTGGTACCCCTTCCACAAGCACCCAATCCCTCCACCATTGACAGACAGTTGCAGCAGTGTGTACTATCTGCAAGATGCACTGCAATAACACACCAACGTTCCTGAGGCAGCACCTTCCAGACCCATGACCACTACCATCTAGAACAGGGGTCGGCAACCTTTACCACTGAAAGAGCCATATGGACCCATTTCCCACAGAAAAGAAAACACTGGGAGCCACAAAACCCGTTTGACATTTAAAATGAAATAACACTGCATACAACGGTTCTTTTTGCCTTTATGCTATGTATAAACAAACTATAATGTGTTGCATTTATGAAATTGATGAACTCCTGCAGAGAAAACAAAATTACATTTCTGCATGCAAGAAAAACATTTTGAACTCCGAAAAAAAGACATTGGGTTGAAGGTTACTCCATAGTTAGCCTACCTTGGATTGAAGAATTAAAAGAAATCGTGCACTGGCGGGTGTCAGGCATTGGCAGTGGTGACGTATATTAATAGCGATAAAAAACACGTTGTAGCGGTGTGCTACATGCAGCGCTAAAATAACGACACTGCAGTCAAAGATAACTTTATTCGAACTAAACAGCCTTGCTTTAAAGGCTCCCTCAACCTGCCCCCTGTGGGCGTGGATGCTCCAAAAGACATGTACTCACAAACCCCCGTAGGCTATCTCCCTTAGCCGGAACAGTGGCTAATTGTGAGCCAGTTCGGATGTGCCAGGAAATGGGGTTGCCACAATGTTTTATTTAGATTGTACAAGATCACCATAATCTTCAAATTTCGAATTACATTTCAAAAAAGACCAAAGTACGGGGAGCCGCAGCACAGAGATGAAAGAGTCGCATGCGGCTCCGGAGCCACGGGTTGCCGACCCCTGGTCTAGAAGGACAAGAACACCAGATTCCTGGGAACACCACCACTTGGAAATCCCCCTGCAAGTCACTCACCATCCTGACCTGGAGACATATCACTGTTTCTGAATTAAAATCATGGAATCCCCTCTCTAGCAGCACTGTGGGTGTACCTACACCTCAGGGACTGCAGTGGTTCAAGAAGGCAGCTCATTACAACCTTTCAAGGGCAACTAGGGATGGGCAATAGATGATGGCTTAGCTGGCGACGCCCACATCCCGTAAATGAATAAGTAACAACAAAGTGCCTCCTTCCTGGCCGTTGGATCTCACTGTAGGTCTCATCCACCCAGTCCACTGGAGCTGACTCCACATGCTAGGACAGGCATGTCCCTACATGGGGTATGAGGTCACTGGCTACCCTCGTCTGGTTTGTTTAACCTGTCTGTCGAAGTGGTGTGCCAGGGTGTAGCCACTGCCACACGCAAACAGCTACTCGGAGCAACAGTGGAGAACTAAGAGTCTGGTGGGGACTGAAGGTGAGTGAGCTGCCCCAGATTGGACTCAACAAGCCCCTTCACCAGAGGGGCTGTCCCTGGACATCCCGTACATCCCCCACTGAGCTCCAATAAGGCAAAATGATAACAATGCACAGTAAAGTATAAATGCTCCTGGAATAGAAAGGTCAGTGCCGGTAAACAATGAAGATCAGGAACATGACTTGATAGACGAGTACAATCTGATATGAGGCAGACAGAGTGGCCAGCCAGAGAGTATTCCCAGTGCGGAAATGGCTAATACAAGAGGGCATAATTTTAGGGCAACTGGAGGAAAGTATAGAGAGAAAGACAGAGGTAGGTTTTTTCACACCGAGTGGAGCACTCTGCCACGGATGATGGTACAAGAAAATTCAACGTGCTTTGCGAGAGTCTCCATGGAATGCTAATCGTCTCATTCATTTTGAACCAGGTTCTGAGGAGATTGGGATCAGGCGCGGCTCCCTGATACGACAAAGGAATACCTTATCTTAGCGTTATGTTAGCATCTTCTAAAGGAGTGGTAGGCGTGTGAAGCTGCTGTCGGGTGCGGTGATAGAGGCAGATACATTAAGGATATTTAAGATTCTCTTAGTTAAGCGTGTGAATGAAAGAAAAATGGAGGGCTATGTGGGATGTTAGGTTGATCTTAGAGTAGACTATAAGCTTGGCATAACATTGTGGGCCAAAGCACCTGTACTGTGCTGTGTTCTATAACAAGGTAGATTGTGAAGCGATCTTATCCTACAAGATGTTCACCCAAGAGTCTGACAACAGTGGGATTGAAGCAATATTAATTATCCATTGATATTTGCAATATTTGGGTATCAGGGATGAAATTAGTCTTGGCAGACACTGATCACAACATGATCATGAATGGATAACCATCCTTGGGTGTGTTGGTTGTTAACACAAACCACACACTTTCAACGTACATTTGATAAATAAATGTGAATCTGAATAATGCTGTTACCTACACATTCTATCCAACTGGCTATTAAGCGACATAACCAATTATCCCTAGACTCTACCCACAAAGATCAAGGGAGGGGCACAAATTTGATTGGGCATCAGTGAAAATCATGGCACATGTAAAAACACACAAGAGAATTCCTAGAAGCGTGGTTGTCCACGGGACAATTCTGTAAACAGACATGTAGACCTCTATCCCATTTATAAGTCCCAGAGCACAACACACAGTTCACCGTGCAACCAATCAGTGACGAGACCCCCTTCCTTTCGTCACAATTGAGTTTCTGTAATGAACTGCTGATTGATAAGTATATAAAGGCCAAGCATTCGGAGGACGCACCACAAATGAATAGCGCACTGATGATGTCTCCTCGTATGGTGTCAAAACGTTTGCAAATAGACGGGTAAGATCAGAGAATAACTCAACCCAACACATTCTATAGATGTCAATAGAATGTAAAATGGTTTGCTTGTTCACTCCTGTTCACAGGGGAGATTTCTCACCCAGTTACATCAAGCAGGCATTTTCACTGCAGTAATTCTTAAGGCAGTGGTAATTCTTGTCTAAATTAGTTTACTGACTCAGCAATCTGTTGCAGTGCACCTGGATTTTCACCGTTACGGGAAGTCTTTGGCCACTCTACATTTACGCTTAGGCTGATCTTTGAGCTTGTTAGAGTTTGCCCCACCCTGTTGTTAGAGGCTGTTGTGGGGTTGAACAGGCCTCCACAACTTCAGCGAGTTACATCACAGTTAAATCACTCTCTGTCAGTCTGGTTTGGCATGGCACACCCAGATACATTAAAGCGATTTCAGATCAGGATATTATTTGTTCAGGCTCAATATACTTAGACTCAATCAAGTTTAAAATCACTGACATATGTTGTAAAATTTGTTGTTCTGCTGCAGTAGTACAGAGAAATACATTAAAAAAACTATAAATTGCAATAAGAAATATATATTACTAGATATAAGATATCTACTGTATTTGCTCTCTTTGTTAGAATTACTTAAAATTCTTAAAGTGCAAAAAGAGAACAAAGCTAGTGAGGTAGTGTTCATGGGTTGGTTCATTGTCCAGAGATGTGTTGGCAGAGAGGAAAAAGCCATTTCTAAAGCATTGAGTGTGCATCTTCAGGCTCCTGTACCACCTCTTAATGGTAGCAATGAGCACAGGGCATGTTCTGAGTGACAGGGGTCATTAATGATGGATGCCACCTTTTTGAGACATCACCTTTTGAAGACATCCTTGATGCTGGAGCAGCTAGTGTCCACAATGGAACTGGCTGAGTTTGAATCCTTCTGCAACTTTTCCGATCCTGTGCAGTGACTTAATAATCAATTTCGATGTTAGTAAAAACAGAGTGTGCTGGAAATATACAGCACATCAGACAACATCTGAAGAGAAAGAAGAAAAAGAGTTAAAGATCTTTTTTCAGAAAGTTTGTCATGGCTTCTTGGAATTTCAAGACTTAAAATCATGTATTTCAAGGATTCCATATCGAAATCTCTCTAATCTGGTTATAAAATTAGATCGTATCAAGATTCAAGTTCAAGTTCAAGTTTATTGTCATTCAAATGAAACAACACTCCTCTCGGACCAAGGTGCAAAACACCGTACATATATCACTACAGTACATACAGTGGCACCAGAAAGTTTGTGAACCCTGTAGAATTTTCTCTATTTTTGTGTAAGTATGACCTAAAATGTGATCAGATCTTCATGTAAGTCCTAAAACTAGGTAAAAGAACCCAATCAAATAAATAACACAAAAACATCATACTTCTTCATTTATTTATTGAGAAAAATGATCCAATATTACATGAATTTTGCTGGAAAAGATGTGTGAACCTTTGGGGTCATGACTTCTACAAAAGCTACTTGGAGTCAGTTGTTCCAATCAGTGAGATGAGATCAGAGGTGTGGGTGGTAGAGGTGCCTTGCTCTATAAAAAAGACACACCAGGTCAGGTTTCTGACAGATTGTAAATGGTCCAGTGATTAGGCAAGGGTTAAATAAGCAGGTGCAGCTCATTGGCCAGGAGGACCTATGCCGTGCTGTATCGCTAAATTAATTAATTATTTTTTGTAGGTTGAGATGAGCGATGACAGTGTGTGGGAGGGGATTGCAAGTGGTGTGTGGGTGGTGATGGGAGAGCAAGCAGGGGCGGGAAGAATGGCCGCTCGCCAGACTCGTGGACATAGTGGGTGGGAGAGAGTCTGCTCGGAGTTCCCGGCTCTGCTTGATTCCACCCAGGCCCCTCCGATAGTTGCGCCTCTGGATTGGGAGCGAAGGCATGTGGAAGCGTTGTGTTCCCACCCACCAGAAGATGCCCGCAGCCCTGCAGCAGCCAGAAAATCCATCCCCATTCAGTCCACTGAACGGCCGGAATGGCGGCTCAAACCAACTAATTTCCGGTGAAAAGATTCCCTCTACCTGGATTGTTGCCTGGATTGGGGAGCATGCCTTATAAGAATAGGTTGAGTGAACTCGGCCTTTTCTCCTTGGAGCGACGGAGGATGAGAGGTGACCTGATAGAGGTGTACAAGATGATGAGAGGCATTGATCGTGTGGATAGTCAGAGGCTTTTTCCCAGGGCTGAAATGGTTGCCACAAGAGGGCACAGTTTTAAGGTGCTGGGGAGTAGGTACAGAGGAGATGTCAGGGGTAAATCTTTTAATCAGAGAGTGGTGAGTACATGAAATGGGCTGCCAGCAACGGTGGTGGAGGCAGATACGATAGGGTCTTTTAAGAGACTTTTAGATAGGTACATGGAGCTTAGTAAAATAGAGGGCTATAGGTAAGCCTAGTAATGTCTAAGGTAGGGACATGTTCGGCTCAACTTTGTGGGCCGAAGGGCCTGCATTGTGCTGTAGGTTTTCTATGTTTCACTGTTCATGCAGCCACAGCCAGGTTCTAACCGCACTGGCTAACTTTCAAATCACTTGATTTCCTTCCTGGGAAGCTTTGCTATGGAAGTAGAATGTCTTAACTTGTTTCAAAACCACACTTGGAGTATTGTCAGCAGTTTGGGACTCCTTTTCTTAAAAAAAGATGTGCTGGCATTGGAGAGATCTAGAGAATGATTTTGGGAATGAAAAGGTTAAAGTGTGAGGAACATTTGATAGCTCTGGGTCTGTGCTCATTGGAATTTAGAATGGGTGAGAACTCATTGAACTGTGTAAATATTGAAAAGACAAGAGAGACCGGATGTATAGAGGATGTTTCCTATAGTGGGGGAGTTGAGGAATAGAGGGGACACCGCATCAGAATAGAATGATATCCCGTTAGAACAGAGATAAGAGAGGAATTTCTTTAGCCAGATGGTGGGGAATCTGTGGAATTCAAAACACTGGACTACAAGTTTTTTTGAAAGTGTTTCCTCAGCATTTTTGTTTGTTTATGATAGACTGCTTGAAGCTAAATGCAAATATAATTTCAGACTACTTGTAAGACGTAGGAATTTGGAGAAACAAGATATTAACTTTTATTGATTATAATGTGCAACCCCCTCACCAGGCTCATATACAAGCTTGGCTCATTAGCTAACTCTGCTAACGACCACATGACCTGGTGGTGAGAAGGCCACCTTACATAAATAGCACACGTCTAGGGTCGGTATCATTTAGGTTTAACAAAACAGGAATGTTCTGGTTAAGGAACATTGATTGTAGCGAATGCTGTGTAAATAATGCCTTATACACGATTAACGATCGCCAGGAAATGACAGATTGTATACCAGCATAAAATTATAAAGGAAGTATATTTACCAATTTTCAACTTTATCAAACAGTTAACAGGAAGAGAAAAGAAAGATAAAAGGGCCATTACAGTTAAACCAGTCCAATGTGCACATAAGCATTGGAGCTAGTTTTTGGAGTAGTCGGGTTCACTCACGCGCTGAACCCACATTCTGCATTAAAGACACCAGTCACAGTTCAAACTTCCCTCGAAGAACATTACAAATGAACTGGCTAACTCAGGAGTATTGGCACTTACTCCTTCTAACCATTCACCTGCACAAAACATTTCTTACAATGGGGTCTCTCCTTTAAATGACATTTGGCGGGCATCTTCCCTTGTGCCCTGTTCTGCAGCTCCCATCAAAAGACCCCAAAGCCAAACGACTGTCCTTCACAAATCTGATCCTGTCCAGCCCTCTTGAAAGCTCAATGACATCCCACTTGGCAGAAAGTTACAACACGTACCAAGACAATCTGGATTGGCTGACACATCATTCCTAAGTTGGCCAAGAAGCTGAAGCCAAAACATTGTTAGCAGCAGGACACTGCTTTTGCAGAAATTTGCTAAAATAAAAATACCTCACAGCATAGCAGTAGAAATTTTAACCAGAGCTTTACATTCTCCCTCCCCCACCATCAAAAATAGTCATGTCCTCATGACTTTGGAACTTATTAAACCATTATTAAAAACACAGTGTTCAAATGAATTTTGTGATTTCAGGACCCCCAATACATTTGGAATTGGAGGTAACATATCTCACTATGGGGATGGATGCAACACTTTGTTTGCCCAGTGCATCAAATGAAGGTTTCTGGACTCTCTGAGACCCCTTTATTTCATGTTCCGCTTCAGCCACTCATTGTGACCATTCCTGTCTACTTGGAGATGCCTCTCCCTGTTTATCTCTCGTGCCTTTCAGTGACTCAGGACCCCTGCCACCCGATTGAACTCAGCTTATCCCCAATTATATTGGAGCCCAGTTTAAGCAGGTGCTGCTGAACCTCTTCAACCTCCGTTGGTGCTAACTGGCGGGTCCCCGCTTGGAAAGGGGTGTCTTCAGTCACTCTAGCTACTCCTCCAGGATGTAAGGTGACACATTTAGACTGGGTGTACCACATGGTTACTCATTACTGCTCATCATTCTGCTTAGGAGGAACTTGTACTTTCTCAATATCAGCTCTGAACATCGGGTCAATGGACAAGGTTTTCATAAAAAGTCTCTCCATTCCTCTTCTTGCATGCTCACATGAGCCTTCTCACAATGGGAGTATCTGTTCCAACAACAATGGATAGGTACATGGAGCTTAGAAAAATAGAGGGCTATGGGTAACACTCGGTAAATTTTAAGGTTAGGATGTGTTCAGCACAGCTTTGTGGGCCAAAGGGCCTGTATTGTGCTTTCTATGTTTCTGTGTTTCTATTCCCCTAATTTGTCTCAGTCCTTCTGCAGCCTACCTGTTTCCTCATCACTACCTGCCCCTCCACCAATCTTCATATCATCTACAAACTTGGCAACAAAGCCATCTATTCCATCATCTAAATCATTGATATATCGCATAAAAAGAAGCGGTTCCAACACTGGCCCCTGCAGAACACCACTGGTCACTGGCAGCCAACCAGAGAAGGATTCTTTTATTCCCACTGTTTGATTAACCACTGACATACTTTTCAAAGATTTTCCTGTCCTTCACAGTCTCGTTTCCCACTTGTTGTCTCCTACCAATCAGCCAGTGCTCTAACCATGCCAGGAAATTTCCTGTGATGCCATAGGCTCTTAACTTAGTGGGCAGCCTCATGTGCAGCACCTTGTCAAAGGCCTCTTGAAAGTCCAGATATACAACATCCTCCGCATCCCCTTTATCTATCCTATGTATGATCTCCTCAAAGAATTCCAGCAGATTTGTCAGACCAGATCTTCCCTTAAGGAAACCGTGCTGACTTTGTTCTATCTTGTCCTGTGTCATCAAGCACTTCTCATCCTTAGCAATACACTCCAACATCCTCCCAACTAGTGAGTTCAGGCTAACTGGTCTATAATTTCCTGTCTGCTGCCTTCCTCCTTTCTTAAAGAGTGGAGTGAGATTAGCAATTTTCCAGTCCTCTGGCACCATACCAGAGTCCAATGGTTTTTGAAAGATCACTACTAATGCCTCTACAATCTCTACTGCTACCTCTTTCAGAACCCTATGGTGCAGTTCATCTGGCCCAGGTGACATGTATCTTTAAGTCTTTCAGCTTTTTGAGCACCTTCTCTCTTGAAATAGTAACTGCACTCACTTCTCTTCCCTCACACCCTCCAACATCTGACACACTGCTAGTGTCTTCCACAGTGAAGGCTGATGCAAAATACTCCTTTAGTTCATCAACCATCTCCTTGGCCCCTGTTATTATTTCTCCAGCCTAATTTTCTAGTGGTCCTATATCCACTCTCAAATCTATTATTTTTTATATAGTTGAAAAAGCTTTTACTATCCACTTCAAAATTGTCACTAGCTTGCTTTCATATTTCGTCTTTTCACTCCGAATGATTCTTTTAGTTGCTTTCTGTAGGGGTTTAAAAGCTTCCCAATCCTCTGTCTTTCCACTATTTTTTGCTTTGTTGTATGCCCTCTCTTTGGCTTTTACATTAACTTTGACCTCCCTCATCAGCCATGGTTGTACTATTTTGTTATTTGAGTATTTATTTGTTTTTGGAATACATCTATCTGAGCCTTCCTCATTTCCCCCAGAAACTCACACTATTGTTGCTCTAAGCATGTAAAGCTTAACAATCAAATATACTGCTTAGTCAGTTCTTTTACATCATTCACACAACATCCTAACTCCGAACGAGCACCCCACAATGCTACCCGTGCACCCGGCTCGTGTACAAACTTGGCTTGTTAGCTAGTTCTGCTAACACCCACGTGACTCAATGGTGAGAAGGCCACCTTCCATAAGAAACTCACCTCTAGGATCTGTATCATTTGGATTCATTTCAATTGTTGTCAACAGCATTCCTAAGTTGGAAAACATGGATCCTTACCTTTAGCTGAAGCCAAACCACTGTTACTAGCAGGACACACTGCTTTTGTTGAAAATTACTAAAATAAAAATACCTCACAGCATTTCAGCAGAAATCTTAACCAGGGCATTACAATGTATTTATTTGTATGATGTTGCTGACACTTTGCAGAAGTTCAAATAAGATAAAAGTGTTTTACTGATGTTTTTTGTTTGTACCCAGTGTCTTCGGCTTCTTGCTTAAGTGTCCAATGTTAATCAGCCAGAGCTGATGGATTCCAGTTGCCCTGATATTGTTTCTCCATGACTACAATGTCCTGGGGAAATCTTTCAACGTGCTCGTCACTGACAGTGCCAAGATTTGCGGGGAAGAAATCTAAATGGGAATACAGAAAATGAATCTGTAGTGACATGTTGCACTTCATGCTTATCTATGCTTGAAGCTTGTTGTCAATCAGCTGCCTGCATATAGTTTGGTGGTCTGAAGGCGCCAAGAAAATTTTCAATAACATTCTTGAAAGCTTTCCATGTGATTTTCTCTGGTCGCACCAGAAGGTCTTCGAATTGCCGGTCACAGTTGATCTGTTTGATTTGTGGACCAACAAAAGTGCCTTCCTTAATCTTGGCATCAGTTACTCTGCCTTGAATTATGAATTGAAATAGCAAATAGAGGAGATTTCAAAAAAATGGTGCATGATAGAAAAATTTCTTGATGATTTTCATGATCAGTAACCCAAAATGCTATGGACCCAAAGGAATTCAGGAAGCAAAGTCTTTGTTGTCCAGTGTTATCACAGGCAGTTGTGAAGGTCAAGTCATTTTGTATATTTAAAGCCAAAGTTGTTAGGTTCTTGCAAGGGCATTGAAGGTCACAGGGAGAAGGCAGGAGAATGGGCCTGAAATGTCGACTGTTTATTCTCCTCTATAGATGCTGGCTGATTCGTTAAGCTCCTACAGCATTTTGTGTGTGCTGCTCCGGATTTTCCACATATGCAGACTCTCTTGTGTCTATCATTTTGAAATTGGCTTCCCCCCCCCAGTTCAGAACTTTAACATCCAATTAATTTATCTTTTCCTTTCTCCATAACTGCCTTGAAGCTTCCAAGTAATGGTCACTACCCTGGAAATGCTCTTCCACTGATATGAGCCTGGTCAGATTCCCAGTGACTAGATCCAGTGTGGCTTCTTCTCATGTAGTGGAAAGCATGGCTCCTTACCTTTAGCCAAAGCCAAAACACTCTTACCAGCAGGATGCACCGCTTTTCCAGAAAATTGCCAAAGTAAAAAATACTGCACCTCACAGCATTAGAATTAGCACCCATCTATACTGCACTTTCACATTGAGGAGTTCCCAGTTAATAATGAGAAGATGAAATCCACAGACTGTTACCCTACTATTTTTACACTTCTCTATACTCTGCTCTGCTCTTCCATTCAGACATTTTCACCTTGAAGTTTGTGGGATCTTACAGTGCACAGATTGCCTATTACAGTTCCTACAGTACATCAACAAACATTGAAATACGTAGTTGGCTGTAAAATGCTTTGGAATGCTCTACAAGTCTGAAGAGCATTAAAGAAACACAATTCTTTGATATTTTATATCTCGCCCACTCAACTTATATTTAGCTCCAGCGTTCTAGAGCTAAATATATTGTCGACATTCCCTGTTATAGGGCTTAGACTTTTGTTTCCAGCTATTACAAATGGATGGAAAAACTCTTCTCATTTTTGATGACTTCTTGACTACTCCGTTTGTTATTCTAATAGATTTATAGTCTACTGAAGCTTAGTTTGGTTGCTGCAGAGAGTTTTATAAATCAAATGTTTATGACTTAACACTTCGTATATCAGGATTAATGTCCAAACGTGTCCCCTCAAACATGTTACTTCATCAAATTCTCGTCCCAATATCATTTATCGTCAAGGTGTGTCTACTCTAAGTCGCCACTTTATTAGGTAGACCTGCATGTTAATGCAAATATCTAATCAGCCAATCATATGGCAGCAACTCAATGCATAAAAGCAGGCAGACATGGTCAAGAAGTTCAGTTGTTATTCAGACCAAACATCAGAATGGGGAAGAAATAAATGTGGAATGATAGTTGGTGCCAGACAGGATGGTTTGAGTATCTCGGAAACTGCTGATCTTCTGGGATTTTCTCGCACAACAGTCTCTCGAATTTACAGAGAATGGTAGAAAATAACAAAAAAAAAATCTAATGAGTGGCAGTTCTGTGAGTGAAAACACCTTGTTAATGAGAGAGGTCAGAGGAGAATGGCCAGACTGGATCAAGCTGACAGGAAGGTGACAGTAACTCAAACAGTCACACGTTACAACGTTGGTGTGGAGAAGAGAGCCTCTGAAAGCATGACATGTTGAACGTTGAAGTGGATGGGCTACAGCAGCAGAAGACCGTGGACACACACACAGTGGCTACTTTTTTTTAGATACAGGGTGCACCTAATAAAGTGGCCACTGTGTGTAGCGTGAAATTGTAATGTGAATTCGGCGGGATTTTCTTGCTCTGAAGTCTGTCTGCCTGATCAAGAGTTAAAGAAAGTAATAAGTGTGAGTAAATGGTTCCATAAATTATGTCACTTAAAATGGTTTTGTTTGTTGAACATGTAAAGAATCCATTCAATAATAGCCAGATGGGAAAAGGGTACAGATCAAGGAACAGGTTAATGGTGATAATAAACAGCAGCACAGACTCATGGAATGATAGAACATTCACCCATTGAGTCTGCTATCTCAATGTTAACTTCCCTTCAGTCACTGGGTTCTTGAACCAACCTGCACAATCCTAATCACCAGCTCATTACAGCAACCCTTTGACCAATTTGATCACTTTGCAGTACAATAGACTTTGTTTTCTTTGTGTTCCTTCTTGTAAAAACTGCATATAATTTGTGTTTTTTTTGTGAATGCTGGTGTAAGCTTTTCATTGTACCTGTATTTGCACGTACTTGTTCATATGACAATCAACTCCACTTTGACTTTGATTAATCCAAATGAGAACTTTCTGACCATAATCCTGGACTAGCAGCTCTGTATCTTTCTCCACAGATGTTGCAGGGCGTGCTTTAAAAAAAGTGCCAAAGCAGAGATTGAAATTGGATCAAGCAGGAGGGTTTTGGAGGGAAGGTGTTGCCGTTGTTGAGGGCATGGACATCTAGGACACAGCACAGAGAACCAAAAGTGAGAGGGGTGTTGTAGGACTGGAGTATTCTTGGGCGATAGCTGCATCTGACATTTCTGATGTCAGTTGCACAAATAATGAAGGCAGCTGATATGACAGCAACAGTTAAGAGGCGTTTACATAGATGCAGGAACAGGCAGGGATTGAAGGGATGTAGGTCACATGGGAAACATTTAAAAGGCACCTGGACGTGTACCTGGACAGGAAAGGTGTAATGGATAAGGGCCAATCACAGGTAGCAGGATTAGTTTAATTTGACATCACGAACAGTTATCACCCCTCAACCATCAGGCTCTTAGACCAAAGGGAATAGCTTCACTCGCCCCCATTAAGAAAATGATCCCACAACACTTTCAAGAACTCTTCATCTCATGTGTTTGATGTTTATTCCTTATTTACTTATTATTATTACTTACTTCTTTTTGTATTTGCACAGTTTGTTGTCTTTTACACACTGGTTGAACACCCAAGTTGGTGCGGTCTTTCATGATTCTATTATGGTTATTATTCTATTATGGATTTATTGAGTATGCCAGCAAGAAAATGAATCTCAGGGTTATATTTGGTGACATATATGTACTTTGATAAGAGAATTACTTTGAACTTTGAACTTGAACTTCGGTCAGCACAGACATAATGAACTGAAGGACCCCCTTCCTGTTAGTCCAATTCTATTAACTGCTAACACTAGAGTGATTTTCCCTTTCAATTGCCTTTTTTTGTTTACTTATTTTGCCGTTTTCCCCCCCGATGTGGAGAGTGAAATGATGACCACGTTGTTTTATTTCCTCACCAGACAGACCTGTATTCCGGCGCTCTCTTTGTTCAAGTGTGCCTTGGATGGAACCTGTACCTGTCCACCGTCCTGATGCTTGTAGTCACGGCTCTCTACACCATAGCAGGTAACAATCCATTGAACTAGCAGCATGGAATTGCCGGCCAGTTAAGAAGAGTTCTTTAAATTCCCAGTAGGTTTGAGTAATACAATGTGGGCGTGCCACGGTGGCGCAACACTGGGACACTGGGTCGTCGAGTTCATGACATGAAGAAGCTGTTCTATAGGTGCATGAAGGCACAGAGAATTGTGGAAAAATGGATCAAATGCAGGCAGAAGGGATTTAATTTAATTTAGATCTGAAGGATATGATGCTGTGCCGTACTGTTCTTTGAGCGTTCTCTTGTCACGCACAAAGAACAGTACAGTTCCAGAATATCTCTAACTAGAGTTGGCACTCCTGTGGGAGAGGTTACGTGAGATTGCCATAATGTTTGGAGTCAGTAATCTAATGATACCAATGATTAAAAGCACTCCACTAATGGTTCACTCCATTCCAAAGCACCTTTTGAATTCATTCAAGTTGATATCTCCTATGAACAATTGGCGCATTATGTTATAACCAGTCTGCGCTCTACCCATTTCCAAAGTGCATTGTTTCAATGCTAGCAGTGATTGTTTATGCCTCATATGTCCCATTGAAAAGACAGATTTCCAAAGCAATCTCACAATCTGTAATCCAATAAAAAGAAAAGAATTACCTCCTCTTCACATTAAAATATTGAACTAAATAACAGTCTCCGATCAGCCACCTGGACCCATTGTTCAAAACGGTTTGCCCTGCCAGATCCATTCCATGTGTGTGTGTTTAAGAGATCTAATATACTTGGGTGTGGAATTTATTGAGAAGTGTTTATTTACTGGTGTTAAAAGCTATTAGATATCTCAATAATTATAAAGCAAAGATAACTAACCCAGAAGGTCCACAGAAAGATATTTGTTGGCACCAATACAGGAAATCACTTAAAGGAGAAAATCCACAGATGCTGGAAGTCTGAGCAACACACTCAAAATGCTGGGGGTGGGGGGGGGGGGCTCAGCAGGCCAGACAGCATCTAGGAAAAGAGTAGAGTCGACATTTCAGGCTGAGACCCTTCAGCAGGAAATCACTTCATGGGAATGTCAAAGGAATGACATGTGATTGTGTGGTGGTTGAGATTGTTTGGAAATTCTAGGTGCTCTCCCCTTTATTAATTATTTGTTTTTTTGTTTATTTATTGTGATACAACGTGTTCGAGTTAATCAGCCTGATCATGGGACAATTTACAATGATCAATTGACCCACCAACTGTTAGATCTTTGGACTGTGGGAGGACACCAAAGCACCCAGAGGAAACCTCCATGGTCTCAGGAAGAACCTAGAAACTCCTCCAGGTGGCAGGAATTGAATCCAGGCCGCCTGAACTATAAAGCATTTTGCTAACCACAACATTTAGTCTCTTACTCTGACATCATCTCCTTTGGATGGATGACAATTTTTGCTGGTTTGTGCTTCTATGAAGCTCTTTTGGGCATTTGATCTCATCAAAGCAAATATTTGTTGATCTTACAGGAACATAAGGAAGGTCAAAAAGTCGGCATTCAGCCTATAGAGAGTTTGCTACCATCACTGTTTTAAATTTAGATTTAGGTTTAGAGGTAGAATACAGGAACAGGTCCTTCTGGACCAACCAACCTACATCAGCCAACTAGACCCATGTGACCAATTAACTTACTAACCCATGCCCTTTGGAATGTGGGGGGAAACCCATACAATCATGGGAAAAAACATAAAAACTCCTTACAGACATGGGCGGAATTGAACCTGGATTCCTGGTGCTGTAGTAGCGTTATGGTAACCACTACGCTACCGTGCCACTGCTTATCAGATTCCCCTCTGAGTTATGAGTTTACGTCCCACTTCAGAGATTTGACACAAGAATCTAGGCTGGACACTGAAGTACTGAGGGAATCCTGTGTCGTTGGTGGAGTCACCTTCGCACTGGATTGAACCAAGGCCCAATTTCTGCGCTTAGGTAGCATCGAAAAGATCTCGTGGTACTATTCTGAAGAAGAGAAAGGATATGGTCACCGCAGCCTTCATCATTACTCACCTCTCATTTAAGATCAGCAAGCATGATATATGAAAACTGATGATGATTTAATTCAATACACCCTTGAATCCAAGTACAAATTACGAGAGCACAAGCTGGGATAGATTGGGAAAGTAATTAAAAATACAACAACAAAACAAATTGTAGGGCTTGTGACGTAAGCAAGTCAAAGGTCGTGTAGCACAGGAACAGCCCCTTGGCCTATTGAGTCCGTGCTGATCACCAACCATTCCTTTACAGTAATCCTACATTTATCCCAGTTTATATTCGCCCTGAAGTCTCATTAGTCTCCCCATCCCTAAATTCCACCACTCACTTACACACTTGGGAACATTTGAAGCAGCTATTTAATCTTGCCGGAGGTTGAGGGGAGATCTGATAGATGTTTATAAAGTTACAACAGGCATAAATAGAGTAGACAGCATCCTTTTCCTAGGGTTGAAATGTCTCAATACCAGAGGGCATGTGTTTAAGTGGCTGATGGGGAGGACGTACCTCTCTCTACCAAAGGAGGTGTAAGGCACTCCCCTCTGCTAGCCAGTATGTCAACCTTGGGCAAGGTGCAGTTCCTGCTTAGCCCCCCACCCCCCCACCTCCTATCAGGGTTACATGAAGCCATGGGATGGACATATGAGTCCTGGTTATGTGACCACTGACGCCAGACAGACAATCTCTGAAGAGTATTGACAATGGCTGGGGTCACCCGTCTTGTAAAGGCACTGCCCAGATGAAGGCAATTGCAAACCACTTCTGTAGAAAAATTTGCCAAGGACTATTATGGTGATTGATGAGACCATGATTGCCCATGTCATATGACATGGTACATAATGATAATGCTGATGATGCATTTAAGGTGAGAGGAGGTAATTTCAGAGGAGATGTGAGGGGCATGTTTTTACATGGAGGGTGTTGGCTGCCTGGGGTGGTGGTAGATGCAGGTGCATTAGGGACGTTTCAGAGACATTTTGATAGGCACATGAATGTGGGGAAAATGGAAGGATTAGACACTGGGTCGGCTGAAGTGATTGGTTTCTTCATTGCCCATTTGATTACTAATTTAATTGGTTTGCCATAACACAGTGGGTTCCTGTGCTGTATTGTTCTATCATAAAATCTATCGGCACATTTAGGATGTGGGAGGAAATTGAAGCACCCAGGCGAAACCCAAGCAGTCAATAGGGAGAACATGCAAACTCTACGTAGACAGCACCCAAGGTGAGGATTGATTGAACCTGAGTCTCTGGCACTGTGAAGCAGTGTCTCTACTCAATGTGCTACTCCGCTCCACTACATTTCAGAGGAGGGGAAAGTATTGTAGAATGCTTGGATAGACCAGTAAGAATTACTAAAAACAGACTTGACAGTCTTTATTTATGTATAGTTTTTCTTAAATTATTTTATACTTCTTTATTTTCCTGTAAATGTCTACAAAAAATGAATCTCAAGATAGTATATGGTGACAAAAAGGTACTTTGCCTTTGACTTTAAAAGGCTTTTGTACACATCTAAATTCTGGAATTAAATGCATCTGTGCTGATCCCTACCCTATGTTTTCACAGTAAGGAATATGAATAGATCTCAGTGTGAACCGGAAATATATATTTTTTTAGAATCAGAAAATTAATAAAAATAGAGCAAACTCCCAGGTTTCTGGATAGGAGAGGATGTGGGCCAAATGCAAGCAATTAAGTCTAGTTCAGGAAGGCACCTTAATCTAGAAGAGCTGGGTTGAAGGCCCTGTCTCAGGTCTGTACATCTTCATAAGTTGAGTGTTTCCAACTTCTTCAGTTTTGCAGGCTCTCCAAGAGCTATGGAAAACACTCCTTCTAACTAGTAGAGTGGATAGGGGAGAACCAGTGGATTTGGTATATTTGGATTTTCAAAAGGCTTTTAACAAGGTCCCACACAGGAGATTAGTGTGTAAACTTAAAGCACACGGTATTGGGGGTATGGTATTGATGTGGATAGAGAATTGGTTGGCAGACAGGAAGCAAAGAGTGGGAATAAATGGGACCTTTTCAGAATGGCAGGGAGTGACTAGTGGGGTACCGCAAGGCTCAGTGCTGGGACCCCAGTTGTTTACAATATATATTAATGATTTAGAGGAAGGAATTAAATGTAGCATCTCCAAGTTTGCAGTTGGCACGAAGCTGGGCGGCAGTGTTAGCTGTGAGGAGGATGCTAAGAGGATGCAGTGTGACTTGGATAGGTTAGGTGAGTGGGCAAATTCATGGCAGATGCAATTTAATGTGGATAAATGTGAGGTTATCCACTTTGGTGGCAAGAACAGGAGAACAGATTATTATCTGAATGGTGGCCAATTAGGAAAAGGGGAGGTGCAACGAGACCTGGGTGTCATTGTACACCAGTCATTGAAAGTGGGCATGCAGGTACAGCAGGCGATGAAAAAGGTGAATGGTATGTTGGTATTCATAGCCAGAGGATTTGAGTACAGGAGCAGGGAGGTTCTACTGCAGTTGTACAAGCCCTCGGTGAGACCACACCTGGAGTATTGTGTGCAGTTTTCTCCCCCTAATCTGAGGAAAGACATTCTTGGCATAGAGGGAGTACAAAGAAGGTTCACCAGATTGATTCCTGGGATGGCAGGCTTTTCATATGAAGAAAGACTGGATCAACTAGGCTCATACTCACTGGAATTTAGAAGATTGAGGGGGGATCTTATTGAAACGTATAAAATTCTAAAGGGACCAGACAGGCATATGGAGGGAAGGCAGGTACAGGGTTCTGAGTTGGATGATCAGCCATGATCATACTGAATGGCGGTGCAGGCTCGAAGGGCCGAATGGCCTACTCCGGCACCTATTTTCTATGTTTCTATGTTTCTATATTCTTTCAATGTTTAAGACCAATCCCTATGGTCTTCTTCATCCTGGAAACCACCCGTGAGGTCTGAATCAAGCTTATTATCACTGACATGTCATGAAAATAGTTGTTTTGCGGCAGCAGTACCGTGCAATGCATAAAATTACTATAAGTTACAATCAGAAATATATATATAAAGTAAGTAAGTAATGCACAAAGAGAGCAAAAAATGAGGTAAGTGTTCATGGATTTGTGGTCTGTCTAGAAACCTGATCCAGAGGGGAAGAAGCTGTTGCAACAATGTTGAGTGGGTCTCTTTAGCATCCTCTACCTCCCCCCTGATGATAGCAATGTGGAGAGGAACATCCTGGATGGTGAGGTCCTCAATGATGGATGCCGCTTTTTGAGTCATCACCTTTTGAGGATGTCCTTGACTGTGGGGAGGTTAGTGCCCGCCCTGGAGATGAGTCTGCAGCTCTGAGTGACATCCGTGCCTCAGTTAGTGCACTGATGAGATCCTGCCCCTGAAAATAAATCCACCTTGCACCCTGTAACAACTGTAACTCACTTTAACAGTTTTTAAAACTCTGTTGCATTTAAAGGCTGAAGGCGACCTTACAGTTTGTTTGTTATGTGTCGTATGACATGGGCAATCACGGTCTCTCCGTGACCATGATGGTTCTTTACAAATATTTCTACAGAAGTGTTTTGCCATTGTCTTCTTCTGGGCAGTGACCCCAACCATTGTCAATGCTCTTCAGAGATGGTTTGCCTGGCATCAGTCGTTGCATAACCAGGACTTGTGATCTGCACCAGCTGCTCATCCGACCATCCGCCACCTGCTTCCGTGGCTTCATGTGACCCTGATCATGGGGCTAAACAGGTGCTACACCTTGCCCAAGGGTAACCTGCAGGCTAGTGGAGGGAAGAAGCGCTTTACACCCCCTTTGGTAGAGACTTATCTTCACCCCATCACCAATATAGAGGCATATAAAATCATGAAATGTATAGATAAGGTGAATGTTCACAATCAGTTTTCCCCCAGGGTAGGGGAGACTAAAATTGAAAGGCATAAATCTGAGGTGAAAGTTTTGGGTTTGCCTGGAGCTGTTCCATCAATTTGTGGGATATGTCGCTCCTGGTCTTGGTCTATATATGTATGTTTTTGCTCATAATTTTGAATGTGCTGTCATGAGGAAATCTGCAGATGCTGGAAATTCAAACAACAACACGCACAAAATGCTGGTAGAACACAGCAGGCCAGGCAGCATCTATAGGGAGAAGTGCTGTCGACGTTCCAGGCCGAGACCCTTCGTCAGGACTAACCGAAAGGAAAGATAGTAAGAGATAGTCAGTTATAGATTTCGGCACGGACTAGGAGGGCCGAGATGGCCTGTTTCCGTGCTGTGATTGTTATATGGTTATATTCTTACTATCTTACTAGAGATAGTCTTACTATCTTGTGTGTGTTGTTGTTTGAATGTGCTGTGTATGTTTAGCACCTTGGCCCCAGAGGCACACAGTTTCGTTCATGTATTCACCTATATTCATGTATGGTTGAAAGATAATTAAATTTGATTTGATTTTGTAAGGGGGACTTGAGGGGCAACTTTTTCATTTGGAGGGTTTTGAGAACGTAACATAGATTTCCAGAGATGGGAACAAATGCAATATATAAAAGACATTAGACAGGTGCTTGGATAGGAAATGTTGAGAAGGATATGGGCCAATTTCAGGCAACTGGGAGAAGGCCAATTTGGAAAACTGCTCAGCACGAATGGTTTGGCCAAAAGGCTGATTCCGTGCTGTTATGAAAGCCATGTTCGTGAGAGCCAGGGAAACCAGAACAATTCCAAAATGGAAACATTTTAATACTCTCCAAATGCATTAATGCTTAAAAGGATTGCATTATGACATAATTGTCACTGTGTAAAAGGAAGCTTTGGAAAGAGTGCAGAAAAAGTTCACCAAGACGTTGCCTGGATTAGAGGGTATCAGCATTAAGGAGAGGCTGGATGAACTTGGATTGTTTCCTCTAGAGCAGGGGCCTCTAATCTGGAGTCTGCTGACCTGTTGCTCAATGGTATTGGGCCATGGCGTAAAAAGGTTCTTGCTAGCTCTTGGGCTAGGTTTAATCAATGTGGTTTGTGGGTCAGGCTCTGTAGCTCATGTTATGACATGTTTCTGCTTTCTTGTTGCTATTTTGTGTGATTTTGCTCATGGTGGATTGGCTCTGCAGCCTGCGGTCAACGAACAACACAGCACCGGATTGAACTGAACTGAGCCGAAACTGAATACTCCTGGACTGTTTTGACGACTTTGTGGTTTGATGTTTTGTATTCTGTGTTTATCGCTCATTGATTGGTCCTGTCAATTGCGAAATTTGCTCTTTTTTTTAACGTGTTGAGGGTTTGATGGTTTTCTTTGCTTCATGGCTGTCCATGGGGAGATGAATCTCAGGGTTGCGTACTGCATACAGACTTTGATCATAAATGTATCTTGAGTGTCGGAGACTGAGGGACAACCTGATGGAGGTTGATAAAATTATGAGAGGCATGGATAGGGTAGGTGGTGTCTTTTTACCAGGGTGGAAATGCCACGTTTTCAGGTGATGGGGGAAAGTTTAAAGGAGATGTGAACAAAGCCTTTTTTTAGACAGAGAGTGCTGAGTGCCTGGAACAAGTGGCAGAAGCAGTGGTGTTTAATAGGCACTTCGAGGCATGAGGCACGAACATGCAGGGAGTGGTGGGTCATCACCACCTGCCGTAGGCTGCAATTAGTTTAACTCAGCATCTCGGTTGAAAGGGCCTGTCCGGTGGCGAATTGTTCGACGTTGCTTGTAATAGGAGCCACAGTAGAATAGCATTAGGGTGACACTGTTACAGCTCGGTGCATCAGAGATCGAAGCTCAATTCCGGCGCTGTTTGTGGAAGTTCGTACGTCCTTCCCGTGACTGCGTATGTTTCCTCCCATGTTCCCAAGCCATGTAGGTTCATTGTCCATTGTAAACTGTCCTGTGATTATGCTAGGGTTAAATAGGTGGGGTGCTGGTCAGCGTGGTTCGTTGAACTGGAAGGGCCTGTTCTGTTCTGTGCTGTGTGTCTAGATATATAAAATAAATAAGTAATAATTAAAAATTCACCTTGGCATTTGCTTTCCACTCCCTGACTGAAGTTAAGCAAGAGAAAATCTGCAGATGCTGGAAATCCTAGCAACACATGCAAAATGCTGGAGGAACAGACCAGGGCCGGGCAGCATCTGTGGAAGAGAGTATTATCGATGTTTGGGGCCGAGACCCTTCATCAGGACTGGAGAAAGACAAGATGAGGAATCAGAGTTAGAAAGTAGGGGAGGAGAGGAAGAAACACAAAGTGATAGGTGAAATTGGGAGGGAAAGGGGAGAAGTAAAGAGCTAGGAAGTTGATCGGTGTAAGAGATACAGGGCTGGAGGAGCATTTTAATTCCACATCCCCATTTCCATTCTGCCATCAGTCCGTAGCCTCCCCCTACTGTCACGATGAGGTTGGAGGAGCAACACCTTATATTCCATCTGGTTAGCCTCCAACCTGAATTCATGGACATCGATTTTCTCGTACTGACCCCCCCCCCCCCCCCAACCTCCTTCACCATTTCCCATTCCCACTTCCCTCTCACCTTATTTCCTTCCCTGCTGAAAACCTCCCTCTGGTGCCCCTCCTCCTTTTTTTTTCTTCCTTCTCTCCTCATCTATCAGATTCCCCCTTCTCCAGCCAATCAACTTCCCAGCTCTTTACTTCAGCCCTCCCTTCTCCTGGTTTCAACTGTCCACCTTGTGTTTCTTCCTCCTCTCCCTCCTCCTTCTAACTCAAATTCCTCATCTTGTTTCCTCCAGTCCTTCTGAAGGGTCTCGGCCCAAAACTTGCCTGGACTCTTTTCCATAGAGGCTGCCTGGCCTGCTGAGTTCCTCCGGAATTTTGTGTGTGTCCCATTGAAGTTAATTTGGCTACATGGTAAATGTATCAGAAACAAGAAAGGTTTAAGTTGAGAGGAAGGAGCTTTAAAGAGAATCTGAGGGGGCAGCAGTTAGCAAAACACACCTTGGGTTCAATTCCGCTGTGGTCTGTAAGTTGTTTGTGTGTTTTCCCTGTTTCCGTGTGGATTTCCTCCAGATGCTCCAGTGACCTCCAACATTCCAAAGGTGTCCTGGTTAGCAGCACAGCAGAGTCTGCTATCGTGGTATACCGTGGGTCAATCCAGAGAAGGCTGCTGGACCAGACAACATTCCCGGTAGAGTGCTCAGAGGATGTGCAGACCAGCTAACAGATGTTCTCACTGATATCTTCAACATCTCCCTGAGCAGCGCCACCGCTCCAACGTGCTTCAAGGCCGCCACTATCGTCCCTGTGCCAAAGAAGTCTTCAGTGTCCTGTTGCACTCACATCCATCATCATGAAGTGTTTCGAGAGGCTCGTCATGAGGCATATCAAGACCCTGCTACCCCCCCTTACTGGACCCCCTGCAGTTTGCGTACCGTCCCAACCGCTCAACAGACGACGCCATTGCCATCACCCTTCACCTGGACAAAAAAGACACATACGTTCGGATGCTGTTCATAGACTTCAGTTCAGCATTCAACACAATCATCCCTCAGAAACTGATTGGAAAGCTGAGCCTACTGGGCCTGAACACCTCCCTCTGCAACTGGATTCTAGACTTCCTGACTGAGAGATCTCAGTCAGTCTGGATTGGGAGCAGCATCTCCAACACCATCACACTGAGCACGGGGGACCCCCCGGGCTGTGTGCTCAGTCCACTGCTGTTCATTCTGCTGAACCACGACTGTGCTGCAACACACATCATCAAGTTCGTCGATGACACGACCGTGGTGGGTCTCATCAGCAAGAACAACGAGTCAGCTTACAGAGAGGAGGTGCAGCACCTAACAGACTGGTGCAGAGCCAACAACCTGTCTCTGAATGTGAACAAAAGAGATGGTTGTTGACTTCAGGAGGGCACGGAGTGACCACTCCCTGCTGAACCTCGATGGCTCCTCGGTAGAGTTTGTAAAGAGCACCAAATTTCCTGGTGTTCACCTGGCGGAGAATCTCACCTGGTCCCTCAACACCAGCTCCACAGCAAAGAAAGCCCAGCAGCATCTCTACTTTCTGCGAAGGCTGAGGAAAGTCCATCTCCCACCCCCCATCCTCATCACATTCTACAGGGGTTGTATTGAGAGCATCCTGAGCAGCTGCATCACTGCCTGGTTCAGAAATTGCACCATCTCGGATTGCAAGACCCTACAGCGGATAGTGAGGTCAGCTGAGAAGATCATCGGGGTCTCTCTTCCTGCCATCATGGACATTTACACTACACGCTGCATTCACAAAGCAAACAGCATTATGAAGGACCCTATGCACCCCTCATACAAACTCTTCTCCCTCCTGCCATCTGGGAAAAGGCACCAAAGCAGTCGGGCTCTCACGACCAGACTATGTAACAGTTTCTTCCCCCAAGCTATCAGACTCCTCAATACCCAGAGCCTGGACTGACACTTATTGTCCTATTGTCACCTATTGCCCTATTGTCTTGTTTATTATTTATCCAGCACTGTTTTGTGCACTTTATGCAGTCCTGGGTAGGTCTGCAGTCTAGTGTAGTTTTTTTTCTCTCTGTGTTTTTTTTTACATAGTTCAGTCTAGTTTTTGTACTGTGTCATGTAACACCATGGTCCTGAAAAACGTTGTCTCATTTTTACTATGTACTGTACCAGCAGTTATGGTCAAAATGACAATAAAAGGGACTTGACTTGACTTGATACAGTACTGAGCAAAAGTCTTAGGTATATGTGTTACTAGAGTGTCTAAGACTTTTGCACAGTACCGTATTTGTTAATGTGGAGCAGAAAGCAAGTTTGTATATCTGGCGGGAGCAAAGGATTTTGGGAATGGTGAGGGTGGAGTGCAGTGGGAGGGGTGTGAGACAGATGGCAGCAAAGGGACGGTGGAGGGTAGGTTGGCTGGTTTCGGGTGCAGACACACCCAGCCCTGAGACATTATGCAAGGTCATTTGATTCCAAACAGTTGATTTATGGATCATTACAGAGTGTCTCTCTGGTGTTTCCCAGTCCCTCCCCTCTCGCTTCCCCTTTTCCTAACCATGATTCCCCTCTCCTTGTCCCCTTCCCACTCTCAGTCCACAATAGAGACCCATATCTGAATCAAGTTTATCATCACTCACATACGTCATGATTTATTGTTGCAGCAGTGGTACAGTAGAATACATAAAATTACTACAGTGCTGTGCAGAAGTCTTGGGCACCCTAGCTATTTATATAACTAGGGTGTTGGCCCAAGATGGTCTACTCTTTTCCATAGATGCTGCCTAGCCTGCTGAGTTCCTCCAGCAGTTTGTCTGCATTGCTTTGGATTTCCAGCATCTGCAGATTTTCTTACGTTTGAACTAAAAGTATAGACTATTTTCTAAAGTGGAGAGAAAATTAAAAAAAGAAGATGGGTCTCATCACAGCTGCAAGAATTATATTGCAAAACTGGAAAAAAAAACAGATGTCCCACTGTGAGGGAATGGACTGAGGAAATGGTTAAGATTTCATTTTACGAACACATGTTGGGAAGAATTAACAGTGAGGGAAAAGTGCAAGATGCATGGGATCAATTTTGGTTGTATGTTAATTTAAAATTAAGTTAGAAGTTTTGTTCTGTTTCTTAGTTTTATGTTTTCCTGTAATGGGACGGCTGTGTAAATATGCTGTACTGTATCTGCTCTATGATATGCTGTGCTGCTTTGTAAAATAAGAATAAATAATAATAAAAACTTGAATTACCAAAAAATCTGAGGTGCAAAGGGACTTGGGAGGGAGTCCTTGCACAGGGTTCCATAAAGGTAATTTGCAGGTTAAGTAGGTAGTGAGGAAGGCAAATGTGATGTTAGTATTGATTTTCAGAGGACTAGAATATAGAAGCAAGGATGTAATGTTGAGGCTTTATAAGACACTGGTAAAGCCTCACTTGGAGTATTGTGAGCAGTTTTGGGTCCCTTGTCTATGAAAGGATGTGCCGACATTGGAGGGAGTTCAAAGGATGTACACAAAAATGATTCTGGGATTAAAAGGTTTGTCCTATGAGGAGCGTTTGATAGTTCTGGGCCTGTGTTCATTAGAATTCAGAAGACAGAGTAGATGTGGATGGGATGTTTCCTCTGGTGGGGTGGGGGTTGGGGAGGAGGACCAGAGGACACACACTCAGAATTGAGGGGTATCCTTTTAGAACAGAAATGAGGAATTTCTTTAGCTAGAGCGTTGAATTTGTGTCTATTGCTACAGGCGGCTGTAGAGGCCAAGTCATTGGGTATAATTAAGGCAGAGGTTGATAGATTCTTGATTAGTCAGGGTATGAAGCAATACCAGAAAAAAGCTGGAAACTGGGGCTGAGAGGAAAAATTGGATTAGCCGTGAAGAAATGATGGAGCAGACTCAATGGGGCAAATGACCTAATTCTTCTCCTTGATCATATGGTCTTGTGGCTTCTGTGCTATACCACTCCATGAGCTGCCGGACGATCTGAGAGACATTCTCTGCTGTGTAACGCTGAGAGTTCACTGCAAGGCTGGGCCCTCAGAACTGAATTCAAGCCTCTGAAGCTGATAGTAAATCCCAGTCTCTTGTGGTTAACGCCATGTATACAGAATTCTAGGCCTTACCACATTCCAAATGCTGGTAGTTCTAATTGGGATCTCTGGGCACAGTTAGCACGTGTGGCACGACATCTTGGTATTTTTAAAAAGATTGCTTGATCTTAATGACATTATTTTGATTTGTCCATGTAAACAATAACATTAAAAGCGTCATTGATAAGAGTGAACCTGTAGCGCTATATGCTGACGCAGTGGGACCAGTCTTTACACGTTGGATATTTTCTGGTTTGGGATGTTCGTATGAAGCTAAAAAAGTTTTATTACTGACGTGGCAAAGCTAATTAGTCCACCCAAAATAATTGCAGCATTTTGCATCCGAATGATATGGCATGTGGTAAATTAACACACCCAAAGGAGAGCTGTAGAGTACTGTACCTCAAGTCATCCTGAAGGCACTTTGGAGCCAATTTATCTCAACAACACAATCTCTAAATATAATGACCAGGTTTCCACATCACAAGAATTTGCAAAGAGAATTCTGCACCAGAGTGCAGAAGATGACAAACTGTGCAAATGCAAATATAAATAAAGAACAAAATAATGAGTCCTTGAAAGTGAGACCATTTCAATGATGAGGTAAGTGAGTGTAGTTATCCACGCTCCTTCAGGAGCCTGCTGCTTGAGGGGTGTAACTGTTCCTGAACGTGGTGGTGTGAGTCCTGAGGCTCCTGTACCTTCTCCCTGATGGCAGCAGCATGGCCTGGGTGATGGGTGTCTCTGATGATGGAAGCTGCTTTCCTGCGATAGTGTTTCATGTAGATGTGTTCAATGGTTGGGATGGCTTTACCTGTGATAGGCTGGAACGGTTCCACTACCTTTTGCTGGACTTTCCATTGAAAAGCAGCGGCGTTCCCATACCAAGTTGTGATGCAGCCAGTCACCACACATCTGTCAACATTTTCGATGTCATGCTGAATCTCTGCAAACTCCTAAGGAAGTAGAGGCATTGCCGTGCTTTCTTCAGAAATGAACTTGCATGCTGGGCATAGGGCAGCTCCTCTGAAATAATAACACAGAAGAATTAAAGTTGCTGACCCTCTCCTCCTCCGATGAGGACTGGCTCGTGGACCTCTGGCTTCCCTCTCATGACACATGGATAGAAAAGATTAAGAGAGAGCAGGGCCAAATGTGGGTATAGGCTAAATCATTGGTAAGAACACACTTTGGAGTATTGTTCATTATTTATTTGTTTGCTTGTTTATTGAGAATACAGCATGGCATAGGCCCTTCCGGCCCTTTCAGCCACACCACCCAGCAACCCACCGATTTAACCCTAGCCTAAGCACGGGACAATTTACAATGACCAATTAACCTACCAACTGGTACCTCTTTGAAATGTGGGAGGACACCACCTGGAGGAAACCCACGTGGTCACAAGGAAAACATACCAACTCCTTACAGGCATAGCGGGAATTGAACCCGGGTCGCCTGTACTGCAAAGCGTTGTGCACAGTTCAAGTCACCCTGGCTACAGGAAGGATGTCATTAAGCAAGAAGAGATTCATGGGGATTGGCGGGCTTGATTTATGAGAAGATGAATAATTTTGGGACCATTTTTTCCCCTGGAGTGCAGGAGACTAAGGGGCAACCTTATAGAGGTATATATAAAAATGTGAGGGTTGTCAATAAGATGAATAGTCACAGTCTTTTTCCCCCGCTGTGGGTGATTCTAAAGCTAAAAGACAGATTTAGAGTGAGTGGGGAAAGATTTGAAAAGGACCTCAGGGAAAACCTTCTCATCAGAAGATTTTGGGTGTATTGAACAAGCTGTAGAAGCGGGTACAACTACAACGTCTAGACAGGAACATGGATATGAAAGATTAAAAGGGAGATGGGCCAAACGCAGGCAATGGGTTAATCTCAGACAGACATTTTGGTCAGCACAGACAAGTTGGGCCGAAGGGACAGATTCCATGGTTTATAGTTCCATGACTCTACTGCTTGTTATGCTTTGTAACTTCAAAATGTTAAACTAATTCAAAGAAACTCAGCAAGTCAAAAACTACGGGTGTAGATCGATCACAAACTAGAAAAAATCTGCAGTTGCTGGAAATCCAAGCAACAGACACAAAATGCTGGAGGAACTCAGCAGGTCAGGCAGCATCTGTAGGAAAAAAAGTACAGTTGATGTTTTGGGCCGAGATCCTGCTGAAGGGCCTTGGCCTGAATCATTGACTGTACTTTTTTCCATAGATGCCGGCTGGCCTGCTGAGTTCCTCCAGCATTTTGTGGGTGTGGGTCAAGTTTACTTTTAGCGAGGTGTGCATGAATTATGTAGTAGCGTGATGTCGTCAGCAATGAATATATTTTACAAATAACCTTGAAGCAGAGAAAAGATGGTAGGGTAAAAGGACTATGGTGTACAAAGGATGTAGAAAATCTATTTAAGAAGAAAAGAAACACTTACGAAAGGTCCAAGAAACTAGGTACTATTAGAGCTCTAGAAAATTACAAGGGTGCCAGGAAAGAGCTCAAGAATGAAGTTAGGAGAGGTAGAAGGGGCCATGAGAAGGCCTTGGTGGGCAGGATTAAGGAAAACCCCAATGCATTCTACAAGTATGTGAAGAGCAAGTTGGTGAGTCATTTGAGAATAGGACTAATCAGGACTGAGAGTGGAAACATGTGCATGGAGTTCGGAGGAGGTAGCAGGGGTACTTAATGAATACTTTGCTTCAGTATTCACCAGCAAAAAGGATCTTGGCAATTCTGGAGATGACTTACAGCGGACTGGCACGCTCAAGTGTAGAGACATCAAGAAGAGGATGTGCTGGAGCTTTTGAAAGGTATTAAGTTAGATAAGTCACCGGGACTGGATGAGATATACCCTAGGCTACTCTGAGAAGCGAGGGAGGAGATTGCTGAGCCTTGGGCGATAATCTTTGCATCATCAATAGTGATGGGAGAAGTACCAGAGGATTGGAAGGTTGCAAACGTTGTTCCCTTGTTCAAGAAAAGGGGTACAGATAACCCAGGAAATTATTGACCAGTGAGTCTGACTTCAGAGGTGGGCAAGTTGTTGGAGAAGATCCTGAGAGGGAGAATTTATGAGAATTTGGAGAGACATAATCTGATTAGGGTAGTCAGCATGGCTTTGTCAAGGGCAGGTCATGCCTTATGAACCTGACTGAATTATTTGAGGATGTAACAAAACACATTGATGAAGGTAGCACAGTGGATACAGAGATATGGATTTCAGTAAGGCATTTGATAAGGTTCCCCATGCAATGCTCATTCAGAAAGTAATGAGGCAAGGGATCCAAGGAATCCTTGTTTTGTGGATCCAGAATTGGTTTGACCACAGAAGGTAAAAGGTGGTTATGGTTGGTTCATGTTCTGTACGGAGGATGGAGACCAGTGGTGTCCCGCAGGGATCTGTTCTGGGACCTCTCCTCCTTGTGATTTTTATAAATGACCTGGATGAGAAAGTAGAAGGGTGCTGATAGTAAGTTTGCTGATGACACAAAAGTTGGGGTGTTGTGGATAATCTGGAGGGTTATCACAGGTTACAGTGGGACATTGAGAGGATGCAGAACTGGGCTAAGAAGTGGCAGATGGAGTTCAACCCAGATAAGTGTAAAGTGGTTCATTTTGGTAGGTCAAATTTGAAGACAGAATATGACATTAATGGTAAGACTCTTGGCAGTGTGGAGGATCAGAGGGATCATGGGGTCCATGTCCATAGGACACTCAAAGCTGCTGCGCAAGTTGACAGTGTTTTTAAGAAAGTGAATGGTGTGTTGGCATTCTTCAACCGTGGGATTGAGTTCAAGAGCCATGAGGTAATGTTACAGCTATGTAAGAACTTAGTTAGACCCCACTTGGAGTACTGTTTTCAGTTCTGGTCACTTCATTACGAGAAGGAAATGGATACAATAGAGACAGTGCAGAGGAGATGTACAAGGATGTTGCCTGGATTGGAGAGCATGCCTTATGAGAATAGGTTGAGTGAACTTGGCCTTTTCTCCTTGGAGTGACAGAGGATGAGAGGTGACCTGATAGAGGTGTACAAGATGATAAGAGGCATTGATCATGTGGATGACCAGAGGCTATTTCACCGAGCTTGAATGGCTAAAAGGAGAGGGCATAATTTTAAGGTGCTTGGAAGTAGGTACTAGGGGAATGTCAGAGGTAAATTTTTTACACAGTGAGTGATGGGTGCGTGGAATGCACCGCTGGTGACAGTGGTGGAGGCAGATATAAGAGTGTCTTTTAAGAGACTCTTAGATAGGTATGTGGTCCTTAGAAAAATAGAGGGTAGGTGATAGGGAAATTCTAGGTAGCTTCTAGAGTAGGTTACACAGTCGGCACAACATTGTGGGTCAAAAGGTCTGTAATGTGCTGTAGATTTTCTATGTTTCTAAGTAACCCATAATGAATTATTTAAATACCAAGAATGCTTAATCAACAATATAACTGAAATATTAAATACTCTACTCTGTTTATTGGTAATGATATAGCTCAAGACTGAGGCCCACACTTTAAAGGTTAGATTCGTCCCCCCCTCCCATCCCTTCCCACCAATCTCCCTCCTGGCACTTATCCTTGTAAACGGAACAAGTGCTACACCTGCCCTTACACTTCCTCCCTCACCACTATTCAGACAGTCCTTCCAGGTGAGGCAACACTTCACCTGTGAGTCGGCTGGTGTGGTATACTGCATCACCGGTGCTCCTGGTGTGGCCTTTTATATATTGGTGAGACCCAACACAGACTGGGAGACCATTTCATTGAACACCTACGCTCTGTCCGCCAGAGAAAGCAGGATCTCCCAGTGGCCACACATTTTAATTCCACGTCCCATTCCCATTCTGATATGTCTAGCCATGGCCTCCTCTACTGTCCCTGATATATTTAGTTTCCCCCCCTTTTTTTCTCTCTCTCTCTGCCCATCACTCTGCCTGTTCTCCATCTCCCTCTGGTGCTCCCCTCCCCCTTTCTTTCTCCCTAGGCTTCCCGTCCCATGATCCTTTCCCTTCTCCAGCTCTGTATCACTTTTGCCAATCACCTTTCTAGCTCTCAGCTTCATCCTACCCCCTCCGGTCTTCTCCTATCATTTCGCATTTCCCCCTCCCCCTCCTATTTTCAAATCTCTTACTATCTTTCCTTTCAGTTAGTCCTGACGAAGGGTCTCGGCCCGAAACGTCGATAGTGCTTCTTACGATAGATGCTGCCTGGCCTGCTGCGTTCCACCAACATTTTGTGTGTGTTGCTTCTAAAATTATTACCTAGTTTGCAGTCTGCACTTTTAGCCAACAAGCCTGCAAATCAGGTATGCGTCAATCTGCTGGCCCACATTCATTTTCACTCAAGGGTGTAAGTGAGGTTGAGATGGAGAGTGCTGATGTCCAGATAAGTTGGAGACACCCCCTCAAAAAATGCTCTGCAGTCTGTGCCTTTGTTTTGATGACAAGCACACCCATTCCTTTCCCTGATGTCAGCAGTCTTGTGGTTAGCAGGCGTCAATGAACATTGCAGTCAGACTGCCCACAAAACTCAAGATAATCAGCTGATGGCATCCTTAAATGCTTTCACAGTTCATGATTTATCAGGTCACTGAGGAAGGTGACACCTGAAGTCATGTTACCACAGCAACGAGGGTTGGATTCAGGGCCTTGATGAACAGGTATAACACTCTCGAATAAGCCGTTCCATAAATTATGCAAAGTGGATCTGAAAATTACCTGCGATCTTTGTTTATTTTATTTAACGTTTGCTTTGGTTCCTTTTTTTTCCATTCCTTCAGTATCTATCTGAAAATTTATGTCAGTTTCTTTCTTTTTACAATATTTTTATTTTTATTCAGCAAAAAAAACAAGATTTACAGAGTGCAACAACATAGATACATCTCAACATAACTTGTGTACATTCATATATTGTGATAAAATTGATCAAAATGTTCTAGCATGACACATAAAGGTATACCACTCTGTAATCAAAAATTTAAAGATAGGTCATACATCATAAAAAAAATATTTTATATAAAAAAGTCAACCCCCTACCAACTACCAAAGAAAAAAGGTGATGGATGATAATAGATAAATTAGAAAAGAAAACATATTCGCTTAAGAAGAGAAGATAAAAATATACATAAAAGTCTGTGCACTGTTAAACTTAATAAACTAGAAATGTAATTTAGGAAAGGTCCCCAGATATCATAAAAAGATTGTTTCGAATTTAAGACTGAGCAGCGGATCTTTTCTAAATTTAAATAAGGACATAATACCACGTAGCCATTGAAGATCTGTAGGAGGGGTAGACTCCTTCCATTTAAGCAAGATAGCTCTCTTTGCTAAAAGAGAGGTAAAAACTAAAACCTGTAGGTTAGGAGTATTTAAAGTTATATCTTCATCTGCAATAATACCAAGCAAGGCAGTAAGGGGATTTGGGTCAAATTCAACCCTAAAAAGTTGTGAGAAGGTATGGAATACTTCCCGCCAAAACTTTTCAATTTTAGGGCAAAACCAAAACATATGAATTAAAGAGGCATCAGTAGAGTTGCATTTATTACAAAGTGGAGAAACATTTGGATAAAAACTGGACAGCTTCTGTCACTTTAAATTGTAGAAGAGAATGATGAGCACAGAAAGATGATTTATTAACCCATTTAAGAATTTTATTCCATCTATCAACAGAAATCTCCCAAGCTTTTTTTATTTTATCTAAAAACTCAAGTTATAGATACCAGTAATAGAACCATTAACAAAAGGTTTTAAATTTAAAAGATCATCCAGTAAATTTTTATCAGGACCTATAGGAAAAGTAGTTAATTGGAAACGTAAGAAATCTCTAATTTGAAGGTATCTGTAAAAATGTGATTTTGAGAGTGCAAATTTAGTTGACAATTGGTCAAATGAAGCAAGAGATCCTGAGATAAACAGGTTCCAAAAACACTTAATACCTAGTTCATCCCAGTCCTTAAAGACTTTGTCAGTCATGGAAGGATAAAAAAATAATTAAGGAGAATGGGAGTTGATAATGAAAAATTTGCTAAACCAAAAAATTTCCTAAATTGAGACCAAATCCTTAAAGTTTGCTTAACAATTATGTTATCTGTTATTTTATTTGCTGAAAAAGAAGAATATGATCCAAGAAGAGAGACAGTAGAGGAATTTTTTACAGAGTTAACGTCTAAGGAGACCCACGATGGGCAATCTTTACGATAAATATAATAAGACCAGAAAGTAATATTCCTTATATTGGCAGCCCAATAGTAAAACCTAAAATTGGGTAGGGCTAATCCACCCATCTCTTTATTTCTTTGTAGGTAAACTTTACTTAAACAAGCTTGCTTGTTATTCCAAAGATAAGATGTTAAAATTGAATCTAAAGAATCAAAGTAGGTCTTAGGAATAAAAATAGGTAAGGCCTGAAAATGATATAAAAATTTAGGAAGAATCTTCATTTTAATCAAATTAATTTGGCCAATTAGAGATAAAGAAAGAGGAGACCATTTAGAAAATGTCTTTTTCACATAATTCAATAAGGGGTTTAAGTTTTCTTTAAATAAATTTTTGAAGTTTTTAGTAATTGTTACACCTGGATATGTAAATTGACTTGTAATAACTTGGAACAGAAATTTGGCATTTGATGACATTAGGTCATTTAAAGGAAATAACTCACTTTTATATAAGTTCAGCTTATACCCTGAAAAAGAACTAAACTGGGAAATTAAAGAAAGAACAGAAAGTAAAGAAGTTTCAGTGTTAGAGATAAAAAGTAAAATATCATCAGCGTATAATGAAATTTTATGAATCATACCTTCCCTTAGTATACCAGAATTATCCTTAGATTCTCGAAATGCTATTGCTAAGGGTTCTATAGCTAAAGCAAAAAGTAAAGGACTAAGAGGGCAACATTGTCTAGTTCCCCGCTGTAATCTAAAGGGCTTAGAAATTTGGGAGTTAGTAATAACCTGAGCGGTAGGAGACAAGTAAATTAATTTAACCCAATGAATAAAATTAGGCTCAAAATTAAACTTTTCTAAGGTCTTAAAAAGATAATTCCACTCAATCCTATCAAAGGCTTTTTCTGCATCTAAGGATAACATACACTCTGACTTTTTTTGAATGGTGAATATATCACATTCAATAACTGATGTATGTTAAAACGTGAGTAATGATTTTTAATAAATCCTGTCTGGTCATGTGATATAATAGATGGTAAAATATTTTCAAATCTTTGAGCTAAGATTTTGGATAAGATTTTTGCACCAACATTTAATAAGGAGATCGGTCTGTATGAAGAACATTCAGCTGGATTTTTATTTTTTTAAGAATAAGAGAAATAAAAGCTTCATAAAAAGATTGAGGGAGTTTACCTGATTTAAAGGACTCTGATAAAACAGAGGATAAATAAGGCATAAGTAACATAGTGAAAGTTTTGTAAAACTCCCCTGGAAAGCCATCAGGTCTTGGGGTCTTACCAGAATGTAAAGCACGTATAGCCTCAGCCACTTCTTCATTGGAAATATGCTGATCTAACTGTGTTAGACTATCAGCAGACAATGTAGGAATGTTGATATTACTGAAAAAAGCATTCATATAGGTATCATCTAAAGAAGAGTCAGACTGATACAACTTAAGGTAAAAGTCTTTAAATACATTGTTAATTTCAGAATGGCTGGATATCTCATTACCATTATCTTTATAAATTTCTGTGATTTGACGATTGACTGTAAAAGATTTTAAGCGATTGGCTAATAAACTACCTGTTCTATTGCCGTGAATGTAAAATTGAGTTTTATCTCTCAACAGCTGTCGTTCAATTGGGTAAGTCAGCAGAAGATTATACTTGGATTGGATTTCAATACGCTTATTATATATACTTGGATCTAGAGATAGGGCATACTTTCGATCAAGATCTTTTAATATCGCTGCTAGGTCAGACCTTTCTTTGTCAGCTTTTTTCTTTATATAAGTAGAGAAAGAGATAATTTCTTTACGAATATATGCTTTAAAAGTATCCCAGACTATAGTACCAGCAGTATCTCCTTTAAAATTTTCTTTAAAGAAAAAAGTAATATGGTTTTCCAAAAACTTTAGAAAATTTTTATCAGATAACAATGATAAGTTAAAATGCCAACTTCTATTTGGTACAGAGTAAGCAGGTAATCGTAAAGCCAGAAGCACAGGTGCATGATCAGACAAAGCAATCTCCTTATAATCACAGGATCGAACCAGTGGAAGCAAGTTCCTATCTATAAAAAAGTAGTCAATCCGAGAGTACATATGATGAACCTGAGAGAAATATGAATATTCCTTTTCTTGGGGGTGTAAAAAACACCACACGCTGAGAATACCACATTGAAATAGAAAAGATTTAAAAAGTAGGACTGATTTATTAGTGACAGGGGTTTTACTTGAAGAGCGGTCTAATATAGGGTCAAGCCAAAAATTAAAATCTCCACCCATCACTAAGGAATACTGATTCAAATCAGGCAGAAAAGAGAAAAGACATTCAAAGAACAAGGGGTCATCTGTATTTGGAGCGTATACATTCGGAAATACGATTAGTTTATTCTCAAGACTACCCGAAGCAATAACAAAGAGGCCATTTGTATCAGAAATTACATTATGTTGAATAAAGGATACATTCTGATCAAACAGGATAGAGACGCCTCTCGATCTAGATTGAGAGGGTGAGTGAAAATGTATACCCTTCCATCCCTTGAAAAAGCATGAAATATGATCTTTACCAATATAGGTTTCTTGGAGAAAGATTATAGTTTTAAGTTTCCTGATATAAGAGAAAATTTTATTTCATTTAACAGGGTTATTTAGAATTTTCACATTAAAGCTGAGTATATTAATAAAAGAACCCATCAAGTATCCTTTAGTAATGTATAAAAGGTAATCACAGACATGTAGATAGCGAATAAATAAAACAGTAAAAACCTTCGATCAGCTTTCCGGAAGAACCCATTTCCCCCCTCCCTCCCCCAAAGAGAAAAATCAGCTGAGGGAGGCTGAAGACTAAATCTAACATTCCCAACCCAAAACTCTGGTGGCTCTAGAAAATATATATGTATAGCTGTGCTGAATAAACGATTGTAACTATATGTATACAAAAACAAAATATCAAAGTAAATAAGTTCACTATTTGCGAGAAAAAACCATGGGAAAATATAAGTATTAGTATCGGTAAAGAGGAAAGACAGATAAGGAAAATCAATAAGTGAAACAACATATACTCGCGGGTGCAAAAAAAAGGAGTAAAGAAACAAATAGAGAATAATTAGAAAGGGAAGCGGTTTAGATAACTTCCTACATGACTAATTTAAGGCATTCAAGGGAGAGAAAAAACAAAATGACAAAATGTAAAATAATGAAAAAAAAACAAAAACCAGCTATAGAATATTGTACACTATTGAAAAACAGTAAAAGATCGAAAAGTGTATAAATAATCAAAAGAAAGGAAAAATCTGAATGAATTTAAAGTAAAGCAAAACACCCTATTCCTCAGTAATTACTACATGTATACCCTACATAATTACTTTCAGTCAAATTACTAAAAGGAAGGTAAAAATAAAAATAACACTGAGAGAATATAATGTTTTGTTTAAAAAGAGCTGCGAGAAAGTAACATTAGGGGACCCATATAAAGACGGAAAACAACAAAAGAGAAAATGGATGCAGTCTGCCTGCATATTTTGCATAGTTTGAAAGATAACAAAGTGCTTAATCAAACAAATGATTAAGACTTCATAAAACCAAGAAACCTTGTTATCAACAAAGTGCCAATTACTTGATTGAACACCTGAAATTAAAACATTTAGCATAAAGCAACTCAAGGCTGAATTTAAGCATGGAGACTATGTAAAAATTTCTTAGCTTCTTCAGGCTTCGTAAACCAAGAAACCTTATTATCAGAAGCAGTAACCTTGAGTTTACAGGGATCTCTGAGAGAAAGGCGACAGCCAAGCTTAAAAAGATCAGACATGACCTCTTTAAAAGTCGGACTTCCGGTGGCTGTAATGAAGTAGGTTGCAGTAGCTACGTGCTCCAAAATTATTTGCTTACTTTGCTGTTTAAACCTATCTCAGTGAGAACACCATGAGTAGAAAACATGCTAGAAAAGAGGTTACTTTAGAGTCTTTGGCTGAAATGTCTCAACAAATTTCAGAGAGACTCGAAAAATTGGATAAACTGGATGACTTGGAATCCAAGTTCGACTTGTTACAGAATTCCTTCGACTTGGTTAAATCGGAACTGAAAATGCTTAATTGGAAACTTGGACGTATACAGCAGATTGTGAATGACCATGAAACTCACGTTAAGCTACACGAAGAATCTCTACCAGTGTTGCAGAAGGATATCGAAGGTCACAAGAAAACTTCTAAGGAACAACTTAAACAATACGATGCGTTACTGAAGAAACTGACAGATTTGGAGACCAGGAACCGAAGGTGCAATATCAGAATTCTTGGGCTTCCTGAAAAACTGGAGGATAATCAACCTATCGATATTTGTGTTCTAATGTTGAAAGATTTATTCCCTGATATACTATCGGAACTACCAAAATTTGAGTGCATTCACCGAGTTACCCCGCCTAATTGGGATCCTGCCAAACCTCACTCTATTATCATTCGCTTTTATGACTATCAATTAAAGAACAGATCCTTCGTGAATCAAGGAAGAAATGCACATTACAATTTTGTGATCAACAGTTTTGGATCGTTCAGGATTATCCACCGGAATTTTTAAGAGCTAGACAGGCTTTTAAAGAGGTCATGTCTGATGTCAGTTTCTAAATACTGCTGAAGACTTACTCATACTTTGGTGTGACTTAGAAGACCCCTTCTAGTTTAGTTTGGTGGAAGACTGTCAAATTCAAACACATGGCAAACTCAGAACCTGTAACCTCTTTGTATCATCTGTTTTAATAGAAAGTTTAGCATGATGAAATACATACACACATTAATGAACGTAGAGCAGTAGATGTAGTGTATATGGATTTCAGCAAAGCATTTGATAAGGTACCCCACTCAAGGCTTATTGAGAAGGTAAGGAGGCATGAGATCCAAGGAGACATTGCTTTGTGGATCCAGAACTGGCTTGCCCACAGAAGGCAAAGAGTTGTTGTAGATGGATCATATTCTGTATGGAGGTCGGTGACCAGTGGAGTGCCTCAGGGATTTGTTCTGGGACCATTACTCTTCATGATTTTTATAAATGACCTGGATGAGGAAGTGGAGGGATGGGTTAGTAAGTATGCTGATGACATAAAGGTTGGAGGTGTTGTGGATAGTGTGGAGGGCTGTCAGAGGTTACAGCAGGACATTGATAGGATGCAAAACTGGTCTGAGAAGTGGCAGATGGAGTTCAACCCAGATAAGTGTGAAGTGGTTCATTTTGGTACGCCAGATATGATGGCAGAACTTAGTATTAATGGTAAAACTCTTGGCAGTGTGGAGAATCAGAGGGATCTTTAGTCCGAGTCCAAAAGACGCTCAAAGCAGCTGAGCAGGTTTACTCTGGTTAAGAAGGCGTACGGTGTATTGACCTTCATCAATTGTGGAATTGAGTTTAGGAGCCGAGAGATAATGTTGCAGCTATGTAGAACCTTGTCAGACCCCACTTGGAGTACTGTGCTCTGTTCTGGTCGCCTCATTACAGGAAGGATGTGGAAGCCATAGAAAGAGTGCAGAGGAGATTTATAAGGATGTTGCCTGGATTGGGGAGCATGCCTTATGAGAATAGGGTGAGTGAACTCGGCCTTTTCTCCTTGGAGCGACGGAGGATGAGAGGTGACCTGATTGAGGTGTATAAGACGATGAGAAGCATTAATCGTGTGGATAGTCAGAGGCTTTTTCCCAGGGCTGAAATGGCTAACACGAGCAGACACAGGTTTAAGGTGCTGGGGAGTAGGTACAGAGGAGATGTCAGGGGTAAATTTTTTACTCAGAGAGTGGTGAGTGTGTGGAATGGGCTGCCGGCAACGGTGGTGGAGGCGGATACGATAGGGTCTTTTAAGAGACTTTTAGATAGGTACATGGAGCTTAGAAAAATAGAGGGCTATAGGTAAGCCTAGTAATTTCTAAGGTAGGGACATGTTCGGCACAACTTTGTGGGCTGAAAGAACCTGTATTGTGCTGTAGATTTTCTATGTTTCTATGTAAAATGCTGGAGGAACTCAGCACCTATGGAAAAGAGTACAGTCAACATTTCGGGCCGAAATATATCGTTTGCATCCACAACCAACATAGTCTGAGGATCGTGCTGGGTATAGTCCACAAGTGTTTTTGGCACCAACATAGCAAGTGTTGAAACCTATCGAATATTGAATGGCCTGGATATAATGGATATGGAGAGGATGTTTCCTGTCTTGGGGAGTCTACAAAAGAGGACACAGACTCAGAAGGGAAGGAGTCCCTTTACAAGTTCATGCTTTTTCTGTATTTCATGGCTACCTGGAGAAGACGAATATCAGAGTTGTATTGCACAGGCAAATTTTGACAGTAAAATGAACCTTTGAACCTTTAGTACAGAGATGAGGAGGAATTTCATTACCAGCAGGTGATGAATCTGTGGAATTCAATGCCACAGACAGCTGTGAAGGCCAAGTCATTGGGTATATTTAATGCAGAGGTTGATAAGTTCTTGATTAGTAAGGGTCTCAGGAGAATGGTGTTAAGAGGTATAATAAATCAAGCATAATGGATGGCCAAGAAGACTCGATGGGCTGAATGGCCCATCCATGTTCCAATGTCTTATGGTTGTATGCTCACAACTTACTGACTCTAACCCTAAGTGTACGTCTTTGGAATGTGGGAGCAGACCAGAGCACCCAGAGGAGACACATGCAGTCACAGGGAGGACATACTGTATAACTCCTTGCAGAGAGTGGTGGCAAATGAAGCCAATCGGTGTAACCCGTTGTGCTACCCACTAGGCCATCCTTGACAAACTGCTGCTTTACCTTTTTTTAGTTACAACTTAATTAAAAATCGTGCTGAATTTGATTAAAAGTGTCCTCCTTAAAGAACCTTGTTTGCAAAGAAGGTGATTTTTTGACAATGACACCACATACAAAAAAACTAACAGAAGCCTATTTGTCATTACTTAATGGGTTAAGGCTTAGTAACCAATCAATGTGTGTGTGATTACTGAGGTGAAGTTGAAAAACAAGTTTAAGAGCACAGACTTTGCCTGTGGAGTTTAATACACCCAAAGTGCTTGGAGGAGCTCAGCAGGTCAGGCAGCAACTATGAAAATTAAGAGGTCTCAGCTCGAAACGTAGGCTGTTTACTTCACTTCCGCAGATGCACAGGTGGGCACTACAGTAGCGCAACACTATTACTGCTTGTGCATTGAGTTTGGAGATCAACCCTGGCGTCCTCTGTAAGGAGTCTGTACGTCGTCCCTGCGGAATGCATGGGCTTTCTCCAGGTGCTCTGGTTTCCTCCCATGGTCCAAAGTTGTACCGGTTCGACTTTGGGAGAAAACAGAGCACCGGGTTAGTAGGTTAATTGGTCATTGTTAATTGTCCCATGATTAGTCTAGGGTTAAAATTGGAGTTTGCTGGGAAGCATGGTTTGAAGAGCTAGAGGGACCTGTGATGTATCTAATAAATAAATAAATCCCATTAAATATATAAATAGTCAGACTGATGGAAAGATGGATGGACAGATAGACAGACACACCGATTGCACACAGACAGACAGATAAATAGATAAAAGATGCCACCTGACCTGCTGAGTTCTTCCAACATTGAATGAAAAACAGTCCATATCTATCTCTCTGCTGGATCCCTTTGTCTTTCCTCCAGGGAAGGGTCATTAGTTAGTGGAGCCTCTCCTTGTGATGTCACACAGTTACTGAAGTATGGCCTCTGTCTCTCCCTGTCCCTTCTCCTCCCCCTCTATCCTTCTCTCTCCCCCATTATCTCTCTCTAACCCTCTATCTTTCTCTCTCTCTCTCCCTCCAACCCCGCAGCTTATTCTCTCTTGCATGCCCATTTGTTCCCCTGAGATTCTTTTACCTCTTCAGATTCAGATTTATTTATCACACATGCCGCTAAACAGTGAATGTGCGCAGCTTGCGTTAACAGCCAACACACCCGAAGCTTTGCTGGTGGCAACCCACAAGTGTCATTACACATTCCAGTGACAACATGGCATGCGCTCAATGTTCAGTCCAACAACACAAGCAGCAGAATCAACAACAGCAACAGCAAAACAAGCCCCTTCCTGCCCACCCGCTCACATGTAACACCGTCAGGCCTCCCGTCCTAGGACAGGCTGCCTCTAGGCCTTCAGTTCCTGGTCCTGAACTCTTAGACTCACAGGCATCGGGTTGTCAGCCTCCAGTTCTTGGCCCGGACAAACAACCTATACAAAGGCAGAACTTACTGTGGCTAATTAGCCAAAACCTGCAATGGGACCACAACCTCGTCATAGGGTTGGAGGCCTGCATGCCTCAATGACCCAGAGATCTATGTTGGCTGGAGTCAGAGCTTTAGGCATTGGTTCTTAGTAGGGTCACCCATGGTAAACAGGTCAAAGGGTAGAGGTTAGACTGAGAGTGGTTCACCGGACCTCCAGGTTTGGGAGCTCAGCTCAGGGCCAACAACCCTGACTGGCAAAACAAAACTGTTACGGAAACAGCAATGAAGAATTCTTCTACACCTGAGTGTGACGGTATTCCTGAGTCTCCAAATGGGACTTGCATGACAGACAGTAGTGAAAACCGGGCTACTGACATGATGAAGAAAGCCCTGAATGCTGCCAGAGATGGGGGAACTTCATTGCATAAAAGTCAGTGGCATAATGGGCAGCAGAGGGAATCAGCCTACTGCCACGTCTTTGGATGTGGGAGGAAGCCCGAGCACCCAGGGAAACCCACATAATTATGTCCAAACTCCCGAAGAATGACATCCAAGGTCAGGTTCCTTCGAACTCTGAGGCAGCAACACTCGCTGTCAACTTCAAGTTCAACTGTCATTCAACGACGCACAGGAATACAACCAAATGAAACAGAGTTCCTTTGGGGTCAAGGTACAAAACACAGTACCATCAGTCCCACACAGCACAGCACACTGTTCCAGGGTGTACCAGGATGTGGCCACTGTCACATGCAATACTTAGAGCCACAGGTGAGAGCTGAGTGTCCGATGGCTGCCCCAGAATGGATACGACAAGCCCCTTCACCAGAGGTGCTACCCCTTCCTGGACACCCAATGTAATTACAGTATATAGCACATATACTTAAGATAGCAGTAAAACATAGTCACAAAAATAACACAAAAATAAAATTGGATCAGCCTTGATCAAATGGCGGAGCAGACTCGATGGGCCAAATGGCCTGATTCTGCTCCTATATCTTAACATAGCCCAAGTCGGCATGGCTTGTAGAGTGTAGGTGCATAGGTTGTTGTCCTGGAACCACGTCTCTTCAAGAACAAGCACACAGCAGTTCCTCAGTTCAGGCCAGTGCAGCCACAGACAAATGCCATCCAGCTTGTCTTCCACTGAGCGAACACTAACGAGCAGCACCAATGAGAGGGTCAGCCCTCAACCCAGCACACACACACCGTGCCATGCTACCCCTGGTGCCTCCTTCCCTGGGCGGCTGCGACAGGTGACCCCTCCCCAGCTTGCGGTCCGAGTCAGCACAGCAGCCAAGGTAACACAGCTCCCACCGCCATTGCGCTATTGGTTGCGTCATAAACAAGATGACCTACACCACAGTGTTCCTTCAGACAGCATTAGAATCTCAGACCGGAGAAACACTCTCAAGTCTTTGTTGGGATTTGAACCCACAACCTTCTACTCCAGCAGTACGAGAGAGTTCGCTATTGATCTGTGGCTGCCACTTAGGTTCAATGAAATTCAGTTAATATTGTTAAGAATGCAATTCATCATCGTCATCATTATGTGCCATGTGGTATGACGCAGGTGATCATGGTCTTCTGTCTGTCATAACCATGATTGTTCTTGGCAAATTTTTCTCCAGAAGTGGTTTGCCTTCTTCTGGGCAGCGTCTTTACAAGATGGGTGACCCCAGCCAATATCAGTAGCCTTCAGAGAATGGTTGCCTTGCATCAATGGTCACATAACCAGGACTTGTGATATGCACCAGCTGCTCATACGATCACCCACCATCTGCTCCCATGGCTTCACGTGGCCCTGATCGGGGGGCTAAACAGGTGCCACACCTTGCAGGTGAGCAGAGGGAAGGGGAACCTCACACCTCCTTTGGTAGGGACCTACCTCCATCCCAGTACAATTACACATGGGAATTTTTGATTTTGCAATTACGTTGGGTGGCAGAGTACTGATGCTAACACAGTAGTGCACTGCGGTTACAATGCCAGTGACCTGGCTACAAAGGCAAGTCCAATCATACCTGATGAGGTAATCTGTTGCTAAGGTAAAAGGTTTTTGGCAATGATGACAATATATTTACCTAGGCTATCTGTTGGAAGGTTAAGGAATGTAGATCTCTGAACGAGGATATGTTCTGTTCTGCAACACATTTGCTGCATGCATTCCATCCTAGAAAAAAAGAAGGCCATAGCTTTCAGCAACCTGATGTGATTGATTAATAACACCCCACTAACACCGGCTTCACCCCATGAACAACTTCCGACTCATGTGGCTCAGCAGGCAGTCTCACACCTCGGAATCACTAGGTTGTGGGGTCTAATTCTGCCCCAGACAGACGAGTACAAAAATCCAAACTGACTCTCTTTATTGACACACTAGCAAGTGCTCCCTGGTAGATGTGCTGTCTTGTGAATATATCGGTATATTTTTTGTCATCTTTACCTTACTGTTAAAGGGACGTTCATATGCTCAAGTCAGCATTTCTGCATTGTAACAGAGGCTGCTCTTCAAGTATAGATCATTGGACACTGTCTACACTTCCCACTGCCTCGGAAAAACAGCCAGTATAACAAAGGCTCCTCCCACCCTGGACGTTCACTCATCTCCACCCTCCCATTGTGCAGAAGATACAAAAGCCTGAAAGCATGTACCAGCAGGCTCAAGGTCAGCTTCGACGCTGTTGTACAAGACATTGGTTTGGAAGCACTAATGCCCAGGAATGGAAATGTTTACAGAAAATGGTCCATCCCAGGAAAAGCTCTCCCCACCACTGAAGACACTTACAAGGAGCACTGCCACAAGGAAGCAGCATCTATCATCAGGGACCTCAACCCTCCAGGCTATGCTCTGTCCTCACCACTACCATCAGACAGGAGGTAGGGGACCCTTAGGTCCCACACCATCCGAACCACCATAGATAACTTCACCCACCACAATTCAGAACTGATTCCACAACCTAATGACTCATGTTCAAGGTCTCTATGACTCATGTTCTAAATGTTATTTATTTTTTATTTGTACAAATTGCCTTCATTTGCAGAGTCTGTCAGTCTTTGTTTACATACAGTTTTTCATAAGTTCTATTGTATTCCTTTATTTTCTTGTAAATACCTGAAAGAAAGAAATCTAAAGATAGCATATAGAGTTATCAAAAAGTACAACACAGAAACAGGCCCCTCAGCCCATCTAGTCCGTGCTGAACTATTTAAATGATCTACTCCCATTAACCTGCACCAGGACCATAGCCTTCCACGCTCCTCTGATCCATGTACCTATCTGAACTTCTCTTAAGCATTAAAAGCGAGCTTGCATGCTCGCATATGGTAACCTACACAATTCGTCTTCCTAAGCCCATCATAACTACTGGGGCAGAGGCTGCTGACTGCAGCTCGCCGGAGTCCTCTGTCCTGGGCCAGTCTTTCAAGTTTTCCCCAGATGTAGCCCATCCTCAAAGATCCTTACTTTCCCAGGGATGAGGTCTTTGGAGCTTTTGTCAGCATTTCTGTAGCGCTGGGTTTTTATGGGATGAAGTTGGGTTCCATGCCCAGCCCTCCTCCTTTTGCAGCCGGGCTTGGGACCGTCCATGGTGGAGTTACGACTAACCACAGCGAGTAGTTACTTATGCCCACACTCCATCAGAATATGAACATTCACGGCCACCTGAGAACCCACCAAAAGATAACCCCTTAGGAGAACATCATACTCGACTCGAGAGATCACAACCTGTCTTTCATGTACAAATTTTGATAACAAATTTACTTTGACTTGCAAAGGCTCTTGATATGATAAAGATGCAGTCTTGAATTGTCAATCTACGTCATCAGAGGGAGTATCTGACCTCTTTGTGGTGTGGGGATGGGTGAAGAAAGACGTGACAACAGTTTTGCAAACGGTCTCAGCAATTTTGCTGATGTTGATATGCCTCTGGAATTTGAGCAATGCTATTAGACAATAGACAATAGACAATAGGTGCAGAAGTAGACCATTCGGCCCCTCGAGTCTGCACTGCCATTCTGAGATCGTGGCTGATCATTCACTATCAATACCCAGTCCCTGCCTTGTCCCCATATCCCTTGATTCCCCTATCCATCAGATATCTATCCAGCTCCTTCTTGAAAACATCCAGAGAATTGGCCTCCACCGTCTTCCGAGGCAGTGCATTCCACACCTCCACAACTCTGGGAGAAGAAGCTCTTCCTCAACTCTGTTTTAAATAACTGACCACTTATTCTCAATCCATGCCCTCTGGTACTGGACTCTCCCAACATCTGGAACATATTTCCTGCCTCAATCCTATCAAATCCTTTAATTATCTTAAACGTTTCAATCAGATCCCCTCTCAATCTCCTCAATTCCAGCGTGTACAAGCCCAATCTCTCCAATCTCTCTGCGTAAGACAGCCCTGCCATCCCAGGAATCAACCTAGTGAATCTACGCTGCACTTCCTCAATTGCCAGAATGTCCTTCCTTAAACCTGGAGACCAAAACTGTACACAATATTCCAGGTGTGGTCTCACCAGGGCCTTGTACAAATGCAAAAGAACATCCTTGCTCTTGTATTCAATTCCCCTTGTAACAAAGGCCAACATTCCATTTGCCCTCTTCACTGCCTGTTGCACTTGCTCATTCACCTTCATTGACTGGTGAACTAGGACTCCTAGGTCTCTTTGGTATCTGTGTGATTAGTAAGGAATGAAGGAAATACTAGTGTGTTATTTCATGATTTCCCTCTGTGATCTATAATTAAGACTCAACCCACCCTGAAAATCTCCAAACTTGGCATAAGGGAAGCTTCACCATCTGGAGCAGTCCTCTTCTCATCACTAACATTAGTCTAAGTCATTGTAAATTTATTATCAAATACAGATAATAATCAAGGACACTTCCCACCTAGCCAACACACTTTTTGTGCCTCTTCCTTCTGGGCAAAAGTTCAGGAGCTTGAAGATTCATACGGCTAGATTTAGGAACAGCTTCTTTCCAACTGTGATAAGACTGCTGAACGGATCCTGACCCGGATCTGGGCCGTACCTTCCAAATATCTGGACCTGACTTGCACTACCTTACTTTCCCTTTTCTATTTTCTAGTTATGATTTATAATTTAAATTTTTATTATATTTACTTCGATTTTTACTCCAGGGAGCGCAAAGCATCAAATATCACTGTGATGATTGTACGCTAGTGTCAATTGTTTGGTGACAATAAAGCAAAGTAAAGTAAAGATACGTCACCATATACTACTGTGAGATTCATTTTCTTGTGGACATTTACAGGAATATAATATAAAAAATACAATAGAGTTTAAGGAAAAGCTACACATAAACAAAGACGGAACAACAACCAATGTGCAAAAGAAGACAAATCATGCAAATAATAAGAGGAGGTACAGCAGCCTGAAGACCCACACTGAATATTTTAGGAAGAACCTCTTCCTCTCCACCATCAGATTTCTGAACGGCTCATGAACCCAAGAACACTACCTCACCATTCCACTTTGCATTGTGTCGCACAGAGGCATAGTGGTTAGTGAAACACTATTACAGTGCCAACAACCTCTGATTGGGATTCGATTCCCACCGCTGTCTGTAAGGATTTTGTATGTTATCCCTGTGACTGCGTAGGTTTCCTCCTCGTGCTCTGGTTTCCTCCCACTTCAAAAAGACATACGGCTTAGGGTTAGCAAGCTGCACACAGTCTACTAACCGGAACAACTTTGTTGGTGATGGAAGCATGGCAACAGTTTTCAATGTTGGTCGATGACGCAAATTACCCATTTTACCTGAATGTTTTGATGTTTCAAAGTACATGTGACAAATAAAGTTAATCTTTTGTTTTTGTAACTTCTAGTAACTTTTTTATTTGTTGCAATGCACGGCTGCTAAAAACAATACATTTCACAACAAGCTGGCGCATGGATGATAGAAAAATTGAGAGACAGAGGAGGGAAGGGTTAGATTTATCTTTGTGTGGGTTAAAAGGCTGGCACAACATTGTGGGCAGAAGGGCTGTACTGTGCTTTAATGTTCTATGTTCTCTACGTCAGTGGTAATAAACTTGGTTCTGATTCTACGGGCTGAATATTACGAGCGTCAACTGCTGAATCATTTTTCACAACACACACCTGACACTTGGTTTAGAATGACAATCAGGCCACAAGGTCTTCCGGACTGGGAAGTGGAAGACATCACAATGATGTAATCTTTTTCTAAAGTTAGATTTAAAGCACAGAGCTTTATTCTATGACTACTAATACATAATGCTAATGTAGCGTGACCAGTCTCCAACATTTTTACTAGGTGACCTTCAGCAGAAAGTTGTGACTTACTCATGCTTGACTTGCTGTGTCAGACAAGCTTGGAGAACACAGTTCTTATCCTTTGAAAAATGCACAGCTTCATCTAGCATCCATGATTGTTCACAGCTTCTATTTTGGTGCTCAAGAAGTATTTAATAGCAAATGTAAGAGCAGAATTAGGCCATTCAGCTTAAGGAACCTGCTCTACAATTCCATTGTGTCTGAATTATTATTCCACTCAAACCCATTCTCCAGTCTTCTCCCCATAACTTTTGAAGCCCTTACTAATCAAGAACCTGTCAATCTCCACTTTAAATATACCCAGTGACTTGGCTTCTAAAATCAACTACTGCAATGAGTACCACAGATTCACCAGTCTCTGGCTAAAGAAATTCCTCCTCATTTCTGTTCTAAAGGTTCAAAGGTTCATTTTATTATTAAAGTATGCCTATACAACACAACACTGATATTCATCTTCTCCAGGTAGCCACAAAATACAGTCAAATCACAGGAGTTGCAAAAGGGACTCCCTTCTCTTCTGAAGCTGTGCCCTGTTTCGTAGACTCCCCACTATAGGAAACATCCTCTCCATGTCCAGCATATCCAAGCCTTTCAATATTTGATAACATTCTATGAGATCCCCCTCACTCTTCTAAACTCCAGTGAAGTTCTTCACTTTGTCAAAGTTGCTGGGTGCAGTGGTTTATAAGGAAGCGTTTGTATAGAATTGGGGAAGATCACAGGGAAAATTGGATTATTTGAATAGATTGCCAGAACCAACAAAATGTGGGCTTTCAAGATAATTGACCAGGAAGCCATTTCTAACTTCGAAGTGGAATGTGTCCTTGGAGCAGGGTAGCTGTTCGTGAGAATGATGAAAACCTATGATAGAAAGGGTCTGTGCAAGGGCTGATCAATAGAAGGCAGAAGACAGACTCGCACTGAAGTGCCATATTGTACAAATAATAGATTTCCATCATTAGCATCAGAGCCGAAAGAATTAATTCTTCAGATCTGAAGCATCTTCACATTTTTTTTTCACTTATGGGTTAATTCTACACTGAACTTGTTAAAAAGGAACTAAACAAATGGAGACAGAGATTGCTGGAAACCCTCAGCAGTTCAGACTGCACCTGTTGGAAGGAACACATATGAGCAACAACTACAAAATTTTCTGGAGGAGCTCAGCAGGTCAGGCAGCATCTATGGAGATGAAATGAACAGTCCACAATTTGGACTGAGACCTTTCATCAGGACTTAATGACAAAATCTGTTTCTTCTGCTGAGTTCAACAACTGAGTGTTTCCAGCATTTTGCCTTATGAGAATAGGTTGAGTGAACTTGGCCTTTTCTCCTTGGGGAGATGGAGGATGAGAGGTGACCTGATAGAGGTGTACAAGATGATGAGAGGCATTGATCGTGTGGATAGTCAGAGGCTCTTTCCCAGGGCAGAAATGGTTGCCACAAGAGCACACAGGTTTAAGGTGCTGGGGAGTAGGTACAGAGGAGATGTCAGGGGTAAGTTTTTTACTCAGAGTGTGGTGAGTATGTGGAATGGGCTGCCGGCAACGGTGGTGGAGGCGGATATGATAGGGTCCTTCAAGAGGCTTTTAGATAGGTACATGGAGCTTAGTAAAATGGAGGGCTATAGGTAAGCCTAGTGATTTCTAAGGTAGGGACATGTTCGGCACAACTTTGTGGGCTGAAGGGCCTGCATTGTGCTGTAGGTTTTCTGTCTTTCTATTTCAGATTTCCTGAATCGTCAGATCTTTTTTTGTACGGGTTCCGAATATGCAGCATGGTAGCTTAGCGGTTAGCGTAACACTACTACAGCACCAGCGACCCAGGTTCAATCCCGCTGCTCTTCTGCTGTAAGGAGTTTGCATGTTCTCCCCAAGTGCTTTGGTTTCCTCCCGTGCTGCAAAGACATGAAGATTAATAGGTTAAAAGGTTGTTGCTGTTGAGTGCCATTGAGTCTATGGATGGTGCTCCCGTGGCAAGATACAGAAGTAGATTGCCGGGCCTTTCTTCCATGTAGAGACTGCTCCAGTCCGGGATTCAGGGCCTGGCCAGATTCAAACTCAGGGTCATACGCCTTGAAGTCCAGTACTGATGTCACTACACCACCCGCCAGCCCAAAGGTTAAAAGGTTACATGGGTGTAATTGGATGGCATGGGATCATTGCGCCAGAAGGGCCTGGTACCAAGCTGTATCTATGAATAAAATCTACAGTACTGTGCAAAAGTCATAGGCATATATATATATATATATATATATATATATATATATAAAAAGCTAGGTTACCTAAGACTTTTAATGTAACACATATAAAATGCTGGAGGAACTCAGCAGGCCAAGCAGCATCTATGGAAAAGCATGAACAAGCAATGTTTTTGAGGTCTCGGCCCAAAACGTTGACTGTTTGCTCTTTTCCATAGATGCTGCCGGGCCTGCTGAGTTCCTACAGCATTTTGTGTGTGTTGCTTTGGATTTCCAGCATCTGCAGATTTTCTCTTGTTTGTGCCTAACACTTTTGCACAGTACTGTAGTAATTTTATGTATTGAACTGTACTGCTGCTGCAATAAAAATAAACAAATTTCATTACATATATGAGTGATGATAAAACTGATTCTGGTATGGGTCTCTATTGTGGACTGAGAGTGGGAAGGGGGCAGGAAGAGGGGAATCATGGTTAGGAAAAGGGGAAGGGAGAGGGGAGGATGCAGGAAGCACCAGAGAGACATCCTGTAATGAACAATAAACCACTTGTTTGGATTCAAATAAGCTTGCCCGGTGTCTCAGGGTGTGTCAGCATTTCTTCTCTCCCACATCCTTGTCACATCACTCCACCCTCGACTTTCCAAACATCCTTTGCTCCCATCAGCTTTGCTCCGTGTTGACAAATACAGAACTGTGTAAAACGTCTTAGCTATATATCATATATGTGCTTAAGAGGTTTGTACAGTACTCTGTCTTAAAAGATTTCTTTAATCTTCTTACATTCAATCTACTTTGAAAACTGTAACCCCTCCATTCTTCCCCATTTCTGAGGAAGAGTCCCAGGCCTGAGATATTAACCGATTTCTCCTTCCACAGATGCTGCTTGACTGGATGGATTCTTCCAGCACTTTTGACTTTGTTACACCAGCATGAGATCTTATTAGGTGTTCAATCTATTCTGCGGTGTTGACGAGCAAGGATAATAACTTAGTTTCATTCTGTTTTGATCTGGTTTCAGGTGGCCTGGCTGCTGTTATTTACACTGATACTCTTCAGGCACTCGTCATGATTATCGGAACGGTGATACTGACCATTACAGGTAACTTTTGACCACTAGTTTACTGGCATGACTGTGAGGGAGCAGATTTACTCTCAATTCACTAATGAGGTGGTCTTTCCTCATTTGTTTCGGGACAGTCTAATGCATTTTATAGATAGGGAGCTTACAAGACTTGAGTTAGGGGGAAAAGTTGAGTTGGGTGGACTTTATTCTCAGGAGCAGAGGAGAATGAAGGGAGATTTGATGGAGGTTGGCAAAAAGATGAGGGGTATAGATTGCTTTAATAGAAGCAAGCTTGGGTGAGACTAGAACTAGAGTTCGTAGGTTAAGAGTGAAAGGTGAACTGGTTCTGGGGAACTTATTCACACAGAGGGTGGTGAGTGTGGAACGAGCTGCCAGAAGAAGTAACGGATGTGGGTTCGATTTCAACATTTAAGAGAAATTTGGATAAGTGTGTGGATTTGAGGATGTGGAGATCTGTATGGTCCCAAGTGTGGGTCAATGGAACTAGGTGGAATAACAGTTTGGCACAGACCTGATAGGCCTAAGGCCCCTTTTTATGGTGCTCGATGACCAGAAGAGATTGCTTTTTCTGGCTTGTGTAATTGGACAGTGAAGTGAGGAGGTCACAGATTTAGCATAAAAACTCAGGCATTTTGGACTGAGATGAAGAGGAATTTCTCTGTTTAGGGAATTGCAAATCTTTAAGATGCTCTTTGAAAGAAGTCTATAGATGTCATATTATTGAGAATATCTTTAGTGTTGACTAAAAGTGCATTAATAATTAAAAACATTAAATTAAGTCATAATTGTGTCCAGTTCTGATCAGCACATTACAGGAAGAATATGGGAGCTTTGAAGAAGGTACGAAGAGGTTCACCAGGATGTTGCCTGGGTTACGGAGTGCTACTAAAAGGAGAGGTTGGACAAGCTTTGATTGTTTTCTCTGGAGTGTTGAAGGCTGAGGTGTGACCTGATAAGATTTCTATAAAATTATGAGATATAAATGGGTAGTCAGTGTCCTACTCGATGTAAAATATCAAATACTGAGGGCGTAGCTGAGGGGGAAATGCTGAAGGCAATGTGCAGGGGAAGTCTTCCTTTACACAGAGAGTGGTGGGCCCTTTGAATGTACTGCTGGGATGCAGACATAATAGTTTAAAAGACCTCTAGATAGTGTCATGATAGGATGCAATGACCAAGATTAGAGAGTTTGACTAATGAGGATAAATTGAGTGAGCCAGGGCTTCTATCTGTGGAAAGGAGTTTGAGAGGTGACCTGATAGAGGTGTACAAGATGACAAAGAGACATAGATTGAGTGGACAGCCAGAGACTTTTTGCCAGGGTAGAAATGGCTAATATGAGGGACCACAATGTTAAGGTGATTGGAGGAAAGTATAGGAGGGATATTAGGGGTAGGTTTTTTACACTGAGCATGGTGAATGCCCTGTCAGGGATGGTGGTAGAGGCAGATACATTTGGGGCAGTTAAGGAACTCTTAGGTAAGCACATGAAAATAGGTGGTTATGTAGGAGGGAAAGGGTTAGATTGGTTTTTAAAAGAGGTTATAGGGTCAACATAACATCACGAGCCAAAGGGCCTGTACGGTGCTGTAATTTTCTAAGTTTTAAAACAAAACAATACAGGCCCTTCAGCCCACAATATTGTGCTGACATTCTAACCTCCTCACTTCCACTTTCTCAGCGTTGAACTGTTATGCACTATGTCCTCTGTAGGGAAGGGATGGATACAGACCATGTGCAGGCAGATTGCTTCAGTTTAATTTGGTCAGCACACACGTTATGGGCTGAAGGGCCTGCTCCTGTGCTGTACTGTTCCATAAATTTTTGTAAAAGAAGGAACTTGGGGAAATAGGGTTTGAATGGATTAATGCTATTGGAATTTACTCGGAAAAATATAATGTTTTAAACAGGATATTAAATTGGATGGATAGGTGAAGCTGGACTGAAATATTCCTGCCATCCCAAATTCCCCTGGCATGTGAAAAGAATGATTAACTTTCAGAGACGTGGCTGGGAAGGACAGGTTTTACTCACTGACAGAGTAGTATTTATTTTAAGTGTCTGCAGGTTGAGTTTAATCTGATGTTGCTGGTCCCAGATTCACTGCTGCCAGTTCTGCAACAACTCAGCAAGGCCCATCTCACTGAAGTGAGCCACCAGCCGGCCTGTGAACAACCTGTAAAAATAGCTACACTCCCACTGTGCCTGACAAATAAGCTAATCGAGAATGAGCTGGTCAAAAGGGCCAGCAAGAAAAATGGAGGGGCATGGGCTGCGTAGGAGGGAAGAATGAGATTGATGGTGGGAGTAAGTTTTAATAGGTCAGCACGACATTGTGGGCTATAGTGCCCATACTGTGCTGTGCTCTACTATGCTTTATGAACCCACACCTTCACCACTGACCTTAGAGAGGGTGCCACAAGCACATAATAGAATTATTCTAGGGCTCAATTAATAACACAACGAAGACAGTTTTACTAACCGTAAAAGCACCTCCACACCATCCGCCTCAAGAGGGACATCCCGGAGGCCAAATATTTTAATTCTGATCTCCATTCCCATTCTGACATGTCAGTCCACAGTTTCCTCTTATGCTGAGGTGAGGCTACCCTCAGGGTGGGAGAGCAACACCCTATGTTCTGCCTGGGTACCCTCCAACCTGATGGTATGAATATTGATCTCTCCTACACCCTACTCTATTACCCGCTCTTTTACTATTTCTCTTCTTCTCACCTGCCGATTACTTTCCCCTGGGTCTCCTCCTCCTCCCCTTTCTCCTGTGGTCCACTCTCCTCTCCTGTCAGATTCCTTCTTCCCCAGCCCTTGGTCTTTCCCACTCACTTGGCTTCACCTGTCACTTCCAGTTAGGCTCTGCCCCTCCCATACCCCACCTTTTTATCCCGGCATCTTCCCCCTTCCTCTCAGTCCTGGAGGGGTCTTGGCCTGAAACATCAACTATTTACTCTTTTCCACAGAGATAGCCTGACCTGCTGAGTTCCTCCAGCATTTTTGAGTGTGTTGCTTTGGATTTCCAGCATCTGCAGACTTACTTGAGTTTGTAACACACAAAATGTTGGAGCAACTCATCAGGTCAGGCTGTCACTGCAGGAGAATTAAGTTCTGATTCTGATGGAGGGTCTTGGCCCAAAACACCAACTTTTGATTTATTTTCATAGATCGTCCCTGACCTGCTGAGTTCTTCCAGCACTTTGTGTGTTATTTAGTCATAGAGAAGTACAACATAGAAACAGACCTTTTGGCCTATTAAGCACATGCTGAAACAATTTAACCTACCTAGTCCCATCGATCCGCACTGGGACCATAACCTTCCAAACCCCTACTGTCCATGTACCTATTCAAACTTCTCTTAAAAGTTGAAATTGAGCTTGTGCTGGCAGCTCATTCCACATTCACATGACCCTCTGAGTGAAGTTTCCCCTCATGTTCCCCTTAAACTTTTCACCTTTCACCCTTAACCCATGACCTCTGGTCATAGTCCCAATCAACCTTGGTGTAAAAAGCATGCTTGGATTAGCCCTAACTATACCCCTCATAATTTTATATACCTACTTTATTACCCTGGATTACCAACATCTGAAGAATCTACTGTGTTTATTATCTTGGTAATGGGTGACATAGAATTTGATAAAACTCTGCATGCTCAGGACTAGCAGGTTTTAAGACCATAAAATATAGGAGCAGAATCAGGCCATTTGTCATGGCTGATCCACCATTTCATCATGGCTGACCCAATTTTTCTCTGAGCCCCAATCTCCTGCCTTCTCACCGTATCCCTCCATACCATAACCAATCACAAATCTACCAACTTCTACCGTAAGGACTTGGCCTCCATAGCTGCAAGTCGCAAACAATTCCACAGATTCGCTACACTCTGGCTAAACAAATTCCGTCTCCTCTCCGTTCTAAAAGGATGCCCCTCTGTTCTGAGGCTGTGTCCTCTGGTCTTAGACTCTCCTATTACAGGAAACATCATCTCCACATCCACTCTTATCAAAGCCTTTCAACATTCAATAGGTTTCAATGAGGTCACTCCTCATTCTTCTGAATTCTCGTGAATACAGGCCCAGAGCCATCAAACGCTCTTCATATGACAAACCATTCAATTCATATACATTGAGATGTTGCACAGTTGAGGAACAACCTCTCCAGTGAGCACTGAGAGTAAAGAGTGAGTTTACAGATATGCAGGAAATAGATACATTGACAATACAGTACCGTGCACAAGCCTTAGACCACTGGCAATATATTCTGTATGTGCCTATGAATTTTACACAGTACTGTGTTTCTGCCTCCACTGCCCTTTTAACAGAGAGTTCCAGATCCCAATACACATCAAGTGAAAAATGACATCCGCAGTGAGTCTGGGAAACGGGGCTCCACTGAAGTTAAGAGGGGGAGATGCACTAAGGGAAAAGAAATGGGACAGCAGGTGCCAGAGTTGCAACAAATGGGATAGTGGATTTTCATCAACTTAGAAGCATTTTCCTGTAAGCTGATGAGAACGTTCTTGCCATACAAAAATATGGCAATTTCTCCACTTCAATTTAATGTGGACCAATTTAACTTTGATTTTATAATGTTTGGTAAGGAGGCTGCAAGGAAACCATCTCCTCAGGAGAATCCACAAATGGAGAGTAACCATTTAGATTTCAGTAATTTAACTGGAAAAAAATTAAGATGGTGGGAAGATTAAAGGGGATTTTAATTTTCATACCATGGGCATGGGGATCTGGAACTCTGGTGGTGAAGGCAGAAGCCTTCACAATACAGTACTCCGTGAAAGTCTTAAGCACATATATATATATAGCTAGGGTGCCTAAGACTTTTGTACAGTCCTGTATTTGTCAATATGGAGTGGAGAATGAGTTTGTAAGTCTGGTAAGAGCAAAGGATAGTGAGGGTGGAGCGTCGCAGGTGTGTGGGTCAGAATGAGTGCCAGGGGCAGGGGGTGGCACAGGTGCAGACACACCCAGCCCCGAGACACCAGGCAAGGTCATTTGATTCCAAACAATTGGTTTATTGATCATTACAGAATGTCTCTCTGGTGCTTCCCACTCCCTCTCCTCTCCCTTCCCCTTTTCCCAACCATGATTCCCCTCTCCCTGCCCCCTTCCCACTCTCAAGCCACAACAGAGACGCATATCAGAATCAGGTTTATCACCACTCACACGTCATAAAATTTGCTTTTTTTTCTGGCAGCTGTACAGTGCAATATGCAAATATCTAAGGCATACTAGCTAAATACACAGTATGTACCTGAGGCTTTAGCACAGTACTGTATTTATGGACATCCACTTTAAAACACACCCTTGTGATCCCACAAGAATGGGATCAAGACCCAGCAAGTGAGATAGGCCCTAAGAGTCTGCTTTTGGTTACAATGTCCAAACGGGCTGATTTCTGTGTCAAAAATGTCTGTGATTCTGTGATTTATGTTGGAGTGAAATTGGAATATACCTCGGTTCATTTATGCTAAGGCAACCTGGAACCTGGTCCCCAGAGGAATGTGGGCTCCGAGGCAACTCTAGTTTGTCATGTTTTTGTGCGTGCCACAGGACTTGGTGTTGTGGTGGGTAGGTGGAGAAGCTGAGGATCGTATTAACCAGGAATGAATTAAGTAAACTCTTCCTTTGCAACATACACAGAATTCTAGAAGATCTTAGCAGATCCGGCAGCATCCATAGAAATGGATAGGCAGTCAATATTTCAGGTGGAGACACTTATTCAGGACTGAAAAGGAAAAGGGAAGACATCAGAATAACAAGGTGGAGGATGGGAAAGCAGACTAGCTGGAAGGTGATAGGTGAAGCCAGGTGGGTATGGAAAGGTAGAGGGCTGGAGAAGAAGGGAACTGACAGGAGAGGAGTGTGGACCGAAGGAGAAAGGGAAGGAGGGGAACTAGGGGAAGTGATAGGCAGGTGAGAAGCTGTAAAAGGACAGAGTGGGGACACTCTTCCTTTTCCTTATGAAGTTGATAAGAGTCATACAGCATGGAAACAGGCTCCTTGGACCATGTGATCCACGCCAAGATTCCCATCTAAACTAGCCCGACTTGCCCATAATTGGCCCATATTTTTCTCTCCATGTATCCGTCAAAGTATCTTTTAAATGCTGACATCGTACCTGCCTCAACCACTTCCATTGGCAGCTCATTAGATATACTGACCACCCTCTGCATGGAAAGTGTTGCCCCCCAGATTCCTATTAAACCTTTCCCCTCTCATGTTAAAGCTATGCCTTCTAGTTCTTGACTTCCCCACCCTGGGTGCATTCATCCTGTCAACATCCCTCATTCTGCAAAAGTCCAATGAAATATAGAAACCATCAGCTCAACCTCTCTCTGTAACTCAGTCTGAGTCCTAGCAACATTCTCTCAAATCTCCTCTGCACTCTCCTCAGCTTAATGGCACACTCAATCATTTATGAAACAATACGGTAAAGCCATAACCTATAAGATATAGAAGAACAAACAATCTGCAGATGCTGGAAATTCAAACAACACACACAAAATGCTGGTAGAATACAGCAGGTCAGGCAGCACCTATAGGGAGAAGCACTGTTGACGTTTCAGGCCGAGACCCTTCGTCAGGACTAACCGAAAGGCTACAAAAGAAGTAGACATTCAATCATGTTAGATTTTTTTTAAACCTTCCTTTCTCCCCGTAACAACACACACAAAATGCTGGTGGGACACAGCAGGCCAGGCAGCATCTATAAGGAGAAGCACTGTCGACGAAGGGTCTCCCTATAGATGCTGCCTGGCCTGCTGTGTTCCACCAGCATTTTGTGTGTGTTGTTTGAATTTCCAGCATCTGCAGATTTCCTCATGTTTTCTCCCCGTAACTCTCAATTCCCTTACCAATCACGAACCTAGGTACTGGAAGCACGGTGGAATTTGTGGGTCACCCCCCGGCGCATTAACACACTTCACTGTATGTTTCAATGCACATGTGACAAATAAAACTAACCTTTATCAATCTGTCTTAAACCCGCCCAACTATTGGGCTCCACGGCTCTCTGTGGCAATGAACCACACGTTCATTAGCCTCTGGCTGAAGAAATTCCTCCTCATCTCAGCTTCAAAAGGATGTCCCTTTAGACAGGATAATAAAGCAGCCATGTGGAGTAGACTCAATGGGCTGAATGGCCTATTTCTGCTCCTATGACGTAAGGCTTTGCAGTCGTAATCTGAGGCTGTGCCGTCAAATCTTGTACTCTCCTACAGATGGAAACATTCTCTTCACGTCCTCTCTGTCGGGCTTTTTGCTCTCGAGTGACAAGGATAAAATATGAAGCTTAATGAAACAAATTTATATGGTTTAAACAATAAATAAGAGAGGAACTGGAGAAGGAGCGTACATTCAGTTGACTCGGATGCCATTTTCAAAAACATTTATTGCACATAAGCACCGGCAGATACAAGACAAGTCGCTTTTCATACCCCTGAAACAATTCCACAGGCTCACTAACCAATATTGTTAAAATAATAATCCTAGCATATGTACTGTGGCGTTATAAGTTATCTTAAAAAAACTTTATTTACATTACTCCTGTAGCTTTTAACAAGATCGGAGGGTACCACAACCTGGAAAGTGTATACCTAAAGGCAGTTCCAAGAAAGATTATCGCTAATACGACATGCCACCTCCCCAGGGCTGATGCCATGCACCTCTTCAGGGATCCCATCTCAGGGGACCTTCCATGGACCGGCATGACCTTTGGTCTGACCATCCTAGCAACATGGTACTGGTGCACAGATCAGGTAAATGTAAACATGCTCCACCTCACATTCATTTGCCTTTTATGTACAATACTGGAAGCAGCTTTATTTTAACTTAAGGGGGCTTGTACCAGATCCCACACCTTGGCTCCAGGTGGTCATTTGGTCAGGGGCTTTCTGGAAGGCTCCGGACTGATTACTATCCTGTTGGCTGGCAACTTCAGCTTCAAGTTCCTCAACGTTGATAGCTTGGAGATCGAGAGCCCCAGAGGTGTGGTTGTACCTCCTGCAGACATATCCACCTTGGAAGAAACCTCTCGCTGGGGGGCAAGCTTCGTGTATGAATTGGTCGCTTTCAACCCCACTGTTGCGTCTTTGCTGTCATACAGCTTTTGTTCGTGGTGTTCGGGCACAGAAGAACGCACCAAGGATTTTTGGTAACTATTATGCAACAACCGTGAGACCAAAGGGTTGGCTGCCTCCCTTCTGTTTTTGCTCAGGTCGGGGCTCCTTGAAATGCTCTCCAGAGGTGGCCGAAAGCTCTGGTTGTTTGCTGCTGTCCTCACCAGATTGGTTGATGTCTTTGTGAACGCCGGGTACCTGTTCCTCTGTAACAGAGAAGAAGCATTTGTTAGAGATAAAGTTCTGGAGCTTCATGTTTTATGATACATACTGCTGCATTGGGATTAGCCAGAATTAGGCCACCTGTGTGCCCTTCCATTCATTATGATCACGGCCCGGGGAGTATGGGTCACCTCCTCGTCTGTGCCAATTCCCAACAGCCCTCAGTTCCCTGGTTTTCTGGAATTTCTCTGCTTCCTCTTTCCACATCCTCAGTGGCTTCCCAAACCCTCTGAGAACTCCACAGATTCACCATCATCTGTGAGAAGTACCTGCACAACTCTTTTCTAAATGACCATCCCCCAATCTTGCAACCATGCCCTCTTGCTTGAGATTCTCCCACTGGTGGAAACATCTCGACATTTACCCCGTCATGCTCCTGTAGAATAGAACTTCAATCTTAATCTAGAAACAAAATCAAATTATATGGAGTAACCATGCTCCAATGTTGACCAAAGCGTGGCATATCTCCCCGTTCAGAAAGTAACCACTTACTAAATAAAACTATTTTACATCCTATTCCACGATGCATTTTCTGCATCCATAAATCAAAGTTCCAAGTAGTAAAATTATTATCAAAGTATATATACGTCATCTCATACTACTGAGATTTATGTCTTTGCGAGCATTCATAGTAGATACAAAGAAGCACAATAAAATCAAACGACCAATGTGCTTAGGAAGACAAATTGTGCAATTACAAAGACCACATAATTAATAAAGAACTACCTAAATAGATAGGTAAATGTCAAATTAATTAATTAATCAATTAATTAATTAATTAATATTGAGATCATGAGCCGTAGATCCTTTGAAATTGGGTCCATAGATTGTGGAATAATTCTGCATTGAAAATGTTATAGCTCTAAATATTACACACACAAACTGCTGATGCACATCGGATATAGGAATATTAGGAACAGATGGAGATAATTCAGTGCATGTTGTCAGTCATGGCTAGATCATGGCTAATTTTCTGTACTTCAGGCTAATCTCAAGTCCCTTGTCTCATTCCTTGACTCCTTAATTAATAAATAGTTGAACTAATTTTTTTTCCCTATGCAGGTTCAGGTCAGGCATACTGTGAAGTACCACAGGTCAATCCTGATTTAATTCACGGCTTGAGGGACTAAATATGTCCTTCTTTCTTCGTCCTGAGCTGGAAATAAATTGATGGAAAATCGATTCATATTTCTTAGGTGATTGTTCAACGGTCACTATCGGCAAAGAACCTGAGCCATGCAAAGGGCGGCTCCATCCTGGCAAGTTATCTCAAGATGCTGCCGATGATATTCATAGTCATGCCCGGGATGATCAGCCGTGCCCTATTCCCAGGTAACGCAATCCAAGTAGTTGTCTTATGCAATACAGGCCACATGAAATGGCTCCTTATAATAAAGGTATTGTTATCACTTCATAAACTTTACGCAGAAACGGACACTGTTTCAACTTTCATTGGGAGGTGACTGCAATCGTTTTTATGGCCCACAGTTCCATTGAACGTTTTGACCTTTGCAATTGCTTTTCACTGTCAGAGTTGTGTGGGAAGGAAGACTAATGGATTAACTGCCAGTTTGAACCAGCTTCATTGTGGTGGGTAACCTCAGAGAACCGCAAAGTCCCACAGAACCTTCAAAAGTCAGGGATCATTCCCGTCACCCATGTGGAAGAATCTTTCGAGTCCAGATCTGTGCAATCAGCCACTTCCAAACACACTGCAACACAATTTACTAGCAAAGCTTCCTTTATTTAAAAACTAGACTGGTCACACGTACACCCAAACCTACAGTGAAATGCGATGTTTGCATCAAGGATTGTGGTGGAGGCGGCCCGCAAGTGTTGTTGCACTCCAGTATGCCTACAACTCACTACCCCTAACCCTGACCGTACGTCTTTTCCAATGGGATGAAAGTAGAGCACCTGGAGGGTCATGGGGAGAACGTACCAACTCTTTAGAGACAGCGGTGGGCATCGAAGCCCTATCAGGGGTCACTGGTGCTATGAAGCAGTGCTCTGACTGCTGTGCTACCATGCCACCCTAGATGCTGCGGTCTTACTCGGGGTCAAATGACACAAAAGCGCAATCTCAAAGAGCTAGGATTTAAACTGTGTGCATTTAGGGTGATTTGAAGGGAACTGGTAAGACAATACAGGGAATGGAGTGTTATCGTGACAGGCTAGTTTTTATTAAAGAGATTAGGAAGTTATGTACAAGAACAATGTACAAGTATACAGGTACTATGTATAATTTGGGTGTCGGGCGGTAATTCATTTTCCTAGAGAAACGGGGCTTTAGAACAGGATGCTCTATGAATTGGATGCTTTTAATTGTGTTTCAAAAAGGCAACAATTATACCCATGCCCAAGAAGAGCAGTGTGAGCTGCCTCATTGACTATTGTCCAGTAGGGCTCACGTCAATGGTGATAAGATGCTTTGAGAGGTCGGTCATGGCTAGAATCAGCATCTGTCTCAGGGAGGACTTGGACCCATTGCAATTTGCCTATCGCCACAATAGGTCTACTGCGGATGCGGTCTCCATGGCTCTCCACACAGCCTTGGATCACTTGGACAACACAAGTATCTACAGTATGTCAGGATGCTGTTTATTGACTGTAGCCCAGCAATTAACACCATCATTCCTACAGTACTGATTGAAAAGCTATGGACTCCAGGCCTCTCTACCTGCCTCTGCAACTGAATCCTCAACTTCCTAACTGGAAGACCATAATCTGTGCAAATTGGAAATGACATCTCCACTTCGCTGACAATAACCACTGGGGCACCTCAGGATTGTGTGCTTAGCCCACTGCTCCACTCTTTCTACACCCATGACTGTGTAACAAGGTGTAGCTCAGATGTCATCGATAAGTTTGCTGATGATACAACCACTGACGGCAGAAATTCCAGATAGTGGCAAAAGAGCAAATAGAGGCAAGATATTCCAGTTAGTTGAGTGATGTCACAGCAATAACCTTGCACTCAATGTCAACAAGAACTAGGAGTTGATTGTTGACTTCAGGAAGGGTAAGATGAGGGAACACAAACCCATTCTCATAGAGGGATCAGAAGTGGAAACAGTGAGCAATCTCAAGTTTCTAGGTGTCAATATCTCTGAGGATCTAATCTGCTCTTAACATATTGATGCAGCTACAAAGAAGGCAAGCCAGTTCATTCAGAGTTTGAGGAGGTTTGGCTTGTCAATTAAAACACTCATAAACGTCTACAAATGTACTGTGGAGAGCATTCTAACTGGCTGCTGCATCACCACCAGTATGGCCGGGGGAGGGGCTACTGCGCAAGATCGAAGTAAGTTGCAGAAACTTGTAAATTTAGTCAACTCCATCATTGGTACCAGCCTCCGCAGTATCCACGACATCTTCAAGGAGCAGTGTCTTATGAAGGAAGTGTCCATCATTAAGGATTCCCACCATCCAGGACATGCTCTCTTCACACTGTTACCATCGGGAAGGAGGTACAGAAGCCTGAAGACATACAGTCAGCAATTCAGGAACAGCTTCTTCCCCTCTGCCATCAGATTTCTAAATGGGCATTGAGCCCATAAGAACTGCCTCACTACTTTTTTTGCACTATTTATTTTAACTCTGATGCTTTTTCTCTATGCCACACACACAAAATGCTGGAGGAACTCAGCAGGCCAGACAGTATCTATGGGAAAAAGTACATTTTCATTGATGCCTCCTGGCCTGCTGAGTTCCTCCAGCATTTTGTCTGTGTTGCTTGGATTTCCAGCATCTGCAGATTTTCTCTTGTTTGTTTTATTTTTCTATATATTTATTTATCATGTATTTATCATTGTACCACTGCCATAAAGTTAACAAATTTCACAACATATGCCAGTGATATTAAGTTGATTTTGATTCTGATTATATTCATCTTGTGTACCTGCTCTGAGTTCACCGGTTCCAGTTATATAGCTGTGGCTGTATGTTCTCGCAGAGTGGCATGGTAGTATAGCGGTTGGCATAACATTATTGCAATGCCAGCAACCTGGGTCAAAATACACCACTGTCTATAAGCCATTTGTACATTCTCCCCATGGTCATGTGGATTTCCTCTGGGTGCTCCAGCGTTCTCCCACATTCCAAAGACATATGGGTTTGTGGATCAATTGGTCGGCACGGGCTCATTGGGCCTGTTACCGTGCTGTATCTATAAATCTAGAACACTTTGGTCCAGACTGGGTCAGGATATGCTGAACCATGCCAGCCGAGCTCAGTACTGAGGAGCAACAATCGGCTGGAGAAACTCAGCAAGGTGAGCAGCCTCTGTGGTAGGAAAGAAACTACAGCCATTTTGGGTTGACTCCCTTGAACTTGCTTGTGCTTTCTGCAAGATGACGGTTGATGTGATTGTGACCCCTCTCTAAACTTTCCCAATCCATCTTACCTATTGAAATGGTGCAGAGGAGATTTACCAGGATAATGCCTCGATTGGAGAGCATGCCTTATGAGAGTAGGTTGAGTGATCTAGGACTTTTTCTCTTTGGAGTGAGGGAGGATGAGAGGGGACTTGATAAGAGGCGTACAAGATGGTAAGAGGAATAGATTAAGTAGATGGCTAGAGACTTTTTCTCAGGATGGAAATGGCTAATATGAGGAGGCATAATTTGAAGGTGATTGTAGGTGTTGTCTGAAGCAAGGTTTTTTTTTTACAAAGAGTGGTGGTATAAGAAATGCCCTACTAGGGATGGTGGTAGAGGCAAATATGAGGGGTGATTGATAAGTTTGTGGCCTAAGGTAGGAGTCAATTTTAGAAAACCTAGCACATTTATTTTTCAACATTGTCTCCTCCTACATGTACACACTTAGTCCAGTGGTCGTGGAGCGTACGGATCTTGGACCTCCAGAAAGAGTCCACAGCAGGGGTGATTGATAAGGTAGAAGGAGATGAGTTATACAGTTCTCGTTACATGCACATGCAGTTCAACTCTTTGAGTGATTATGCATAAAGTTTGAAGTCAATAACTCATCAGGTAGAAGATGAGTTAGTAACTTCAAACTCTCTGCATAATCACTCAAAGAGTTGACCTGCATGAGCATATAACAAGAGCTGTATAACTCATCTCCTTCTACCTTAGGCCACAAATGTATCAATCACCCCTGCTGTGGGCACTTTCTGGAGGTATAAGATCCGTATGCTCCATGACCGCTGGACTAAGTGTGTACATGTAGGAAGGGACTATGTTGAAAAAAAAAATGTACTAGGTTTTCCAAAATTGACTCCTTCTACCTTAGGCCACGAACATATCAATCACTGCTCGTACATTGGGGGCATATTAAATAGATGTATGAATAATAGTAAAATGGAGGGCTAAGTAGGAGGGAAGTGTTAGATCTAAGTAGTTTAAAAGGTTGGCACAACATCATGGACTGGAATGGATTAGATAAATCTTGGAGTAGGTTGAAAGTTCAGTACAATATTGTGAACTGAAGGCGCTATCCTGTGCTGTAATGTTCTGTTCTATGTAAGTGACATTCTCGAGTTATAGGTTAGAAGACTATTTTTAAGTGCCTTACCACCCCCTCCCCACCATTCCTGAGAGCTTCTGCTGTGAGCTAAGCCCAAAGACTGCTTCATGTTACAAGCAGTGGGTGCCTGTAATCCAGGCAGAATGTTCCCAGTTGCCCTTGATAACTTTCCAGCCCTTTCAGAAGGCAAGAACCACATTCTTCTCCCTGTTTGAAACTGTGTGGAGCTGGGAGAGATTTTCCTTGGCCATAGAACTTCCTGCAACAGTTGGATGGGGGGAATTGGTTTATTATTGTCACATGTACCAAGGTACAGTGAAAAGCTTATCTTGAATACAGTTCATATACAGTTTATCAAGTCATTACACAGTGCAATGAGTTAGAACAAAGTAGAAGAATAACAATGCAGAATAAAATGTAACTACTACAGAGAAAAATGAAGTACAGGTAGACAATAAGGTCCAAGATCCTAAACACAATAGATTCCGAGAATGCTGGAATGCACAAAATACTGGAGGAACTCAGCAGGTCAGGCAGTACCTATGGAATGAAATAAACAGTCGACATTTCAGTTCAAGACCTGATGAACTTGCTGAGTTCCTCCAGTAATTTTTAGGTGTAAGATTAAGAGGACATTATTGTATTAAGGAACCAGAATCAGAGAGAGAAGGAAAGAAGAAGCAGGCTATCCAGCCCACCAGATCCACACTGACCATTAATCGTGTATTTACACCTATTCTACCTTAATCCCACATCTCATGCTTACACATTTTCCACCCAGATCCTACCACTCATCTGTACACTAGCAGCAATTTACAGAGGCCAATTATCCCTCCAACCTTCATGTCTTTGAGATGTGGGAAAAAAAGACACCTCAGGGGAAATCCAGGCAGACACAAGGAGAATGTGCGAACTCCACAGAGACAAAAGACAACAGACAATAGGTGCAAGAGTAGGCCATTCGGCCCTTCAAGCCAGCACTGCCATTCAATGTGATCATGGCTGATCATCCACAATCAGTACCCCATTCCTGCCTTCTCCCCATATCCCTTGATTCTGCTATTTTTAAGAGCTCTATCTAACTCTTTCTTGAAAGCATCCAGAGAATTGGCCTCTACTGCCTTCTGAGGCAGAGCATTCCATAGATCCACAACTCTCTGGGTGAAAAAGTTTTTCCTCAACTCTGTTCTAAATGGCTTACCCCTTATTCTTAAACTGTGGCCTCTGGTTCTGGACTCCCCCAACATCGGGAACATTTTTCCCACCTCTAGCGTGTCCAATCCCTTAATCAGCACCAGAAGTCAGGTTTGAACCTGAGTCTCTGGCTATTTCTACTTGCTACACCATCGTACCATCCTGGGGAAGGGGTTGGGGTATGGATTGGGCTATGGTACAAATTTGTGTACAGACAGATCTCTGCTTGCTGTTACTGGATGGGAGAGCCTATTACCAATTGTCACTGTTATGAAAACACAGAGAACATTGCCTGGGAGCCAAATAAATTATTATCTACTCATATCAACCACACCTCAATGACATCATCTTGCAACTCATTCAAATGTCATTCACTCAGTGTACAAGTCAAAGAGTCATTACCAGTAGTTAATATATAAAATATTTATATAACCCTCCTGTAGTTACCTGGAATAGTTCAAAACTGTCACTGAGTACACAGCAAACTAAAATTCTTTTTATGAATTGGTGTTAGGTTTTACATAAATTTTGTTCCCTTATAATGTTGGGAAAGTTATAAGTTGGAGGGAATATATAAATGCAAATCAAATGAATTATGAGGGGTATATAGATAGAGTAAATGAAAGAAGGCTTTTCCACTGAGGTTATTTGAGACTAGAACTAGATGCCATGAGTCAAGGTTGAAAGGTGAAATGTTTAAAGAGAACATGAGGGGGAACTTCTTCACTCATCAAGTGGTGAGAGCATGGAATGAGCTGCCAGTAGAAGCGATGGGTGCAGGTACGATTTCAATATTTAAGAGATGTTTGGATAAGTGCATGGACAGGAAGGGTATTAAGAGCTATGGTTCTGGTGCTGGTTGATGGGACTAGGTAGAATAATAGTTTGGCACGGACTAGATGGAATGAAGGGCCTATTTCTGTGCTGTAGTGCTCTATGATTCTATTAATGGACTGTAGTAATTAAAGTAGGCAAACTTCTCAAGAGTAATTTGGGAAGAACAAAAGATCTTGGCAGTTGCACGACATTCCAAACAAAATTAAAAAATGCAAAGTACTGTAGTGTCTTCATTCCAAAGTAACACGATAGACCATCTACTTTCCAATGTCAGTAAAGATTTAAATGTGGACAATGTCTGAAAGCCATAATCCCATTTACGATGATTATCTTGAGACCAAAGTTATTGCTGGGCATAATTTTGCAGCGTTGAAAGGTAATACTCAAAATTCAGATTTATATTTTTTAAGTCTTTCTAAGTTACAGTGGTCTGGAGTCATATGACTATGGTTTAGGACGTCCCCTTCTTAGATACATGTGCTGGCAGAGGTTTAGTACAATTGACAGCTACTGATTACAGACGGCAAATAACCAAAAGAAACTGACATTGAAATTAAACTCCAGCATCTCTTTGCACTAAAAGATGACATTATGTACTTTGAACTTTGAAATAGTCAAAGCAAATTATCAAAGTATTTATGTTACCATAAACAACCTTGAGATTCATTTTCTTACAGGCATTTACATAAAAAAGAAATACAATAGGATTTATGAAAACCTATGCATAGGCAACCAAGGTACTATGTAAGACAAAAGAATTAATACCAAGAACATGAGTTGTAGAGTTCTTTAAAGTGAGTCTGTGGGTTTTAGAATCAGCTTAAGTGTTGTGGTGAGTGAAGTTATCCATTCTGGTTCAGGAGCCTTGAGGCTGTGGGTAATAACTGTTCCTGTTCCTGGTGGCGTGGGACCTAAGGCTTCCATACCTCCTTCCTGATGGCAGCAGCCAGAAGAGAGCATGACCTGGGTGGTGGGGGTCCCTAATGATGGATGTTGCTTTCCTGTGACAACACTTCATGTAGAGGTGCTCAAAAGTGGGGAGGGCTTTACTCATTATGGGGTGGGCCAGATCCATTACTTATTGTAATATTTTTTGTTCAAGGGCATTGATACTTCCATACCAGGTTGTGACGCAGCCAGCCAAAATAATTCTCCAGCACACACCTATAAAAGTTTGTCTAAGTTGTAGGTATCATGCCAAATCTTCGCAAGCTCCTGAGAAAGTAGAGGCATTGCCGTGCTTTCTTCTGCCCGATGGTAGTAGCAAGAAGACAGCATGGCCTGGATAATGAGGGTTGTTAATAATGGATGCTGCTTTCTCTTGTGCAGCGCTCCAGGTAAATATGCTCAGTGGTGTGGAGGTCTTGACCTGTGTTGGACTGGGCTCCATTCACTATTTTCCATTCCTGGGCAACGGTATCTCCATACCAGGCTGTGATGTAACCAGTTAGGAATACTCCGAAGTTAGGATCTCGTAATCAGTTAGAATGTTTGTTTGTGTGTGTGTGTGGGGGGGGGGGGGGGGAAGGGGTGCTTAACTAATTGCTGGTTAAAATTGACAAATTGACAAATATTCAGTTTTATTGTTCACCATTAAAAAAATTGTACAATATGGCCTGATTGTAGACGTTGGAGATAAAGGTGTAATCAGGGACGTATCACTATTTAAGTGGATAGTTACAAGAAAAAAATTTGTATTTGCTAATTGTATTTATTGATCATCAGATATCAGACTGTATTTCTGACCACTGGCATTGCCAATTAATTCCTTGTTCAATGTATCCACTATTTACATAATGATAAGATTAGCTCTGTGTTATCTAAACAGGTAGCTGAATAAATAAGTACAATATTCAAAGGTCCCAATAATTCATTTAATTATTAAGAAAAGCCCACAAAATGGGCGCCAGGCAACTACTACAGCTTGGACATCAGTTGGTTTGTGCTCTCCGTGGCAGGAGGCATGTCAAGCTGGAAAGAATGAGTCTTCAGAGACCAGGCAGCCATAATGAAAGTTGGATCACAGAGTATGTTTCATGAAGAAAGGTTGGGCTTTTCCTTTTAGAGTGAAGCAGGATAACAGGTGATCTGATAGAGATGTACGAGATGATCAGAGGCATAGATTGAGTGGACAGCCAGAGACTTTTACAGAGGGTGGAACTGTTGGCTCCATCTTGGACACCAGCCTCCGTAACACCCAGGGAATGATTTTAAGGAGATTGGAGGAAAGTATAGGGTAGGATGTCGGGTACTTTACACACAGTGCATGGACCATGCTTCCAGGGTGGTGCTAGTTGTTGTGCTCCTTCTTGTGTCTTTGGGCGGCATTCTTGCTGTTTCTTTAGCATTTTTAAAAATGAAAACAAGTTACTAGCTCAACACTCAACCCAGCACAGGTGGAATGTATGCAAGGAGCTGGCTGGATTCGAACCCAGGACCACTCACTCGACGTCTGGTGCTGATGCCACTACAGCACCAGCCAGCTCGAGTGGTGGTAGAGGCAGATACGTTAGTCACATTTAAGAGACTATTAGACAGGGACATGGACAAAGAACGAAATCGGAGGGCTGTGTGAGAGGGAAGTGTTAGACTGATTTTAAAGTCATTTAAAGGCTGGCACGACATCCTCGGCTGAAGGGTCTGTACTGTACTGTGCTGTAAAGTTTTGTATTCAATGATAGGTTTCAACGTGAAATGGTATTACAGCTCATGATGGCTGTGTTCTACTTTATTGACAAATCGGCTAATCTGGTAGCATCAGCAATGATTCCTGCCCTCATATCAGATGCTTACAAGTTAAAATCTCACTCCAGAGACAAATATCTCAGCAGTGTTAGCAGACGAATTTAATCTTGATAAGATGGAATTTAATCTTGATATTGGATGCCTGGTAGGTCTAGTAGGAGGAAGGCAGATACAGTAAATGGTTGTGCAATAAGGGAAATTCATGAATAGAGGGAATGGAGACTAGTTTGAGAAGATTTGGTCTGTCACCTAAAACACATGAAAACTTCTACAGATGTACAGAGCATTCTGACCAGCTGCATTACTGTCCGGTATGGTGTGGGGGGAGGGTTGCTAACTGCACAGGATTGAAAGCTACAAAAAGTCATAAAATTAGTCAGCTCCACCTTGGATACCAGCCTCTGTAGTATTCAAGACATCTTCAAGGAGCAGTGCCTCAAAAAGGTGACATCCATTATTAAGGATCCCAGTCACTCAGGCCATGCCCTTTTCTCACTGTTACCATCAGGTAGGAGGTACAGAAGCCTGAAGGCACACATTCAGTGATTCATGAATAGCTTCTTACCCTCTGCCATCCGATTTCTGAGTGGACATTGAACCCATGAACAATACTCACTTTTTTAAACGTTATTTCTTTTCTGCACTTATTTTAATTGAATTACTTAATATACATATATAGTTACTGCAATTGATTCACTTATGTTTTCCTATATTATCACGTATGGCACTGTACTGCTGCTACTAAGTTTACAAATTTCATGGTGATATTAAACCTGATTCTGATTCTAGTTCACTGAAGGTTGTTGCACAGATAGAAAAAAGTATATGGCATGCTTGCCTTCGTAGGTTCAGGTACAGAGTATAATAAAATGGGATATTATATTGCAACTTAGCAAAACACTGTTTAGGCTGCACTTGGAGTATCGTGCGCAGTTTTGAACACTGCACTATGGGAAGGCTATGGACGTGCTAGGGAAAATGCAGAACAGTCTTGGATTGAAAGACTTTCATTACAGAAAGACATTAGGTAGGATGAATTGTAAAATGGTGGATGGAATTTAATGCAGATATGCATGTTACACTTTGGGAGGAGCAACCAGGGTAGGACTTACAGGTAAACAGTAGGGCGCTACGGAGTACGGTATAACCGAGGGCTCTGGGGATACAGATCCACAATTCCTTGGAAGTGGCATCACAGGTAGATACAGCCATAAAGAAAACTTTTGGTGCATTAGCCTTCAAAGATATATCAGTAAGATTGAAAGAGAAAGTTTACAAAGATATTGCCAGGATTTGGGGGACTGAATATAATGAGGGAAAGGTTGAATAGTTTACAACTTTATTCTCTGGAGCATAGGAGAATGAGGGGAAACTTGACTAAAGTATACAAAATTACGAGGGGTATAGATATGGCCCTGGTGTTGGCAAAACAACAGTAGATGGGCTGAAGGTCCTGCTTTTGTATTGTAATGCTTTAAACTTGAGGAGCAGCTTCTTTCTCCCCCAAAGGGTGGTATTTATATGGAATGAGCTGCCAGCAGTAGTTGAGATAGGTACAATGAGTGCCATTTTATTAGGTACACCTGCTCATTAATGCAAATATCTAATCAGCCAATTATGTGGCAGCAACACAATGCATAAAAATGCATAAAAGCATGCAGACATGGTCAAGAAGCTCAGTTGCCATTCAGAGAAAACATTAGAAAGGGGAAGGAAAACATGAGCTAAGTGACTTTGACTGTGAAATGATTGCTGATGCCAGACAGGGTAGTTTGAGTAACTCAGAAACTGATGGTCTCCTGGAATTTCTATGCACAACAGTCTCTATATTTTACAGAGAATGGTGTAAAAAGAAAAATCCAGTGAATAGCAGTACTGTGGGCGAAAACGCCTTGATAATGGGAGAGATCAGAGGAGTATGGCCAGACTGGTACAAGCTGTCAGGAAAGGTGACAGTAATTCAACTATCCACGTCTTACAACAGTGGCGTGCAGCAGAGTATCTCTGAATGCTCAACATGTCGAATCTGGAAGTGGATGGGCTTCAGCAGCAGAAGATAAGGAACATGGTGAACCTTGCAACGTTTATGCTGAGGCAACACAGAACTCACTTCCCACGGGAATGAGGGTTCCCGGGACAAATCTAGTTTGATCATCAGAATGGGGAAGAAAGAGGTACCTAATAAAGCAACTTATTCACTGTTTTCTTGCGAGCAATGCTCCTACCTGGAAATCCATTCAACAGATGGAATTTTTGATCAGAAGTGTCATTAAGCAAGTTGAATATTTTATTTGTTCTGTGATTAGACAGCATAAAGGAAACCTTGTACATGGCCCCTACAGTCATGTGACCATCCTGACTTGTGGAACACCATTCAAACAACCTCCCTATCCTGCTTCGTAACAGCCAGGTCAGCAAAATACCTCGCTTCCCAGGCTCTGTGTAATGATGGACCAACCCAAAATTCTAATTAAATTTTCTCTTCTCAACAGGCAGGTTTGCCTCTCATTCCACATGTTCATGTTGCTTCACATTGCTTATTGCAGCCCCCTTAGCTACTGATTTGACAATATGAACTCGACAGCAAATAAGACAGTGACTAACTGACAAAGGTAAAAATTCAGTGGCCAACTAAATTAGGGAAATAATGGAGGAAATTTCTTCAATGGTCATTCTTGCTACAGAAATATTTGCTGGGCATCAAAGGACACAATTTGCCTTTGATTAGCCTTTGAGAATTGGCCTACTTAATCAAATATTTAATTCCAGGTGAATGAGGTGGTAAGGGATATAATCTATTTGTAAGATAGGCAGTTCCAATTACCAACTAATTTTACAAGGATGTGAAAGGTAGGAAGAGAGTTCTGAAATAATCGATTCCTTTGTTAGCCAAGAAATTAAATCTTCCTAATGTCAAACAGTAGTCAGACTCTGAGGCTTTGAGTTGCTGCCACATAATGAGCTGATTATATACTTGCATTAACGAGCATGTGTACCGATGTACAATAACGTGGCCACTTTATATTTACATTAGGAATTTGCTGTGGTGTGTTGGCATGACATGCAACAATAAACAAAACAACAATTATAAAGAAAAAAGAATTACTTAAAAATAAAGTTAGACGTTAAAGTACAGATATTGAATAAAATGTGCATTAACACATAAGTACCAGCATGTATTTACACTGTAAACAACACTATAAAAAGTGGTTTGAAGTCTTTACAGTGCAATGATGGGGATAATAGATAGAGGAGGGTGTGGAGGCTAACTAGAATGGTTGATCAAATTAACTGCCTGGGGAAGAAACTTTTAAGATGGCGTAAAGTTTTTGTTTTAATACCACTACAGCTCTTTCTGGAAAGAAACTTTTTGAAAAACTTTTTGAATTCTGAGATAATTAAAGTGCGAGTTGAAACTCTAGTCCAGTATTCTATTGCTTTGAAAAATCACCATGGCACTCAGACACCTGCACTTTTATGATGTGGTAATACAAGCTAAGGTTACTGTAAAAAGAGAAAAGTTTTACCTGCAATCTGTCTTGATAATTTATTTCCAGTGAGAGTTTCAATTTATTTAGTGCCTTCTCCCTCAACATTGTTTGCTCATTGAAGAAAGCTTCCACTGATTTTGGCTGTGATTTTGTACAGTTCCTTAAATCATTCATTGAGTGGGATAGTTCCGTGAACTTATTCAGGGGCCTCTCAGTGTAACCATGGCTGATAAAGTTATTCTCTTTCCTGACTGCCACCTCATTATTTGCCTGGTATATTATCGGGTCTGGTGTCTGTCTTGTGCATTCGAAGAAGTCATCAGAATCGGAGGAAGCAACAGATTGCTCAGGAAGGGAGCTGCTGTCTGTATTCCAGTCAGGAGTATAATTTGTTGAGGGGTATGATGGACAGTTATCTTCTAGATTGATTAAGTCATTATCCACTGGGAGAGCATTCTGACCTGCGTCAGCTTTATTACTTCTACGAACATCCTCACTTCCACCTGCACCACACATAGATACCACTTCTTCATCGTTTTCCACGCCCTCTGGGATGTCCAAGAAACCATCTACTTGCTCCTTACCATCTGGCTTATCTGCTGATGCATGTGAATCCACCCACACAGCTTCAGTGTTTATTATTCGATTCTCTTCTTCCTCTTCCTTCTCCTCCTCTTCTCCCTCCACCTCCTCCTCTTCTCCCTCCTCCTCCTCCTCTCCCTCCACCTCTTCTCCCTCCTCCTCCTCCTCTCCCTCCTCCTCTCCCTCCTCCTCTTGTTCTTCTTCGCGATGGGTTAAGTTTCTCTGAAGAACTTCTATCAGTTTTACTTCCCCTTGGTCCACATCTGCTTCCAGCTCCTCCATAACCTTTGGAGCTTTGACTGCATTCGCTGATATTACATTTAATCCTGATTTGCTTTGAGAGTCCAGGTTACCTCTCCCTTCCTGAGAGTGATTTTGAACTATGCTTTCTTTCAATGTTGAAGCTTCTGCCTGGGTCCGACTGGGGTTTTCACAAGCTGGCTTCTTTAGCCCCATTGCTTCTTTAAGGAAATCCTCTTTGGCGGTGTGTATTTTAGTAGAATTTTGTTGACAAGGCTTGTGTTGCACCTCCTTCATGTTCTGCTGTTGCTGTTCTACTTGCGGGGCTTCCACATAAGTGGGCAGATAGAGAAACATGTTTGCTTTGGGTAGGTTCACTAGAGCAGGATGAGATTGCTGCTCTTCTACGAAGACGTCTGCTGGCTTCAGTGCTTTGGCTGGCACATCTGATTGCTTTTGGCCAGCCTCGTTTGAGCTGACCTTCTTCTCCGAGGACTGAGAACCCATGTTGTTGACCCGCACCAGCGCGTATTTAGGATTGATGAGTTTCTTGGCTATAGCAGCAGTTTGCTCTGCCGTGAGGGTGACCACTTGTGGGAGTGGCTCGGGGGGCTCCTCCTCTGGAGCTAGGTCCAGTTGGCACAGGTTGACTGGTTTGGAAAAGTGCAGTAGTTCTCTGAATTGGTTATCAAATATTTCCACGGCCTGGCCAGAAAGAACAGTGATGATGTTGCGATCAAGTCTAGATGCAGTCCAGGTAAAACTGAAAGGGATAAAAAGAAAATGTATGGATGTAAGGAATTCTGTTAGCAATGTTAGCATTCATTTCAAGAGGATTAGAATATAAAAGCAAGGATATAATGTTGAGGCTTTATAAGGCATTGGCCAGATTGTGTTTGGAGTATTAAGAGCAGTTTTGGGCCCCATATCTAAGAAAGGAAGTGCTGATATTGGAGGAGGTTTATGAGAATGAATCCAGGAATGAGAGGGTTAATGTATGATGAGCATTTGATGGCCTGGGCCTGTACTTACTAGAGCTTAGTAGAATGAGGGAGGTGGGTGTTAGAATCTCATTGAAACTTATCAAATATTGAAGGGCATAGATAGAGTGGATGTGAGGAGGACGTTTTCTTTTGCGGGGAAATCTAGGATCAGAGGGCACAGCTTAGAACAGAAAGACATCCATCTAAGACAGAAATAAGGAGGAATTTTTTTAGCCAGAGGGTAGTGAATCTGTGGAGTTCATTGCACAAAGGAAGATAGTTGTTAAGGCCAATTACTGGGTATATTTTAAAATGAAGTCAATAGGTTCTTGATCAGTCAGGGCATCAAAGGTTACAGGCAGAAACAGGAGAATGGGGTTGAGAGTGTTAATAAACCAGCCAAATGGCCTAAATTTGCTCCTATGCCTTATGGTCACTCTTGCTCACCCATTTTGCAAGTATATAAAGCTTTGTTCCTGCTACTGTATTCAGATGCACAGTAGAGAGCATCCTAACATGCTGTATCACTGCATGGTAAGGCAACTGCTCTTCAATGGACAGGAAGACTCTACAATGGGTAGTCAGAACTGCCCAATGCATCACCGGCACCAACAACCTTCATAGACACACCTATGTACAGACAAGTGCCAGAAAAAGACCAGCAATATCATGAAGGATCTCACCCACCCTGCTCATGTACTGTTTGTCTCACTCCCATCAGAGAGGAGGCTATGTAGCATCCATGCCAGGACCTCCAGACTCAAAAACAGTTACTTTTTCCAAACTGTAAGGTTGATCAACACCTCCATTCACTAACTCACCCCTCCACACCTCCAAACATCACTACATGTACATATATATATATAATGAATGTGTATGTTATCTTATGTATTTATATTTATTGTGTTTTTTCAATATTGTGTTCTTTACCTTATTGTGTTTTTTGTGCTGCGTTGGATCCACAGTAACAATTATTTTGTTCTCATTTATACTTGTATTCTGGAAATGAAATGAAAGAATCTAGAATCTTGAATTTATTTATTTATTAAGATTCGGCGCTTTCCTGCCTTTCAAGCTGTGCCGCCAAGCAGTTCCCTGATTTAATCCTAGCCTAAGCACAAGACATTTTCCAGCAGCCTATTAACCTGCCAACTGGTATGCCTCTGGACTGTGGGAGAAAACCAGAGCACCTGGGGAGGAGAACCCACGCGGTCTCAGGGAGAACAGACAAACTCCTTACAGGCAGCTGTGGAAATCATTCATCCACTCACTACGCATGCCCAACACTTACTCCAGCATTCCCTGGCTGTGTTTTTATATAGAGCACTGCACACAAAGAATTTGACTGCCTACACAACTCAGAGATTTGCCTAGACTTCTTGTTGCCTCAGTAAGGCAGCCAGCATAATCAAAGACCCCACCCACCACGGTCATTCTCTCTTCTCCCCTCTCTCCTCTCCAATCAGGCAGAAGATACAAAAGTCTGAAAGCATGTACATCCAGGCTCAACGACAGCTTCTATCACGCTGTTAGCAGACTCTTGAATGGATCTCTTGTATGATTAGATGGCATCTTGGTCTTACAATCTACCTCATTATGATCTTGCACATTTTCATTTACTTACACTTAACTTTTTTGGTAAAAACTTGGAAACAAAGGAACATAGAAATCTACAGCACATTACAGGCCCTTCGGCCCACAATGCTGTGCCGATCATGTGACCTACTCTAGCAGCTGCCTAGAATTTTCCTACCACATAGTCCTCTATTTTTCTAAGTGGTAGCTTTTACACTTTGTTCTGCATTGTTAGATTATTTCTAGCTCAGTGCACAGAGCAATGATTTGATCTGTATAATCAGTGTGTTAGACAAGTTCAGTGTAACTTGGAACATGTGTTCAAAGTTAATAGTATGTATATGTTACCATATACTACCTTGAGATTCATTTTGTTCTGCATTCATTTACAGGGATATAAAAGACATGCAATAGAATTTATGGAAAAATATAAATAACAAAGACTAGCAAACAACCAATGTGGAAAAGAAGATAAATTGTATAAATAGTTAAAAAAGTAAATAAATAATGCTGAGAACATGAGTTGTAGAGTCCTTGAAAGTGAGTCCATTGGTTGTGGCGTCTGTGACAATAATAAACCAAAACATTACCAAGATAAAACTTCTTGGATAAAACTCAGAATGGACAACAGCAAATCAAACCCCTCCCCCTTCTAACAAAGAGAAAAAAAGGAGGCAAAGGAGTAAAATAATTTACTGTTACCCATCTTGCACCATTGTTACAGAGGCTAATACCTGTCTCTTTTATTTTTAATCTTTAGACCACAGCATTTGCCCCAGATGCAAACTTAATTATATGGTGTACAACTGGATATAATGGAGATAACAGGTAGTGGTGTAAAAAAGTCCAAAACTAGTGCCCAACAGTCTCTGAAAATGATTCATAAATCTAATCTGGAATTCAGCAGAAACATTTCCCCGGGGAATGGTGAAGCATTGGACTCACTATCACAAGGAAAGGTTTAAATGAGAGAATGGCCACCACCCAGCACATGCTGTCTTCTCACTCCTGCCAACAGGTTGAAGGTACAGGAGCCTCAGGTCTCACAGCTCCAGGTTCAGGAACAGTCATTACCCCTGACCTATAAGGCTCTTGAACCAAAGGGGATAACTTCACTCAACTTCACTTGCCCCATCACTGAAATGTTTCCATGATGTATGGACTCAACTTCAAGGACTCTTCATCTCATGTTCTTAAATATTTGTTGCTTTTTTATTTATTATTATTATTTCCTTTTGTATTTGCAAAGTTTGTTGTCTTCTGCACACTGGTTGAACATCCACGTTGGTGTGTTCTTTCAATGATTTTGCTATAGTTATTATTCTATTAGGGATTTATTGAGTATGCTCCCAAAAATGAATCTCCAGGTCATATATCATGACATATATGTACTTGATACTAAATTTGGTTTGAACTTTGGTTCATTAATGATAAAGTCAGATAAACATGCAAGGGGTGTGAAAAAGCGATGGTTCAAAATCTATGTTAAAATCTTCCAGATTACCTATATGATCCAGACGCTGCCTTGTCCCCATCGATCAGTAGAAATTTCTGCATTTGTCTTCCGACTATCGTTTTAGCTGAGCGTGTAGTAAATTCATTTCCACTGACAGTAAAGACGCGAAGATTCTGCAAAAGCAACAAAATACCAATTTTTAATAAAAGGCTTAAATGCAATTCAGTGGTACATTATGAGAAGGGATTCCATTTTCTTCCTGCGGTATTTCACTTGCATGATAGGGATCAACTTTATTGGCCATATACACTCAGTGGCCACTTACTGGGTACACCTGCTCATTAGTACAAATATCTAATCAGACAATCATGTGGCAGCAACTCAATGCATAATTGCATGCAGACATGGTCAACAGGTGCAGTTGTTGTTTAGACTAAACATTAGAATAGGGAAGAAATGTGATCCAAGTGTCTTTGGCATGGAATGGCGGTTGGTGCCAGATGGGGTGGTTTGAGTAATGCACAAACTGCTGATCTCCTGGGATTTTCACACACAACAGTCTCTATAGTTTACGGAGAATGGTGTGGGAAAAAAATTAAAAATCCAGTGAGCAGCAGTCCTGTGGGGGATAATCCTTGCTATTGAGAGAGGTCAGAGGAGAATGGCCAGACTGGTTATGCTGATAGAAAGGTGACAGTAACTCAAATAACCACATGCTACAACAGTGGAGTGCTGAAGAGCATCTCTGAATGTTTGGCACCTCAAACCTTGAAGTGGACAGGCCACAGCAGCAGAAGACCATGAACATACAGTCAGTGGCCACTTTATTAGGTACAGGAGGTAACTAATAAAATGGGCGCCGAGTATATATTTACAGGTATTAGGAAAAGTGCTGTGGTGTGTTGGTCAGGGCATGACATTTAACAAAAACAACACTGAACAATTCTAAAGAAAAAAGAATTCTATAAAAAATTAGATGTTATAGTACAGATATAGAATAAAATATTCATAAATACCAGCATATATTTACAATGTAAACAGCATTATAAAATATAGTTTAAAGTGTTTATGGTACAGTTTTGGGGGTAATAGATAGGGGGGGTGTGAGGGGCTAACTAGAATAGTTGATTGAATTAACTGCCTGGAAAAAGCATTTAAGATTACATGATTTTCTTTTTTGTTTTGATAGCCCTATAGTACTTTCCAGAAGGGAGTTTTTAGATAAGGCAGTTTGCAGGGTGGGTGCCCGCAATGATTTTACTGCCTGCTTCTTTGTCCTGGGCACAAACAAGTTGTGAACAAAGGACAAATGGAATACAAAGAGTAGATTATATTCTAGGAAAGAAACATTAACTGTCTATTTCCCCCTATAGCTGTTGCCTGACTTGGCCACACATTTCAATTTCACTTCCCATTTAGGCAAGTATGTCCATGGCCTCCTTTACCACCACAATGAGGCCGCACTCAGCTCCAAGGAGCAACACCTCACATTCCGCCTAGGTAGCCTCCAACCTGATGGCATAAACATTGACTTCTTGAACTTCTGATGATTCCCCCCCACCCCTCCACCTTTCTCCCTTACTCCATTCTCCATTCTAGATTCTGGTTTTTCTCTCCCCCTTTCTCTTCTCCACACCTGCCCATTATCTCCCTCTGGTGTCCCTCATCCTTCCCTTTCTTCCATCGTCTCCTATCAGATTCCTCCTTCTTCAGCCCTTTACCTGTTCCACCCATCACACCCAACTTCACCTTCACCTGGCCTCACTGATCACCTGCCAGCTTATACTTTTTCTCCTTCCCCCAGCTATTTACTGTGGCTCCTTCCCACTGCCTCGAGTCCTGATGAAGGTTCTCAGTCTAAAACGTCGGCTGTTTATTCCTCACCCTGGATGCCGCCTGACCTGCTGAGTCCCTCCGGCATTTTGTATGTGTTACTTAAGATTTCCAGCACGTGCAGAATATCTTGTGTTTTTGATTTGCTCCTGCGGCATCTTGTGCATTGTTCCTAAACTGAGGTGATTTCTCCTGGGTTTCTTATTCAAGTACTTAATCAGTACTTAATGGTGAAAAGTCCTACATGGAGTTCAGGTTCATAAACTAATCCTCTAGACTAGCAATTATTAATAAGGGCTGCTTACAAGCAGGAAATAGAGTTTATTTTGGAATTGGGGACTTAGTTTCCTCAGTGATATGTTTAGCAATTAACTGATCTTTTATCACACCTAGTAAATACCAAGCGAAATTTTGTCCAGCACTAGAACAGGGCTCATTTCCAGTCAGGTCCAGGAGGCAACAACACCCCCGGCTTTTTCTACATCAAAGATGAAAATTGAAAGCTTTCTGTTTTGGGGAGGACTTCATGCACGGTGCAATGCTGTCTCCAGATCCTCTCAGAGCTTGTTCCCAGTGACATTAAATGATCATTACAGAATAATGAAGGATGTGAATTGGTAATGAAGGCAATTAACGCAGCTTTGCAAATGTGCTATTTACTTTAAGAACGTTTCCACGCTGACCATTAAAGCAAAAGTCTCAAGGGCAAATGAATGCAACCAACCTACTTTGCAATGCCTTATCAGAACTGACATAGTGCACTCGCAAAGCTGGTCAGAAGCTCACCTGCAGATAATGACGAGTGCAGCTCACTTCCATGAAGAGAAATTTATTATAACACAACAGTGTCTTTAAGTGAAGTTTGATGCTTACTTGTTTCTTTACCTGCAGCTCACCTGCGCTATTTTGTGGGGGCAATTTAGCTGAATGTCTGCTCCATAACCACATCCCATTCGAACTAGAGCACCAAATGTTTAACAACCCACATAATCACAGACAAGCTGTTCCTAGAGGCATTATTAAGACATTTACCTTGACACCACACTGCAGAGTAACATACAGAACAGAACCACAAGCCACCACTTAAAATGGCCTGTTGGTAAAGTCCTGAGACTCAAGAGATTCTGCAGATGCTAGAAATTGATGAGGAAATTGCATCATCTCGGCACAAACACAAGAGATTCTGCAAATGCTGGAGGTCTTCAGAATTAGAATATCACTGACATACGCTCAGTAGACACTTATTAGGTACACCTGCTCATTCATGTAAATATGTAACCAGCCAATCATATGGCAGCACTCAATTAATAAAAAACGAGCAGATATGGTCAAGAGGCTCAGATATTGTTCAGACCAAATATCAGAATGGGGAAGAGATAGGTTCTAAGTGACTTTGGCCTTGGAGTACTTGTGGAGTCAAACAGGGTGGTTTGAGTATCTCAGCAGCTACTCATCGCACATCAGAGTTTACAGAGAATGGTGCGAAAACAAAACCATCCAGTGAGTGAAAACGCTTTGTCAATGACAGCGTCCAGAGGAGAATAGCCAGACTGGTTCAAGCTGACCAGGAAGTTGACAATAACGCAAATAACCACACATTACAACGGTGTTGTGTAGAAGAGCATCTCTGAATGCATAACATGTTGAATCTTGAAGTGGATGGGTTTCAGCAGCAGAAATGGCTACTGTGTACGTCATGAACTTTTTTTGCTTTGTGGCAGAAGTACCATGTGTTAGATAAAATATACTATAGATTACAATCATATATGGTGCAAAAAGAGAGCAACAATACTGAGGTAGTGTTCATGGATTCACGGACCATTCAGAAATGTGACAGTGGAGGGGAAGAAGCTGTTCCTAAAATGTTGTGTGTCTGTCTTCAGGCTCTTGTACCTCCTCCGTGATGGCAGTAACAAAAAGTGGGCATGTCCTGGTTGGAGGACATTCTTCACGAAGGATGCTGCCTTTTTGAGGACATCCTGAAGATGTCCTCAATATTGGGAAGGCTAGTGCCCATGGTTGATCTTGAGCAACACCACACAAAATGCTAGAACTCAGTGGGTCAGGCAACATCTATGGAGAGAAACGAACAGACGGTGTTTTCGACTGAGTTCTGATGAAAGTTCTCAGCTGAAACGTTGACTTTTTATTTCTCTCCATAGAAGCTGCCTGACCTGCTGAGTTCCTACAGCATTATGTGTGGGTTGCTAAGAGAAACATGATTATTTCAGAGATGTTGGAAATCAAAAGCAACACACACAAAATGCTGGAGGAACTCTCAGCAGATCAGGCAGCATCTATGAAAATGGACTAACAGTTGACATTTCGGACCAAGATCATTCTTGGTCCTGAAGAAGGGTCTCGGCCAAAATGTTGACTATGCTTTCATTTCATACTCTAAAATCAATCTAACCCTCACTCCAACATAGCCTTACATTTTTCTACCATACAAATACATATTTGTCTTTCAACTAATTATTGTTGGAGAGGCAAAACTTCAACAGGGTGTCATCCATTATTAAAGACCCCCACCACCCAAAATATGCTCTCTTCCTGTTACTAAAAGGAAGAGACACAGGAGACTGAAGACACACACTCAACATTTAAGGCACAGCTTCTTCACCACTACCATCAGATTTCTGAATGCACAATGGACACTACCTCACTATTTTCACTCTTTTTGCACTAGTTATTATTTTTTGTAATACATATTTCTTATTGTGATGTATAGTAATTTTTTATGTATTGTACTATACTATCACAAAAAAAATCACAACCTATGTCAATGATAATAAATTGACTGATTCAGATAGGAACCCTAGTCATCAATAAAACTCCTTGTGGTCATCACACTATCAGCAACTTTAAAACATCAACCTTTCTTTTATAGAGTAACAATCCTTTGGTTTTTACATTATTCTTTCAGGGGTCACTAGAAACGTCAGCATTTACTGCCCATATCCAATTGCCCCCTGAACCAAGGTGGTGTTGTAGAATTGACCACAATGGAGGGTCTTGGAGTCTGAGTAAGGATGATAGTTTCCTCCCTCTCCCCCCCACCAAGGATATTAGTGTGTCCCTGATAATAAAACAGTAGTTTTACCATCACCACTTTTGACACCTACTATTTCACTCGAAATGTTAATGGGCCTAGGAACTTGTGCCTGAAGTACAGCAGAGTACCTTGAAGTGCTGCTGTCTAACATGTTTCAGTTATCTGGATTCAGTCCTGACCTCTGAATTTCAAGGATAAAGGTCATGACCTTTACCCTTGCCCTATTTTACTTTCCTCACATCCCATCACTCACCTGTCAAAAGCAAAATAATCTCTCACCGACACACCACAAGGAACTTATAATGCTCAATTAACCTACCTACCTGTGTGTCTTTGGAATTTTGGAGGAGCACCAGTAGGAAACTCATGATCACAAGGAGAACGTGCAAACTCCGCACAGCCAGCACCAGAGATCAGGATTGAACCTGGGTCTTTGGAGCTGTGGGCAGCGGTTCTAATTGGTGCTCTGCTACACCTTCCTTTAAGCACAAATATCTTGGGAAAACCTCTTAAACTGTACAGTATCTATGAGCATAAATCAGTCCATCTGTGTGGAGGAACAGAGGGATCTAGGGCTTCACATCTATAGATTCAAAGTTGCAGCACAAGTTCACAGGGTAGCCAAGGAAACGTATGGCATGTTGGCCTTTGTAACTTGGGGAATTGAGTTCAAAAGCCATGAGTTCTACAAAACTCTAGTTGGACCACACTGGGCCTAGTTTTGGTCGCCTCATTACAGGAAGGATGTGAAAGCTCTAAATAAGTTGCAGAGGAGATTTAACAGGATGTTGCCTGGATTAGGGGGCATGTTTTCTTATAGAAACATATACATTTATGAAAGGGATAGATAGAGGCAGGAAAGTTGTTTCCACTGGTAGGTGAGACTAGAACTAGGGGACATAGCCTCAAGATTCAGGGAAGTAGATTTTGGACAGAGATGTGGAGGAACTACTTTTCCCAGAGAGTGATGAATCTGTGGAATTCTCTGCCCAATGAAGCAGTGGAGGCTACTTCAGTAAATATATTTAAGACAAGGTTGGATAGATTTTTGCATAAGTAGGGGAATTAAGGATTATGGGGAAAAGGAAGGTAGTTGGAGATGAGTCCATGGCCAGATCAGCCATGACCTTATTGAATGGCGGGGCAGGCTCTACTCCTGCTCCTATTTCTTATGTTCTTATATTTTATGAAAAAAAGGCTGAGTGAGATTGGGACATCTCTCAGAAACAAAGGTGGATATGAGGCAATTTTATAGAGGTGTATAAGATAATAAGAGGAATAGATAAAGTGGATAGCCAGTGCCTTTTTCCCCGAGCAACAATAGCTAATAAGAGAGGACATAATTTTCAGGTGATTGGAGGAAAGTAGGAGGGGGAGAGAATGTCAGAGGTAGACTGATATTTAATCAGAGACTGGTAAGTGCATGGAACACACTGCCAGCACTGATGGTAAAGGCAGATACATTAGAGACATTTAAGGGACTCTCAGATTGGTACATGAGTGAAAGAAAAATGGAGGGCCATGTAAGAGGGAAGGGTTAGATTGATCTTGGAGTTGGTTAAAAGGTTGCATGTTCTAAATCAATGGTTTCTGAACTTTTTGGGTTACCGCCTTGGCTCCCAGACCACATTCCCAGCGCTAATCTCTTCCTTTCCAATCATTATGTACAAGTGATAAAGAATTTTGAGTTACAATGCACAGTGAAAGAAAATGGGAACTACAAATTCAAAGCAGTGACAAATAATTGGGAAAATTATTCAAATCTATTTGAAGTTGCAAATAAAATCATGTCTTCATCTAATTACGGTAAAAACTATTTTCATCAACAATTTTAGAGTGTACATTAGTAGTGGAACTATTCACTACTTTCGCTGCTTTTTCACTTTTCAATGAGACGAATGGGTTTGGTGCAGTGATATCAGCTTCTCAACATCAGTCACTCAGGAGCCGTCTTAGATCCCACATTCAGTAATTTGAAATCTGTTTGTTGCTTTGATAGAAGTTGGGCAACTGCAGTGAAACCGCAATCCTCTAAATATAATGTTGGAAAGGCAATAAAGAACATCTTGGCCTTTTTCCACACTGCAGGATAGTGTTCAGGGATTTCTTTATGCGACCAAAAGTACTGATATGATTTTTTTTTGAAATTCAGCTTCTGCTCAGTCATTTTGGAGCAAGATTAGTTCTTCCTCCATCCTTCTTGTTAATTTCTCTTTACAAGTGGTTAAGAATGGATTTATTACAAAATATGGAATTTGGATTGAGAGAAGATCCTGAAATCTCCCTGACTTCTTTATGCAGCTCACGCAGGTGGGCACAGTATACTTGAAGATCATCATCTGGTATTCTTTCTTTCTCTTCCAACCCAGAGAGACTCATAAATTGGAAATGGTTGTGATGGCCAATGTTGCACTTAAATAGGGTTAACTTGTCCAGGAGACGGCTGATTTGACTTTGATAAGTTTCACGTCATTTCCTTGCTATTGAGGAGTGATTTAATTAAATTTTCTGAGTAATTCTGACAAATAAAATAAAAAATGTCATGCCTAATATTCTTGAGTTTAAGAATGAAACAATCAAGTCTTCAAAGAATTTTATCAGGTTCAAAAAGAGCATAAAAGGGTTCCAGGCAGTTTCCTTTTGAGAACCACCTGACTTTTGTGTGCAAAAGCAAGTCTTCAAACTCTTCATTCTCAATATAAAGCTCTTGAAATAGTCGGGATGTGCAAGCATGGCACTTAATTTTATTTACTGCTGTGACAACTTTATTTAATGATTTTTGCAGCTGATCTGTAGGGCTTTTTGCAACCAGATGCTTTTTTAGTTATATAGAAATACAGCTTGGAATAGGCCCTTCTGGCCCATGGAGCTGTGTCATAAGCATGTTGTCTGTGAATTAAATACGTGAATGGTAAATATGCCAGACTTTATTTTTTCAAAAAGGTAATAACCCCACGGTGGTATCCTGTCATTGACAGAGCCCCATCTGTTGCACAAGCAAGAATGTGGGCGAGCAAAATGTCTTTCTCTTTGAAAAATTGCTCAACTTAAAATATTGTCTCCCTCTTTATATCCGTTTCTAGTTCCCATGTGAATAACAATTCTTGAACTATGTTTTTATCTTCTATGAAGCAAACAGAAGCACGAAGCAAAGACTTGTTGCCTGGCAAAGTTGACTCGTTCAACTGCAGAGCAAATTCTGTTGTCCCAAGTATGCTGCTCAATGAGTCTTCCACATTTTCTGACATTTCATCTATTCATCTTTGAACACAGCTGTTGCTGACCAGAATAGCTTTGTCTGGTCTGGTGACTTAATGTAAAATCATACTCAGAACCCCCCCCCCCCCCTTACTGCTGGCGGAATCAGTTCTTCTTCAATTGGATGGAGCTTTCCAGATTTAGCAATGAGTAATGAAATGTTGTATGAAGCATGCAAACCATCACTCGCTGTAGTGAAATGTTGGCAAACATGCTTTGAGGTGTTTTCAGTTTCTGAAAGTTTTCATGAAGTTTCTTGCTTGCTTTATCGGAGTGTATTCTCTTCAAATTCTCAAGGCTAACCAATGAGGAACATTCGATGGTTCTGCCCTTCTACTTGCTGGAGTTTAGAAGAATGAGGGAGGATCTCGTTGAAACCTACTGAGTATTGAAAGCTTTAGATAGTTTGGATGTGGAGAGGATGTTTCCAATGGTGGAAGAATCTAGGACAAGAGGGCACAGCCTCAGTAAACAAGGACATCACTTTAGAACAGAGAAGAGGAAGAACTTTTTTGGCCAGAGGGTGGTGAATCTCTTGAATTCCTTACCACAGGCAGCTGCAGAGGTCAAGTCATGGGGTATATTTAAAGCAGAGGTTGACAGGGTTCTTGATTAGTAAGGGTGGCAAATGTTATGGGAAAACAACAAGAGAATGGGTTTGAACAGATATGATCAAATGATGGAGCATGAACTCAAGAGATTCTGCAGATGCTATAAATCGAGTAACAGACACAAAATGCTGGAGGAGCTCGGCAGGTTAGGTAGCATCTATGGACACGGGTAAAGTCGGCATTTTAGGCTGAGACTCTTCATGGTGGAGCAGACGTAATGTACCATATGTTGCCCCTATGTCTGATAGTGACAGACTATAATGCATACAACCTTACTTCGTCAATATTTAAAGCAAATTAATTATGAATAGAGAACAAACCAGCCCAGTTTAACAATTAACACAACATGAGAAATATGGTTACTTGGGAATGATCTAGCATATAGCCTGTCTTTCAGCAGTGATTATGCTAACAATGTTTTTGGATTGTCACATTTTTATCAGCTACTTAAATTCATTTGACTAACAAAAGAACAAAGCAAGCTTTTTATTTGACTGGCTGCAAAATTGTTACAGAATGTTCAAACCAGATAAGGCCTGAACCAATTTGGTATTGCCTGGAAGACTTGTGACAATGTGAGCAGGACTGAGGTTGCTTAACTCAGAATTCCACTCAGCAACATGAAATCTGACAGCAAAGGCAGGCTTGGGAATCACTGCCACAAACCAGCAGATAAAAGTCTAGGAAGAGATAGGATGAGGAGAGGGAATGTTGAGTAAAGGATCCCCAGTTTGAACTGTGTGTGAAAAGAAAGCTTTTAATTTTTTCTTGAAAGAAAATTGGTGAATGAAGATAAAAATCAGAAAACTGCAGTTGCTGGAAGCCTGAAATAAAAAACAAAAATTGCTGGAAATACTCAGTGGGTCAGGCAGTGTCCACGAAGAGGGAAACAAAGCTAAATGCTGAAATCCCCTGTCAGAACTTGGAAAGAGAAAAAAATTAAGTTGCAAAGAAGGTGGGGGGAGAGGAAAAAGTATGTATAATGGGTTGCCATTGTGAAAACTGCTTATGAAGTCATCTGGATGAAAAGTTAATGAGGGAAGCTTTGGAGAGAAAATGAACAGAGGATCATCAGAGTCATTCTCTATGAGATGTGTTAACTTTATCTTTGCATAATTCTGATGAAAGGTCAGAAACATTAGCTCTGTTACTCCATACTAGAGGTTCCAACCCTTTTTACGCCATGGACCAATATGATTAAGCAAGGAGTTTGTGGACCCGAGATTGGGAAACCCCTGGTCTACACTGATGATCTGTTAAGTATTTCCAGCATTTTCTGTTTTTATTAAGGAGAATGAAAAAAAAATTGGTCAGATCCCATCAGGAGTACTATTGTCAGTTTTTGGTATTGGATCTCAGGAAGGATTTGGAAAGGAGATGCAGTGGACAAACCAAAACTGCACAAGAAATTGAAGAAGGGATAGAGAGCTAAAACCAAACTTACCCTTTCCTGATTCAGTCAGTTGAGGAGTTCTCTTTTTGCATATATCTTAATGCAATTCATACGTGTACATATAGTGTCGATAAAAAGCATTCACCTGCCTTGGAAGTTTTCATGTTTTATTGTTATACAACATTGAATCACAGCGGATTTAATTTGGATTTTTGACACTGATCAACAGAAAAAGACTCTTCCAGATCAAAGTGAAAACAGATCTCTACAAAGTGATCTAAATGAATTACAAATATAAAAACTCAAAATAATTGATTGCAAAAGTTTTCACCCCCTTCAAGTCAGTATTTAGCACATCTGGACACTGCAAATGTTCCCCATTCTTCGTTACAAAACTGCTCAAGCTCTGTCAGATCGCATGGGGATCGTGAGTGAACAGCCCTTTTCAAGTCCAGCCACAAATTCTCAATTGGTTTGAGGGCTGGACACTGACTTGGCCACACCAGGACATTAACTATGTTGTTTTTAAGACATTCCTGTATAGCTTTGGCCTTACGCTTGGGTCACTGTCTTGCTGGAAAACAGATTGTCTCTCAAGTCGCAGTTCTCTTGCAGGCTGCATCAAGTTTTCCTCTAGGATTTCCTTGTATTTTGCTGCATTCATTTTACACTCTACCTTCATAAGCCTTCCAGGGCCTGCAGCAGTGAAGCATGCCCACAATATGATGCAGCCACCGCCATGTTTCACGGTGGGGATAGTGTGATAATGTGCAGTGTTTGGCTTACACCAAACAGCCTTTAGTCTGATGGCTAAAAAGCTCAATTTTGGTTTAATCAGTCCTTCTTCCAGCTGACTTCAGAGTCCCCACAGTCCCCACTTCAGTGTTTGCCTCCTGGCAAACTCTAGCTGAGATTTCATGTGAGTTTTTTTCAACAGTGGCTTTCTCTTTGCCACTCTCCCACAAAGCTGTGACCGGTGAAGCACCCGGGCAGCAGTTGTAGCACATGCAGACTTCCCCATCTCAACCACTGAAGCTTGTAACTCCTCCAGATCTCTTGACCCCTCTTGCACGGTCACAGTTGTTGAGGACTGCCTGCTCTAGGCAGATTTAGAACTGTACCGTATTCTTTTCATTTCTTGGTGATTGACTTAGCTACACTCCAAGGGATATTCAGTGACTTGGAAATTTTCTTGTATCCGCCTCCTGACTTGTGCCTTTCAATCACCTTTTCATGGAGTTGCTTGAAGTCTTTTGTCTTCATGCTGTAGTTTTTGCCAGGACACTGACTAGCCAGCAGTTGGACTTTCCAGATACAGGTGCATTTTTGCTACAATCGAGTTACCTTGACTGTACACAGGTCATCTCTATTTAATTAATTATGTGACTTCTAAAACCAGTTGGCTCTACCAGTGATGATTTGGTGCATCATGTTAAAGGGGGTGAATACTTGTGCGATCAATTATTTTGTGTTTTATATTCGTAGTTAATTTAGATCACTTTGTAGAGATCTGTGCAACACACACAAAATGCTGGAGGAACTCAGCAGGCCAGGCAGCATCTATGGAGAGGAACAAACAGTCGAAGTTTTGGGTGGAAACCCTTTGGCAGCACTATTTCCATAGACGCTGCCTGGCCTGCTGAGTTCCTCCAGCATTTTGTGTGTGTTGCTCCGATTTCCAGCATCTGCACATTTTCACTTGTGTTTGTAGAGATCTGTTTTCACTTTGACATGAAAGAGTCTTTTTTCATTTGATCAGTGTTTAAAAACAAAGCCAAATTAAATCCACTGTGATTCAATGTTATAAAACATGAAAACTTCTAAATGGGGGTGTGAATACTTTTTACAGGCACTGTATATGTTTTTTTTTAAAATGGAGAAGGAAGACTCTGATTTTAAACTTCCATTGCCTTGTGGCCACACCCACCCATAGGAAAGGCTTCGGGAGTAAACGCCGAGGACGAAATCAGGAGCCGGGGTCCCTAAGGCAGCTTGATGTTGTTTACATCTTCACTCTGGCAACCTCCACGACGACACTGGTGCCAAGCTGTATTGGTGCTTGCCGTTCCTTTGGACCACATCAGTGACTTGGAGAGAGGGAACCCACTGCATGGGGAACAGCTGGTTCTTCAAATCTTCCCACCAAGGCTTGTGCCCTGGAGAGGACGGTCTACCAGAGGCACAAACCCATGATCCCCCAGGATCGACGGTTGCCAACTAGATTTTTTTTTATGTATTGCTCTGTACTACTGCCACAAAACAACACATTGCATGACATACGCCAGTGATTTTATACACGGTTCTGATACATTTGAAAAGATACAGGGTTCATCACATTAGAGACAAATAATTTCCCTGAAGTAAGAAGGCTAATATAGCCTTTCCTGTAAAGAGTGTGAATGCCTCAAATGTGAGATTGACAAGTTTAAATGCTGGCTCAGGAAACAGAGATATTGAGGTTAGCAAATGGCGTTGAGAAACACGTCAATGATGTACTTTCAGTAGGATGAACTGCCTTTTCTTGTTCTTTTATTCCAAAGGTTTTCTCGACGCAAGTTACACTGGGATGTACTTGGATCGAATTTGCTATGGCTTGCTGCTGGAAGGGGCTAGAGACACACTAACCTCATGAAGGCAGCATTCCCTTACATATTCTCATCTTCCCTCAAGGTGAAAACCCACATTCTGTTCAGATTCACTGTATCGGCTTCTGAGACTGAACATAGGACAGTACAGGCCCTTCATCCCACAATGTTGCACCAATCTTTTAACCTACTGTAAGAGTAACTCTTCCCTGCAATATCCCTCCAATTTTGTTTCATCCATGTGCCTTTCCAAGTCTCTCTTAAAAATCCCTAATTTAGCTGCGTCTACCACCACCCCGGCAGGACATTCCACAAACTCAGTACTCTCTGGTGATTGCTGCTTATGTCGTCTGTCCGTCCCCCCCCCCCCCATATTTTCCTCCAATCAGCTTAAAATTATGACCCTCTTATTTGCCATTTCCTCCCTGGGAAAAAGTCTCTGGCTGTCCACTCGATCTCTGCCTCTAATCATTTTGTACACCTCTATCAAGTCACCTTTCATCTCCTTTCCTCACAAGACATACTTTCCAAACCAGGCAGCGTCCTGGCAAATCTCCTCTGCACTCTCTCTAAAGCTTACACTTCCTTCCAACAACGAGGCGGGGAGAACTGAGCTCAAAACTTCAAGTGTGAGAATAGTCAAAAACTCAGTGCATAGTTTGCGGTGGAAACCAGATGCGAAAATTAAACAAGTTCAAAGCAATTTTGGAAATGGTACAATCAGATGAGTTGTAACCTGTTTGCCTGGAAGGCAGGGTGGTGGGGTGGGGTAGCTAATATTTTCACCAACAAACCTCCGTGACAGGTGAGACTGCACTCATAGCCAAAAATGTTGGGCTTGTCACAGGGCCAGGGAAAGTTTTGAGAAAAGAGCCGAGGACCTTTCTATCTTTCTCTTGGAGTTAATTACAAGATTAAAATATGGCTTGGACATCAGAAGAATTCCTACAAAATTTAAGTGAATTAAGAATATTGGACTTAATTGAATGATGTAACACATGAAGTCATGGGATTATTTCAAACAGGCTCCTGATGAAAATTGCTGGAAGGCTACAATGTATTGGCAGGTAATAAAGTTTGAGGTATGAGAGAACAAAACCGTCTAGAAACAATTTTCATGTTGTTTCCAGTAATGAATCAGAGCTGCTACCTTTAAGGATTGTATTGTACTAATGCTTTGAAAGAGCAATGCAATCGGAACATCTAGATGAGCATGTAAATCATCCAAACATTGAAGTATATGGACCAAATGATAGAAAGTGGGATTAATGAAGACAAGCGTTCACTGGGTTGCATGCATGTAATGAGCCAAATGGCATTTATCCACCCTGTGTGAAATTATTTCCCTGCTCCTTCCCCTTGGTGATGTAAAATGAACTAAATACAGTCTAAAAAAAAAATCTAATAAATTTCAAGTATTTACCTGATCCCTTATGACTAATGATGAGTGTGAGATCTGCATTATCTAGCTATGTTTAAATGTTGAAATAATTATACCGTTAGCAGGATTTAAAATTAACTTTGGATTTCCCCAGAACAGGGTATGCAGAGAAAGTGGATGGAAGCATACGAAAGACCTTAAGATATAGGAGAATTAGGCTTTTCAGTCCATCGAGTCCGCTCTGCTATTCTATGATGGCAGGCCTGCATTCAGCAGTAAGTGACATTGTGAAGTCCACAAACTAAAATCTGCAGATGCTTGAAATCTGAGATTAAATGCCACACACAGCGGGTCAGGGAGCTTCTGTGGAGAGAGAAAAACTGCTTATGTTTATGTTTCAGATCAAAGACCACTTTGCCAGTTCTGATAGAGAGACCTTAATTCGAAATATTAACTGTTTCTCTTTCCACAGATTCAATCTGCCCTGCTGTGTGTTTCCGGCTGTTTTTTTAAAATTTCAGAGTCCAAATCTTTTACTGCACATGTATCTATAGTATTGTTTCTTCTTTTTGTATTTGCACAGTGCATTGCCTCCCGCACCCTAGTTGAATGCCCTAGATGGGCAGTCTTGCATTGATTCTGCAATGGTTATTATTCTGTAGACTTGTTGAGAATGCCCACAAGAAAATGAATCTCAGGGTTGTATATGGTGACATATATGCACTCTAATAATAACATTTACCTTGAACTTATGTTTACACAATAAAAATTGTAACCAGCTGGCGATATAAAGGCACCCTCACTGGGCTTTGAGGCTGGTGTTGCGGGTTCAAATCCGGCCGGCTCCCTGCATGCTGTCCACTCGTGCTGGGTTGAGCGTCAAGCTAGCAACTCAGTCTCATGATAAAAAAAACAGACAAATGCTAAAGAAATGGCAAGGTTGCCGTCTGATGCACCATAAGGCGTGGAGAGGATCAACAAACAACAGGTGTACAATAAAAAGTGAAAAATGCTGGAAATACTCGGCAGTTTAGCCCACAGTTGTGGGAAGAGAAACAGCGTTAATTCTACTGACAATGGATCTTTGACCTGAAATGCTTACTCCATTTCTTTGCTACCGCTGTGGTCTGACTTACTGAGTCTTATTTTGTTTTCAATTTTGGCACCTCCGATTTTGTTGATTTTCAAAGTATTTAATCAAAGCAGAAATCTGATAAATTACATTTGCAATAACGACTGAGGACATTTTCACAAACTTAACCTAAATGTGAATTGTGTCAAAACCCACTACATAATGAACCTATTCCTTCTGCAATAGTTTTCATGGAATTCAGAATCAATCCTATTGATGGAATATATCAATGTTCTGCTGTTTTTCCATACATTATGTATGACCAAAACTCCCAGACACATTGCAGACACACACACACTACTGTTACATGTTTACATCTGAACAGGCCTCAACATGCCCTGATCTTTGCCAAAAGCCTATCGGTCCAAAGAAAACAATGTTTCATTAAAATATATTGCAGGCAAAATGCAATCAGGAGCAGGGTAGTATAGCATAACTTGATTCATCCAACATACTTGAAGTCCTAGATAGAGTGGACGGTGGGAGGCTCTTTCTTACAGTGGGTGAGCCTAGGACCAGCAGAATACAAGGACGTTCCTTTAGAAAGGAGAAGAGGAGGAATTACTTGACCCAGAGTGTAGAGAACCAGTGAAATTCACTGCCACAGGCAGCTGTGGAGGCCAAGCCAATAAGTATATGTAAAGTGGAGGTCGATAGGTTCTTATTTAGTAAAGGCAACAAAGGTTATGGGGTGAAGGCAGGTGATATGGGTTGAGAGAGATAATAAATCAGCCATGATGGAATGCCTGAGAAGACTCGATGGGCTGAATGGCCTAATTCTGTTCCTATGTCTTATGGTCTAACATATCTCAATTTAGGAAGATTGTTTTGATTTTGCAGACTGCCTACAAGTTTCCCACTTATTCAATCAATTTTCTCAGCAATTCTGAATCACAGATATGAACTTAGCTCTAACTTTTAACTTGAGCCATGCAGTCCACAGTCCCACATGTGGAAATATTTACCTTGCCCTCAGCCAAAGGTCCTTTGCATTTAATCTCTCTATACTCTTTTTGTTTTAGGTCACCTGAAAAATGCATCCTATCCACCCCAGCTTGCTACTTTATGATTTCAAACACCCATCAAATCATCCTCAAAGGGGATGCAGTCTATTCAACTATGAACCAGAGGTGCCACTCATCTGTGTTGTATCTATTAGGCTAACGTCTACACTCTTTGGTCACTTCATTCAGTACCTCCTGTACCTAATAAATGGCCACTGAGTGTATCTTCATGGTCGTCTGCAGCTGTAGCCCATCAGCTTCAAGGTTTGATGTGTTGTACGTTCAGCGATGTTCTTCTACACACCACTCTTGTAACGTGTGATTATCTGTCACTTTCCTGTCAGCTTGAACCAGTCTGACCATTCTCCTTTGATCTTTCCCATTAACAAGGTGTTTTCACCCACAGAACTGACACCCACAGGATGTTTTAAAAAAAAATTTTTCACACCATTCTCTGTAAATTCTGGAGACTGTTCTGCATGAAAATCCCAGGAGATCAGCAGCTTCTGAGATACTCAAACCACCCCGTCTGGCACCAACAATCATTCTATAGTCAAAGTCACTTAGGTCATATTTCTTCTCCATTCTGATGTTTGGTCTGAACAACAACTGAACCTCTGGACCATGTCTGCATGCTCTTGTACATTGAGCTGCTGCCACTTGATAGGCTGATCACACATTTGCATTAACGAGCAGATGGGCAGGTGTAGCTAATGATCTGGGCACTGAGTGCATGTGCTGTACTATATATTGTGCTCTATCTACTTGGGTTATTTTTTCTGTCATTACAGATGATCGCTAATCTATTTTGTTTAACATATAAAAAAGAACATTTCATTAGTTGCTTGAAATCTAAATAATCTTAAGCAAGATGTAGTTTGTCCTGACTTGTCCAGATGATAATCTAAGACTCAGCATTATTAGATGATCACAGCTGGAACTTGCATGATTTTATACACTAACTGGTGAGAGTGTGGAACAAGCTGTCAGCAGAAGTGGTAGATGCCAGTGCAATTCCAACATTTAAGAGAAATTTGGATCAGTAAATGGAAAGGAAAGGCATGAAAGTCCAGATGCAGGTTAATGGGACTCATCATGTACCATGTCATATGACATGGGCAATCACAGTCTTTCCATGACCATGATTGTTCTTGGCAAATTCTTTTACAGAAGTGGTTTGCCATTGCCTTCTTCTGGGCAGTGTCTTTACAAGACTGGTGACCCCAGTCAGTATCAATACTCTTCAGAGATTGTCCGCCTGGCATCAGTGGTCACATAACCAGAATTTGTGATTGGCTGCTCATACGACCATCCACCACTTGATCCCATGGCTTCAAGTGACCCTGATCAGGGGGCTAAGCAGGTGCTACATCTTGCCCAAGGGTGACCTGCAGGCTAGCGGGGGGGGGGGGGGGTGGAGGAGCACCTTACACCTCCTTTTGGGAGAGGTGCATCTCCACCCTGCTACCTGGGACTAGGCAAAATAATAGTTTAGTATAGACTAGATGGGTTGAAGGGCTTGTTTCAGTAGTGTTCTATGACTCTACAACTTATGCACATCTTTGTTTCATAGAACAGTACAGATGAACAGACCATTCGGCCCACAGTGTTGTGCTGAACCAGCTAAAAAAGCAAATCAAAAACACCCAAACACTAATCCCTCCTGCCTACACCATGTCCATATCCCTCCATCTTCCTTATATTTATTTGCCCATTCAAACGTCTCTTAAAAGGCTCTACCACCATGCCAGGCATCCATAACTTTGAGTAAAAACCTTACCCTTCACATCTCAATTGAAATGACCCCCTCTCACCTTAACTTCATGCTTTCTGGTATTTGACATCTCAACCTTGGGAAACAGATACTGTCTGTCCACTATCTATGCCTCTCATAATCCTGTAAACCTCTATGAGATCTCCCCTTGGCCTTTATCTCCTCATTTCTTTGAGTTGACAACACCCTAAACTATGCATTCTGGTAGAAATACTTGTTTAATATTTCTTGTACTTCAAGATAACTTGGATTTGTACAAAGGATTTGGTTCTCTCCAGTTACAGAACCTCAACACCATTTCTCCAATTGTTTTGATGTCGAAACCAGACAGAGGGAGATCAGATTAATTATCAATCACACCATCAAGGACTCGCTTGACATGAACATGAACTTCCCCCAGTATAGTGGCTGCAGTTTATATTGTCTACAAAACACACTGAAGTTACTCGCCCAGGCTTCTCTGAAGGCACTATCCGAACCCACAGCCTCTACCCCCAAAGGCCGAGGCACAGGCTTTAAATTTAAAAATAAAATTTAAGTGTTGAAGAGTTCATGGCTCCCTGAAAGTGGCTACACAGGTTGATCGAGGGATTAAGAAGGCATATAGCATGAAGAAGGGGCTTGGCCCGAAATGTCGAATGTTTATTCATTTCCATGACTGGCACAGCTCCTCCAGCATTTTGTGAGAGTCGATATGGCATCCTTGCCTTTATTAGTTCAGGCATTGAATTCAAAAGTCAGGAAGTTAGGCTGCAACTTTACTGAACTACAGCTAGAAGCCACAGCTGGAGTACAGTATACAGTTCTGGTTGCCCAATTATAGGAAGGATGCCAAGGCTTTGGAAAGGGTGCAGAAGAGATTTACCGAGATATTGCCTGGATTAGAGGGCATGAGGTTGGCCAAATACGTGTTGTTTTCTCTGGAGTGGCAGAGACTGGGGTGAGATCAGATGGAGGTAAGATTATGTAAGGCAGAGATAAGAGTAGCACTCTTTCTGATATTGCCCAATATCCTAAAACACTTTTTGCCATGTTTTCATACATAAGAATTCCTACTCCATTAGTATGGGACATTCCACAAGAATAAATGAGTGTTTTATTTCTATTCTGATACGTTCCAGCACCTGTCCAATGAAATTCGCTAATTCCCATGAATTTAATCTTTAGTCTTTCCATTTAATTTATCACATTGTCCAATCTTCCTGCTTGGTATAGGGTTCTTACATTCCAAGTGGCAATAATTTTCTTTTGTTACTTGAATTTTATGAGCAGTAGCTTGATGATGGTCGGGGATCCCCTGCTGCCCAGAATCAACCCTACGGAGTGAAGCATCTTTAGAATTGTCTTGAGGATCCTCTTGACGCTGTTGTTGTGCGATACATTTTGTGAGTTTGACCATGGTTTTCTTAGCAAATAGATTCTAGGAAACCTAGTATCTAGCAACGGCGGTTTGGTATTGCCTTCAGTTGGGCAAACTGAGAAATCGCCATTTCTCTTTCCAAACGTTCATCCGCCTGTACTATAGCAGTTGTCAGTTGAGGTCCTAGCTGATCCGCCTTCTCCATCATAAGTTCAGCTACTGAACCTGCCGGATCTGCTGTTGGCCTTAGCTCGTATCCTGAGCAGGAACCCTTGCAGGTGCTAACGTTCCTGGTCAGAGTGGCCCTGGGAGCAACGAATGACGAAGGGGTAACTCCACTTTTCCCTTGTTAGATTCAGAGGATAAACATTATACAGGTATATGCACCAACAACAGATGGAACAAATAAGGATATAGATGAAGAGCTTGAACAAGCAAAGCATGGACACAAATCTCAAGATATTGTTATTGTCATGGGAGATCTAAATGCTAAGGTAGGACAAGGCGCTGATGGAAATACCACAGGACAATTTGAAATAGGGGAAAGAAATGAAAGTGGTGAGAAATGGGTAGAATGGTGCAAGGTGAATAATCAGGTCATTATGAATACCTACTTTAAAAAACATCCAAGACACTTGTGGACCTGGAAAAGTCCAGGTGATAACACCAGAAATCAAATTGACTTTATTACTATAAACCAAAGATTTAGAAACTCAGTGAGTCAAAGCAAAACACATCCAGGTGCAGCCTGTAATAGTGACCATAACCTGTAAAAGTAAACCTTAAAAAACGAAAGAAGCAAAAACCTGAACAATCCCTTGACTACTCGCAATTAATTAAAGAAGAAAACTTGAGACAAAAATTTACAATTGAAGTAAGGAATAGGTTTCAAAGTCTAGAAATAAAATTTGTTGAAGATGATAGCATTCATGTAGAAATGAAGTTTAACTCTCTCCAAAGTAGTGGTCACCAACCCATCAATCGCGATCGACTAGTCGATCTTTGAGACTTTCCCCAGTAGATCCCCCAAAAAAAATTAAAAATAAATACACAAATATTGTTGAGAGATTGTTTCCGAGTTGAGGGGTTTTTGTTCTGTTCTTTCTGCCCAGTGCGCATGCGTGTAGCTCCCCCGCACTACACAGTGTAATTCAGTGGTCCCCAACCACCGGGCCGCAAGGAAACAATACGAGTCAGCTGCACCTTTCCTCATTCCCTGTCACACCCACTGTTGAACTTGAATATATGCGAGGTCATCAGTTGCCTAAGCGCAGTGACACCCTCGCGCCAGGGATCACTGGTTGCCCTCAGGCAGCCGGCTGGAAATGCCGTCGCTACTGGCCTGGAGCACTGCCTCTAAACCTGTTTAGCACACTGAATGCTCGTGGGGAATCCGGAGCTAAAATATTCGCAGACGACCTCATTCGGGCTCAGGGGTCTGTAAGTATCAGAGCAGCTACCGTGCTGCGATCTACTGAAACAAACTTTTGTCGGCCAATAGATCCTACAAGTGGGGCTGGTGTCCTGTCGCACTCTCCGCTCGGTCAGTCGCTCTCTCCGGACTGCGACCGCCGCGGCCTTGGCACGGGGACCTCCGGCCCTGATCTTGTCCTCTCACCCCACCCACGACCATACGCACCTGGCCAAGGCATCTGGCGGTGGGTGGTTGGGAGGCTGGAGCTCGGACCCGGAGGCTGTCTAATGAGGCAATGAAGCCCTCAAAACTGCTCCGGTACCCTGAGTCCAAGCACCCCGAACTTAAAGACAAACACGTTGAGTTTTTTCAGCGGAAAAAAACGTGAGCAGCACAGGGCAGAAGCTAAGTGCTGAGAGCTGCGAAAACTAAATTGCGGAATAGACTGGACATACGGAACCTGCTTCGAGTATCGCTGTATTCCCATCGTGTTTAACGATGTATTCCCATCGTGTTTAAGAATTAAGATGAAAAAAGGAAAGGCAGCAGATCCTGATGAATTAGTAATAGAGCAAATTATTGCCCTTGAAGATTACGGAATTGAAAAACTTACTGATTTAATCAATGACACTTATGAGACTGGAATAATACCAGAAGAGATGAAAAATATCAGTATCTATCACTCTTCCTAAGAAACCTGGAGCAATGGAATGTGAATTACATAGGACCACAAGTTTAATGAGTCATATCACCAAGATACTTCTAAGAATTTTGATGACAAGAGCTAAAAGTAAGATACAAGCTGAAATAGGTAAAGAACAATGTGGTTTTGTGAAAGACAAAGGTACAAGAAATGTGACACTGATGTTAATGATACTATCCGTGCTGTGATTGTTATATGGTTATATGGTTATCAGAATGAGCTATTCAAGTGCAAAAAGATTAGCTCGTTTTATCGACTACACAAAAGCATTTGATAAAGTGAAGCACAATAAGTTATTTGAAATATTACAGGGAACTCTAGATCTAGATTCGAAAGACCTCCGCCTAATCATAAATATGTACTGGGAACAAACTGCCACTGTAAGAATAGATGGAGAAGTGAGTCAGTTTACGAAAATCAAGAGAGGCATTAGACAAGGGTGTGTTTTCTCCCCTGATTTGTTTAATGTGGACAGTGAAACAATATTACAAAAAAATAAGAGACATCTTGGGAATTAAAGTTGGAAGTGAAAACATCAATAATTTCAGATATGCGGATGACACTGTGTTAATTGCAAGTATGGAGGAAGAACTACAAAACTTCGTTGATATAGCTGTTGAAGAAAGTGCAAAAATAGGCCTGTCTATCAATTGCAAAAAGACAGAATGTACGGTGATATCCAAAAAGGAGAATCCTATCTGCAGGCTGAGAATAAACAGGGAAGACATAAAACAAGTACAGAACTTTTGCTACTGAGGAAGCTGGTGACATCAGATGGCAGGTGCGACATGGACATCACAAGAAGAATAGGGATGGCAAAAGACACTTTTACGAGAATGAAAAATATACTGACCAACACTAAACTAGGCATGACAACCCGCCTCAGAGTACTGAAATGTTACATTTATCCAGTTATGTTATGGCTCAGAATGTTGGACAATATCTAGTAACATGAAGAAATGGATTGAAGCAGCAGAGATGTGGTTTTTGAGGAGGATGCAAAGAATATCATGGATGAAACAAATATCTAACGAAGATGTCATGAACAGAGCAAGCACAAAAAGAGAAATGATGTATTAGATCATAAAAAGGCAATGTAACTTCATTGGACATGTGATTAGGAAAGAGGAGTTAGAATGCACAGTAATTATGGGAAAGATTGAAGGGAAGAAAGCAAGAGGAAGGCAAAGACAAATGACGATGGAGAGAGCTCCCAGAGAACTGGAAATGAATACCAATGATTTGATCCACTTGACCCGAAACAGGAGTGTGTGGGCCATGGCAGTCGAATCTCAATCTGGGCATGGCACCTGATGATGAAGAAGTAGAGTAGACAGACAGCATCTTTTTTTCCCCCCAGGGTTGCAATGTTTAATACCAGAGGCAGTTAAGGTGAGAGGGGTATTTTCAATTGAGATGTGAGGGCAAGTTTTGGTTTTAAACACAGAATGGTGGATTCCTTGAAAATGCCGCCTGGTGAGTGGGGGTGGGAATTAAAGGATTAACATATGAGGACCATTTGATGACTCTAGGCCTTTACTCACTGGAGTTTTATAAGAATGAGAGGGATCTCATTGAAACCTGTTGAAAGGCCTAGATAGAGCGGACATGGAGAAGATGCTTCTAATAGTGGGAGAATCTAGGACCAGAGGACACAGCCTTTTGTATAAAAGGACATCCCTTTAGAACAGGAATGAAGAGAAATTTCTTTAGCCAGAGGGTGGTTAATTGGTGGAATTCATTGCCACAGACACTGTGGAAGACAAATCATTAGCTATATTTAAAGATTTCAGCCTGAAATGTCAACTGTTCATTCATTTCCACAGATGCTGCCTGACCTGCTGAGTTCCTCCAGCATTTTGTGTGTGTTTCTTTGGATTTCCAGCATCTGCAGATTTTCTTTTGTTTATACTTAAAAGTTTGATATGTTTTCAATAGGAAGAGTGTCCAAGATTACAAGGAGAAGGCAAAAGAATAGGGCTGAGAGGGAAAATCAATCAGTCCTGTGGTGGAGCACTGATGGGATGAACGGCTTAATTCTGCTCCTCTGTCTTATGGCTCACCAAGTCAAAGACAGTGGTACAGGTCTAAACCTGGGTTTAGGCACAAACTCAGCTACTGCCTGTGTAGCATTTGCAAGTACTTTTTGTGGCTACCTGGATTTCTCACATCCCAAATACATGAGTTTTGTAGATTTCCATCAGTGAAGGACAATGTTAGAATTTGGAGGGAACTGATGACAAAGTGGTGCCTGTGTAAATAAGGAAATCACGGTCTCCAAAGACGTGGCGAGATATAGGACATTTTGTCATGTTTGACCATTATTCTCTAATAAACACAAGGCACATGGGAACAGAACCCTCAACAGATATCCTTCAAGTGACTCTGCATTCTGATATGGAAAACTGTTTCATCAGTCTCAACTGTCCAAATCCTAGAGCTCCCTCTCCAATAACACTGTGGGAAAAGCTCTACCAGAAGTTCAAGGAGGCGGCACCACAACACCTTCTTAAAGGCAGTAAGGGTTGGCCTTTCATGCAAAGTTCACCTTTTGCCTGTGAATGGTAAAACAGTTGAGTCTTAAACGGGGTGGTGCGGTAGAGTAGCAACATTCTACAGTAGCCAGCTGTAAGATTGGGGTTCGATTCCTGCCACTGTCTGAAAGGAGTCCGTGCATTTTCCCTGTGACTGTGTGGGTTTTCTCTGCGTGCTGTGGTTTCCGCCCACATTCCAAGGATGTACTGTTAGGATTAGTAAATTGTGGACTTGCTATGTTGGTGTCAGAAATGTGGCAACATTTGAGGGGCTGCCCAGCTCAGTCTTCACGGATCTGCTTTGACACAAGTGATACCTTGTCAGTGTATTATTTCAATATACATGTGACAAATAAAGCTAATCTTTAGGTGGGTCAGGTGTTTCATAAGAACAAAAGAACATTTGACAGCAAGTTGAAGAAATATTTGAGCAGATGACCAAAAGCTTGAGGCAGGGTGCTTTTCTTTACTACTGGGACAGGAAATGTTCATTGGAATTTATACAATTTAATGCAGAGGTAAAAAAAAATCAGATAAATATATGGGTGATTCTTTCCTCTCCCATGAATTAGATTACATTGCTTTGACTTGTTATAATTTATACAGCTCAAACTGAAATATCAGTCCACTTCCGGATCCAAGAGAGGGCAGCCTAAAAAAAAGATTCTGGCATAAATGTGAATTAAAATGGAAGCCTGTTAGCCAGTACCAGATGCTCAGAGCTTAGAGTTCAAAGGTGATTGTAAAGTGATAATACTATTCGGCTTGTTAAAAGAAATAATCTGGATAATAATTCACTAACAAGGATGAGTTCATAGTCGAGATGCGGATTTCCCGTAGCACTGAAGCTGGTGTAACAAAAGGCTTTTTTTAAAATTCAAGGGTGTTTTATTATTATAGTATGTAACACTTTTTGCAATATCATTGTGTTATCAGCAATGATTATTAGAGTGATACTTGGCATAGATGGAATATCTCAAAGAACAAATGCATTAATTGGCCTCCTTAACAGGCACCTTGTGTTCCATGTGTTGTGCATTCAGAAATGCTATTCTGCACATCACTGTTACAATTGGAGGTACTGTCGCCTTCTTGTCAGCTTGACCCCATCTGGCCATTGTCCTCTGACCTCTCTCATTAACAAAGCATTTTCACTCACAGAACCGCCACTCACTGGATGCTTTATGCTTTTCACACTGCTCTCTGTAAACTCTAGAGACTGCTGTGCATGAAAATCCCAGAAGATCAGCAGTTTCTGAGATCCTCAAACCACCCCATCTGGCACCAGGGTCAAAGCCTCTTAGATCACATTTCCTCCCCTTTCTAATGTTTGGTCTGAACAACTGAACCTCTTGACCATGTCTGCATTGCTTTTATAAACTGAGCTGCTGCCACATGGTTGGTTGATTAGATATTTGCATAAATAAGCTCTACCTAATAAAGTGACCACCGAGTGTATGATATACAGTACTAGGTGTGAATGGTCCACTCCCACTCCTAATTCATATGTTCAAACCTGTAATCACTCATGTTACTTTCCCTGTACAGATGTGTTGCTCTTTATATATTCTTTAACCAAAGGGTGGTCAATCTGTGGAATTTACTGCCAAACGACCAGGGAGGCCAAATCATTGCAGCGTGATAACAGGCCCTTCCAGCCCACACTGCCCAATTTACACCAATGTGACCAATTAACCTACTAACCAGTTATTCTTTGGACGTGGTCACAGGGAGAATATATAACTCCCTACAAACAGCAACAAGAATTGAACCTGGGTCGCTGGCGCTGTACAGTAGTTGCATTATGCTAACTGCTACGCTATCATGCTGTGTATTTAAAGCAGACAATCTCGATTAGCAAGGGTGTCAAAGGTTACATGGAGAGGCATGAGAATGGGGTTGAGAGGGATAACAAATCAGCCATGATGGAATGATGGAGCAGACTTGATGGACTGAATGGCCTAATTCTGCTCCTACATTTTATCATCCTACATGATGGACAGTTCCTTTCTGAATCCTTAAGAAAATTGATGCCAGCCATGGAAATGGGAAAGGACTTTGGATACATGTCCATACTAATTCAGATGAAGCCACACACTGAAATACATTAACTTCTACACAAACAGATAAAGGATCTTTGAGCATTCTAGTGCAAAATCCAGGAGGAGGATGATTTTTTCTCTCTCTCTCCTCCCAGTGCAAAGGCATTTCATCTTTAAAAAAAAAGTGACCATCTGATGGACCTTGTCTTTCAACTGTGAATCACACATGACACCATGGCTGATCAGCCTGGCTGTCTACTCATTTCCTCACTTCCACTTACTTTCAGCATTCCCATATGCATTCCCGCATTCTGGCACATCTTCAGGAAATATTTGATGTTAGTCTCATCATGAATGATGTAGACAGGAACTTTCCTCTTGAAGCTGGCATCCAGCAAGTCTTTGAAGATATCGATGTCTGTAAATAGGTCCATGACAACAGCAATTACCTAGGAACAGGAAGAAAGCAGTTAATAGTCATTTGCTCTGATGTTTGATTAGCCAGGGCAAAGGTTATGGGGAGAAGGCAGGAGAATGGGGTTGAGAGGGATAATAAATCAGCCATGATGGAATGGCGGAGAAGACTCAATTGGCCGAATAGCCTAATTTTGTTACTACGTGTCATGGTCACATGACAGTGATTGCAGCGGTTACTGGAACACTTTACAGCACCAGCTATAAGATCATGGTTCAATTCCCCCCATTGCCTGTAAGATGGTACGTTCTCCCCATGACCGTGTGGGTTTCCTCTGGGTGCCCTAGTTTCCTTCTATGTTCCAAAGTTACAGTTATTAACAAACTGTTCAAGGAATTCAGCATTAGGGTTAGGGTCAGCAGGTCGGGCAGCATCTACGGAAGTGAATGAAGAGTTGACATTTGAGGCCAAGACCCTTCATTAGCCCGGACTCTTTCTTTTCCCCTTTCCAAAGATGCTGCTCGACTTGCTGAGTTCCTCCAGCATTAGGTGTGTGTTATCTGGATTTCCAGCATCTGCAGGATCTCTTGTGTTTATGGTTAGTAAGCTGTGAAAATGCTATATTGGCACCAGAAGCAGAGACATGACGGCTGCCAGCAGCACGGGCTCAAATCATGTTGCTCAGTGACACAAATGACACATTTCACTGTATATTTCGATGTTTATGTGACAAATAAAACTAACCTTTAAGAATCTGTAGACCAGTGAGACTACTACTGCTTGAGGCTGAAACTCATTTCACGGCTAGTAATAAATGAAATTCCTTTCAGATGGGGTTGGCTTAGAGAAAATATTTCCACATAGAAAATAGAAACTAAAACTGCAAGTAACGGAGGAATTAAGGAGAAAGTTATTTACTCAGTGGTTGATGAGGCCAGAAGTATGATTCACAGGTTCATTACAGAGACAATAGGAGGATGTGCTGAAGTTAAACAGTGTGAAGGACATTAGTGAGACCCATTGTAAACTTGGGGGACCACCTCAGCTGCATCTGCCTGAAGCAGAACTTCACAGTGGCCAACTCTTTTAATTCTGATTCCCATTCCGACACGTCAGTCCATGGCCTCTTCTTGTGCTACATTTGTCTTAACGACCAACACAGCCCAAGGATGTGCTCAGGGCAACCTGTAAGCATCGCCACACGTTCTGGCACTAACGCAGCATGTCCACCATGTTCAGCAGAACAATACACGCAACGACAGCAGCAGCAAGACAACAGCCTTCCCCTCCCTCCCACCTACACACCGACTCACACACGCAGCGTGACGTTGAAAATAGACTGAACACTGTAATTATCAGTGAACCCTTCCACTTCTCACCTTACAAAGGGAACATCTACGGAGAAGAACGTGAGCTCATGTGGCCTTTACCAGGTTTCCCGAACCACTAACATTCACAGCGGATCGTGAGGAAGGCTCTTGACCCAAAATCTCTCTATTCCTTTCTTAAATGCTGCCTGATCTGCTGAGTTCCTCTACCATTTTGTGTGTGTTTCTCCAGATTTCCAGAATGTCTTGTTTATGAATCACAGCATATTCTGGTTTTATTGTAGAAAGGTACTCTTCTGCTCTTCCCCCAGTCCCATCGAATCCCTTACCTTCTCATTGAAGGCAGTTTCACATCTAGTAAATGCTAGTAATAGCATTTCCCACACAGCTGAACTCCTTCAATGATATACCTGAACGTCAGCTAGACTTTTCAGCTCAATGTTCTCGAATGACTATTGATAAGATAGACCCTCAACCTTGTAATCTACCTCTACCTTACTGTCTACCAACACAGCACTTTCTGAATAACATTTTATTCTGCATTGTTATTGTTTCCCCTTGTACTATTTCAACATTCTGTGGTAATGAAATGATTTATGGATGGAATGCCAAACTAAGTTTTTCCAACTGTACCTCAGTACCTTAATAAACAAATTTACCAATTCTAATTTACCAACGGAAAGAGTACTAACAATGAATCAGAATCAGGTTTACTATCACCGGCATATGTTGTGAAATTTGTTAACTTTAGGCAGCGGTACAACAAAATACATGAACAAAAGACATGATAAATAAATATAGTGGGAAAAAACTAAATCACATTAATTACACATACACACACACACACACACACAGGCTGATTGATAAGTTTGTGGCCTAAGGTAGACGGAGTCAATTTTAGAACACCTAGCGCATTTATTTTTCCAACACAGTCCCCTCCTACATTTACACACTTAGTCCAGCAGTCGTGGAGCGTACGGATCTCGGACCTCCAGAAAGTGTCCACAGCAGGGGTGATTGACAGGTTCGTGGCCGAGGTAGAAGATGAGTTATTAACTTCAAACTTTCTGCATATTCATTCAAAGAGTCGAACTGCATGTATATGTAAATGTGCTAGGTTTTCTAAAATTGACTCCTTCTACCACCAGCCACGAACTTACCAATCACCCCTCATATGTCTATTAAATTGTTATGTTAAAATAAGTAATACAAAAAAAAACACAGAAATTTTAAAAAGTAGTGAGGTGGTGTTCATGGGCTCAATGTTTATTTAGAAACTGGATGGCAGAGGCTGTTCCTGAATTGCTGAGTGTGTGCCTTCAGGCTTCTGTACCTCCTTCGCAACGGTAACAATGAGAAGAGGGCAAATCCTTGGAGGTGGGGTCTTTAATGATGGATGTTGCCTTCCTGACGCACCAATCCTTGAAGATGTCTTGGATATTACGGAGGCTAGTACCCATGATTGAGCAGACTAGTTTTACGTTTCAGCAACTTACATCGATCTTGTGCGGAAGCCCGCTCGTACCAGCGGTGATGCAGCAAGTCAGAATGCTTTCCTTGCTATATTTGTAGAATCTCCTCAAACTCTGAATGAGCATATAGTCTCTGTCTTGGCTTCTTTATAGCTGCATCAGTACGTTGCGTCCAGGTTAAGTCCTCAGGGACACTGACACCCAGGAACTTGAAACTGCTCACTCTCTCCACTTTTGATCCCCCTATGAGGTTGGGTTTCTATTCCTTTATCTTACCCTTTCTGAATCCGCAATCAGCTCTTTGGTCTTGCCGACACTGAATGCAAGGTTGTCACTGTGAAACCACTCAACTAACTGGTATATCTCGTTCCTGTTCGCCCTTTCAACACCAACTGAGATTCTGCCAACAACGGCTGTATCGTCAGCAAATTTATAGATGCTGTTTGAGCTGTGCCTCGCCACACAATCATGAGTATAGAGAGATTAGAGCAGTGGGCCAAGCACACATCCCTGTGGTTGTGCCAGTGTTTATTGTCAGCGAGTCGGAGGTGTTATTTCCAATCTGCATGGATTGCAGTCTTCCGGTTAGAAAGTCGTGGATCCAGTTGCAGAGGGAGGCTCAGAGACCCAGGTTCTGTAGCCTTCCGATCTGCATCATAGGAACGCTAGTGTTAAATGTCGAGCTTATAGGGCCATCGCTGGAAGGGAGGTGTGTACTTTCTCTACATTTTTTTCCTGGTGAACTCTGCAGCTCAGATCCAGGAGCTGATTCATTGAGTCAGGATGTTGAGGAGAACCCACTACACAGTTACTGACCTATTTCAATATGTAATGTAGATAGAGAAGTCCAGAAGAGATACACCAGAATTATCCTTGGAATGAAAGAGTTAATGTACGTATTCACTGGAGTTTATAAGAATGGTGGGGGGGGAGGGGGGTTCTCATTGAAACCTATTGAATACTAAAAGGCCTGGATAGAGTAGGTATGGAGCATATGCATCCTTTGGGGCAGGGGGGTGGTAGTCTAGAACCAGAAGGCAAAGCCTCAAAAGGGCATACCTTTAGAACAGAGATGAGAGTTTCTTTAGCCAGAGGAGGGTGAATCCTCCGAGTCATTTGATATTTTTTTAAAAAATGGCAGAGGTCAATAGGTTATTGATTAGTAAGGGTGTCAAAGGTTACAGGGAGAAGGCTGGTGAATGGGGCTGAGAGGGGTAATAAATCAATCATGATGGAATAATACAAATTTGATTGGCCCAGAATCATGGACAAGTGGCCTTATTCTTCTATGTCTCACTGTCTTAATTACATCAAAATGGAGATTAGTTAAAAACCCTCAGCCAAGGTGTTGCAAGTTGTGCAGTTTCAATATGTAACATGCTACTGAAAATGTTATCTATACATGTAGTCATTTTCTTATACCAAGTTGAATTTAGTTTGAATTTCATCCTTATAGTGTTGGAATTTTAGGTTTTACAAATAAACACTTGCATTATACGAATAGATAGCATATGGCAAAAGTAATTTCAATGAAAATATTTTACATTACTGTTATGCCACGGGCAGCGAGGTCTTGCTCTCAGAATTCACCGAGCCCCAGGTATTTCAGTACCTCCAGGAGCAGCGCCGTCAATGATCCAATTCCTTGCCAATGTTGCTGACTGAAGCATTGCAGGAAATTGGAACATCGAAGCAGTGGGCGCAGTTGTCAAAGGCCTCTCTACTCGAGCAACGTCTCCCTCTCTCTCTCAATGGTGAGAGAGTCTGCTGGCTCGAGTTGGGGGGGAACTCGAATCCGTGACTCTACAGAACGTAACATCAGAACAGCGAGCTGCGGGTCTCCCTCTCACTATGATAGGTGCAACATCTCTTTCTCCGCCATTGGTGACAGAGGGCCTGTTGAAATGTTTGGTTGGACAGTACTTTTTAAATGGACTCTAGATCATGGTCTCTAGGGGTTTGCTATTGCGTGGTGGGTGGGTGTGGGGGGAGAGGGGGGCTTTGGGGTTCTAACATTTTTCAGTCATTCATTCCTCAGAATTTATTTTCTCTCTGTTTTGTGGATGTCTGCGCAGGGCAAGGATTTCAGGTTGTATACTGTATACATTCTCTGACATTAAATTGAACCACTGAACCAAGCTTGTGATATCAATATTATAGTATTTCAGTGTGATATTTCACATCATCTCAAAAGGTTTCTTAGGCAGTTCATTTGATCAACCATTCTAGTTAATCACTCCCACCTCCCATTCTATCTATTACCACCATCACAGCGACACTTTAAAGCACTTTTATACTGCTAATTACATTATAAATACCTGCTGCTATTTATGCACATTGTATTCCATATGTACTTTAAACTCAAATGTATTATAATTATTGAATGTTGTTTTTTCCCCCAAGATCAAAGTAAATTTATTATCATAATACATATATGTCATCATATACTGCCTTGAGGTTCTTTTTTTAAATGGGCATTCACAGTAAATACAAAGAAACTCAATAGAATTAATAAAAAACTAAACACAAAGATGGACAAACAACCAATGTGCAAAGACAGCAATTTGTGCAAAAAGGAAAACAAAACAATAATAGATAAATAATACTGAGAACATGAGTTAGAGAGTCCTTGACAGTGAATCTAGGGGTTGTAGAATCAGTTCAGTGTTGAGGTGAGTGAAGTTACCCACTCTGTAAGACAATTCAGAAATATTTCATTCACTGCAGTTTCAAGCATTCAGGCTTACTAATGCCAGAAACTGGCGGGAGTGAAAATGAAACAATTTTGCTACTTCAACAAGTTAGGTACTATGAAGAATTTGAGAAGCATCAACAAACATCTTGAATGAAGATTTGGAGGATGCAATCATTAATAGCATTAAATAAAGGTAGTTCAATATCTGCACTAGATGCCTGCACTGATGTTGTTCATTTACAGTCAAAAGAACATGGCAGCATACACTGGATGAATTCCTCCGTCAATAAATATTAGGAACTACAATTTTACAATACTGTAGTAATATTTGTAGTGTTCTAATTTGTTCTGTATTTCATTTAAATACATAATTCATTACTCAAGTTATCTTTTTTATATCTTTTTAAGTATTTCTATTAAACTTTTGTAGCCAAAATGCTTATAACATTTTAAGTGTGGGTACAGGCTTATAGAGCAGCATTAAGGGAGCTCTGTATTGTCTTTTTCTTCAAACAAGATGTTAACCAGGACTCCGCACGTTCTCTCAAATGAAAGATCCTATGACAATATTTCAATTAATATCCCCAGATTCTCCTCCAAGCAGACTACAAACGTCGTGGTTTGGATCATTGCGTGCCTCAATGAACAGGAGAGCTATGTTGACTGAAGTCAGGACTTTATGTTTCAGTTCTTGGTAGGGCCACCTATGTCAAACAGGTCAAAGGGTAGAGGCCAGACTAGGCATGGAGCACCAGTCCTCCAGGTTTAGGGGTTCAGCTTGGGGTTAACAACCCTGACTGGTAAAGCAAAATTGTTACGGAAACAGCAATGAAGAATCCTTCTACACGATTTTGACAGTATTCCAGAGTCTCCACCCGGGACTTGCATGACTGATAGTAGTGAAAACCGAGAGGAAGCCACCGACGTGATGAAGGAAGCTGTGAGCACCGTCAGAGATGGAGGCACCGTCATTGCTGCCCTAAATGCCAACAGCATAATGGACAGTAAGTACTAAGTATCCTCAGATTCTGGCCAATATTTAGAACGTAGAACAGTACAGCACAGGAATAGGCCTTTCCAATGTTCAAAAGCTCAACGTAAATTTATTATCAAAGTACATGTGTCATCATATACTGCCCTGAAATGTATTTTCTTGCAGGCATTCACAGTAGAACAAATAAATACAATAGAGTCAGTGAAAAACTACACACAAACTAAGAATGGCAAACAACTAATGTGGAAAAGACAAATTATGTTAATACAAATAAAAGTAAATAAATAATAGAGTTAAAGCATCCTTGAAGGTGAGTCTGTAGGTTTTGGAATCAATACTGTGATGAGGTGAGTGAAGGCTCCTCACTGGCTCGAAGGGTAATAACTGTTCCTGAACATGGTTGTGTACTCAGTCAGCATTTTTAAACATTATAGTAAACACAAAGTACACGGCAGGTGCTGTGGTAAAATCAACATGTACAAAAGTTGGATGAACTCAGCAGGTCAGGCAGCATGCGTTGAAATGAGCAGTCAAAGTTTCAGCCTGAAATGTTGACAGCACATTTCAACAGATGCTGCCCGACCTGCAGAGTTCATCCAGCTTTTGTACATCTTAAACATTATTATTTGTTGGAGATAACAATTATATTTCCTATTCATTGGCACTTGCCTCTTTGACTCTAAAGTGCTTTGAGACATAACATGCCTTCTACGCTGTAGATTGAACCCAGTAGCCTGCCTAGCTTTAAAGTTCCTAGAGAATCAGTATGTAGAAATTCATTCCTGGTTAGCAGAGACGGTTCAGTCATTGGGGTAAATTGGATCTTTGCCTCTAAAGTTCAGTCTATTGAAGTGTCTAGAATCAATTTCCAGAAAGTAAACACGTTGCTGTGGTAAGAAAAGGTGCAACAGAAGTCAGTTTCTTATCTTTATTTGACTCAGGAATAATGGAAGATTTAAGATTCAACATTTAAGAAAAGCTCCTTCCCCTCCACCATCAGGTTTCTGAAAGGACAATAAACCAACCCATGAACACTACCTCTCCATTTTTAATTTAATGAATTTATTTATTGAGATACCGCGTGGAATAGGCCCTTCTAGCCCTTTGAGCTGTGCCGCACAGCAATTCCCAGATTTAATCCCAGCCTAATCATGGGACAATTTACAATGACTAATCAACTTACCAACCGGCAGGTTTTTGGACTGTGGGAGGAAACTGGAGCACCCAGAGAAAACCCATGCAGTCACAGGGAGAATGTATAAACTCCTTATAGGCAGCAACAGGAATTGAACCCTGATCACCTGCACTGTAAAGCATTGTGCTAACCACTACACTACTGTGTGCTTTTTTGTTCACTTTTTGCACTGCTTATTATATTTCTCACTGTAATGTTTTTAAAAATGCATTGCACTGTCACAAAACAAGTTTCACAACACATTAGATGTTAGTGATATTAAATCTGATTCTGAAATGCCACAGAGTCACTTGAAGCAAAGCCTATTTCAATACTTCTCATCAACAGCATTGAGCATACACTGGGAACAAGACTCAGTCCGGGGTTTGTTTGTCTCTACCTCTTTAGTCCTCACCCTCTCTGGTTCAAAGTTTAAAGTTCAAAGTAAAATCTATTACTCAAGTACGTATATGTCACCATATACTGCCTTGAAATTCATTTTCTTGCAGGGATTTACAAGGACAATAAAGAAATGCAATAGAATTTACAAAAAAAACTATACATAGAAGAACTGACACGTAACCAATGTGCAAAAGAAGATAAATTGTGCAAATAAAATAATACAGAGAACATGAGTTGTAAAGTGTCCTTGACAGAGAGTCGGTAGGATGCAGAATCAGTTCAGAGTTGAGGGGAGAGATGTTATCCACTCCGGTTCAGGAGCCTGATGGTTGTGGATAATAACTGTTTCTAAACATGGTGGAGTGAGGCTTAATGTACTGTACCTGTATCTCCAGCCTGATGGTAGCAGTGAGAAGAGACCATGGCCTGGATGGTAGATGGTGTTTGTTGATCGATGGTGCTTTCTTGTGACAGGCTCCATGTAGATGTGCTCAGTGATGGGGAGGGCATGTTTCCAGTGGTGGGGGAGTCTAAGATCAGAGGACAGAGCCTCAGAATAGAGGGGTATCCTTTTAGAAAGGAGATGAGGAGGCATTTCTTTAGCCAGAGGGTGGTGAATCTGTACAATTCATTGCCACAGGCAGCTGTGGAGGCCAAGTCTTTATGTATATTTAAAACAGGTGGTTGACAGGTTCTTGACTGGTCAGGGCATGAAGGCAGAAGATTGGGACAGAGGGCGTAAAATAGATCAGCTGTGATGAAATGGCAGAACACACTCAATGGGCCAAATGGCCTAATTCGGTTCCCACTATCTTATCATCTTTGCCTGTGATAGACTGGGCTGTGCCCTCTACTTTCTGTAGCCTTTTCCAGTCCTGGGCATTGGTGTTTCCATAATAGGATGTAATGCAAACAGTTAGGACACTTTCCACTGTGCATCCGTAAAAGTTTGTTCTAAGTGACGAGCAGGATCTCAACAAACTTCAAAGTCGAGGCACTGCTGTGGTTTCTTTGCGATGGCACTCACATGCTGGATTCAGGCCGGATCCTCTGACACGATGATGCCAAGCTACTGACCCTCTCCATCTCTGTCCAGCCACTGTGCTTCCCAGGCAACCATTGAAGTGAATCTTATCTATTGACTTAACTTTGACAACCACCCAATCCTCAGAGGGGTCAACAGTGAAACGATGAGCAACTTCAACTTTGTGTAAGTCAACGGCTCAGCCCAGATCCGACTGCGTCTAACATTTTGATGCAATCAAGAAAAAGAGATGCCAGTGGCTTTGGTGGGTTTGAAGAAATTTGGTTTGTCACCAAAGACACTCGCAAATTTCTACAGATGAGCCATGGACAGAACTCAAGACTGGCAACATCATCACCTGGTATGGAAGCACAGGATCAGAAAAGAAACCACAGAGGGCTGTAGATTCACCCAGCTCCATCATGGGCACAAGCCTCCCCAGCTTTAGAATTGGGTTTAACATCACTGGCATACGTCAAGAAATTTGTCATTTTGCTTCAACAGTACAATATTGACATGATTTAGTGTTTTTTTTTTGCTGTTTACTGTTACTTACAGTAAATTTGTTTATATTTAGAAACTTCACATTATTTTCGAAAGCATCCTCACTTTACGGATTTTTTTTACGAGTCTAAGGTTTTTGCACAGTACTGTATGCACACACTCAACGATTCAGGAACAGCTTCTTCCCCTCTGCCTTCAGATTTCTGAATGGACATTGAACCCAGGAACACTGCTTCTTTTAATTTTTAATTTTGCACTACTTATTTAATTTAGCCATTTAATATAAACTTACTGCAAGTCACATTATGATCCTGCATTGCACTGCAGTGCTGCTGTAAAGACAAGTTTCATGACATATGCCAGTGATAATAAACCTGACTCTGATTCATTCCCTAACCGCTCATTGTGCTTTCACGAGGCAGATTCAACAGAGACAAGATGACTAACTTTACAAACTGAGAGGAAATGTTTACTGATGTTACTCCATCCAGGTGTCAGAATCTCCCACAGCAGGAACAATTAAACTTTGTTCTATGAATGCAGTACATTAATTTAGACTTGACTTACGATTAAATTAAAGAGATGTCAAGGGTAAGTTTTTTTTAATTCAGAGTGCGTGGAATGGGCTGCCGCAACGGTAGTGGAGGCGGATACGATAGGGTCTTTTAAGAGACTTTTGGATAGGTACAAGGAGCTTAGAAAAATAGAGGGCTATGGGTAAGCCTAGTAATTTCTAATGTAGGGACATGTTCGGCACAACTTTTTGGGCCGAAGGGCCTGTGTTGTGCTGTAGGTTTTCTATGTTTCTAATACAGCACTAGTTACACAATTAAGATTCTTAGCATGGATGATAAGGAAACTAGGTACTAAATAACTTATGTCTGCTAAATAACACTTTGGTGTAGGTGTTCTCTAAACCCATATCCCTTTGTCTTTTCTCTTCCAATGTTCCTTGAGGCATCCTACTAAAATGCTTATATTGGTGTCTAAACAATGAAAATGTTTTAGAATTTTCTTTTCCTGTTTTATTTGCGAAGTTATTTGAACCAACTTAATTTCCAGTGGGTGACATGCCCCACGTCCCACTCCAAGACCCCAATCTAAGCTGACACCCGTACAAACTGAGGGAGCTTGGTGCCGACTGAATATCAGCCGTAAGGTACAGGAGTAGGATTGGGCCGCTGGCCCCGTTAAGTCTTCTCCACCATTAAATGGCAGATGATTTTCTGTTTTAAATCTCATTCGCCTGCCTTAACCTCGCAGTACCAGGCAGCTCAGCGGAATCAGAGATGCTGTGTGTAACATCCAATATTGAACCACGAGCCCCATCTCAACTCCTGAAGAGGAATGGAAAGGGCTCTATTCAGAGGGGCAAGTTTACTTTCCCACCCATCCCCGGAACTTCAAAGAATCAGTCGTCAGGATCCTACTGGCGGGGGTTCTACCTTGTGTTTGTCCCGACAGGTGCTACGCAAAGTCCCTCTCACCTTCTGCGCTTGGCTGATCATTCGGCGGAACATCTCCTTGATGTGGACGGAGCCCTCCATGGGGGGCTGCGTGTACACGTTCGCGCGGGTCACCCCGCGGTAGCCAGAGCAGTCCGGCCAGCCCAGGTCCAAGCTGGGCCGGGACACGTCCGAGGAGTCGGGCCAATAGTGGAGCGAGAGAGGCGTGCGCTTCGCTTCCCGACCCGGCTCTTCGCCGGCTTCATTCCGCCAGCCGCCGAGCCCTTCCTCGTCCAGGAAATCCCTAACCGACCTCAGGATCTGCTGGATGTCCAGCTCGGAGAGGAACTCCCGCAGTTTCTCCTGGGCCACCATATCATTGAAGGCGTGGATCCCTCCCGCCACCAGCGCCTCCAGGGCCAGCCTCTGCCCCTCGCTGTAGAAAAACTCCGGCTTCGACTCATTCGAGCGAAAGTTGACGTTGCTCTGGTCCAGGCACTGCAGCTGGGACAGTGCCATTCCTCACAGTCCTTGAGACCGGCTGCCGACCGGCCGAGTGCAGCGCGACCCACTGACACGTCTCCCCGCAACCCTGCCCGGTCCGGCCACTCCCCTTCAGGTAATCCAAACCACACCCAACGTGTCCATCGCAACCACGAGTTAGTTTCCTTTTAACACCCGTGTGCCCATAGAACAGGAAGCTGACTCAGCCGGGTTGGGTCCCCTCAAGCCACAGACCATCCGCAGAACCGTAAGCCGCGCTGGGTTCCTCCGGCCGGTTGTCCGCTGATTGCTTATTTACCACAGGCCCTGAGACAGGGTGAAAAGCTTTCGGTTATATTCAGGTTTAATGTCACTGGCGTAGAGAAATTTGTCCTTTTGCGCAACGGTCCAAAAACATTTAAAAAAAACACAATAAACTAGAATAGAAAATACAAGACGCTGGGAATCCAGGGAACACACAGATAAGTACATATAAATAAATAAAATAGTGCTAAAAGAGAGCAAAAGTGGCGGGGCGGCGTTCAAGGATCTGTTCACTGTTTAGAAATCTGATTGTGGAGGGGTGGGAGCTGTTCCTAAAACTTCATGAGTGTGTGTCTTCAGGTTCCTGTACCTCCTCCCTGATGGTAACAATGAGAAGAGGGATAGTGGGTGTCCTTAATGACGGACGCCACCTTTTGGAGGCATTTTGAAGATGTCCTCGATAAGGGGGTTTCCCTACATTAGAGTGTCAAGGAAGAACAAAAGCAGGCCAGGGATAAGGTCGATTGGAGAGAGGGAGAGTTCATCTTTATTGTACAAGAGGTCAGTTTAAGAGTCTTACAACAGTAAACTTGAACCTGGTGGTAGTAATGTCAGCCTTTTGTACCTTCTCCCTGAAGGGAATGAGGAGAAGAGAGACCAGTTGAGGTTGGTGGGGTTGGTTGTAATAGTTTTGGCTACCTACTTTCCCTAAGGCAGTGGAAAGTGTGGTCAAGAGTCCATCCAGGGGAGGTTTCCAGGCAGCATTTACAAACACCTTTCTACTGATTGGTCAGGGCATGAAGGGATCTTGGGGAGAAGGAAGGATATTGGAGCTTAGAGGAACATTGGATCAGCTATGATGAAATAGTGGAGCAGACTCGATGGGCCAAATGGCCTAATTCTGCTCCTATGTCTTATGCTCATATGCGTTGGTGCGTGCGTTAACATAAGAGGTTCTGCAGATGCAAACACAATGCTGGCGGGACTCAACTGGTAAGGCAGCATCTCTGGAGGGGAATAAACGGTGGACATTTGGACCAAGACCCTTCATCATGACAAAGAACTCGGCCTGAAATGTCAACTGTGTATTCATTTCCACAGATGCTGCCTGACTTGCTGCTG